>NW_006494614.1:63224346-63254921 GCF_000325575.1 Pteropus alecto
CAGCATTTGTCCCCCTGGGGGAGCCTGTGGGGCTGAATGTCTCCTGGTGTGGCTGTGGCCATCTGTGGGGCCAGGTGATTTAGAGAAGATAGGACCTGAGCTCCTACAAGCCAGTGTCACAGGGCCGAGACTCCATGCCCAGGTAAACCCTCAACTCAACACACTAGCCAAATGCCCACTGCTTTACCTACTCCTAGTGAAGCGCCCGCCCTCTCAAGTGAGCAGTGCTCCTCTTGGGATGCACAGCGGCCATGGGGTTAATAAACGGATGGCTAGGATTCTGTGTCAGAGGTCCACCCAGACCATCTGTTCCAGGTGTCTGTCTGCAGCTTAACCAGTACCGCGAGTGATATTGTGAGTACAGCTGGGTTTATGGCCACCTCCTGGCCTCAAATTCACTGATCAACACCCCCGCACCCCCCCAGCCCCCACCATACAAACAAAACAGCAGCCAGCAGCTCTCACGCACACCCCACCCGCTCCCCCTCTCCCTTCCTGGCCTGGACTTTGAGAGCTGCTCTTACACTCCACCAGGGAGCAGGACGATGGGGTTTGACACACAAGGAAACTGAGGCACAGGTGAGGAAGGGCTGGCCAGGGCACAGTGGCGGGCTGCAGAACCGGGCTGCTGGTCCGAGGACAGTGGGGTCAGGCAGGGCTGCCCCAAAAAAGGAGGGGCGGCCGTGTGGTTCCCATCTGGAGCTGGATGTGACCAGAACCTCTGGTCAGCTTGAGGGGCAGGGTGACCACCTCCCAGGGCCAGCGACCTAGCACCACCCTATAGCCATCTTTGAATCACCCAGACTAGAGAGAAGCCAATAACACATTATTATGCGTGAAGCTGGGCCATTTAGCTTTGGAAGTGTCTGAGGTGACTGATGGAGCCCCATGTCTGGGCCTGGTCTTCAGGCCCCTGGATAGTAGCAGGTGGGGGGACCTGCTCAGGGAACGTGGTCTCTCTATAGAAGAGGCAGGACTGCCCCTGGGTTGGGGTGCTGAATGTGGATGTCAGGGGCCCGTTTGGACCCTGGAGATGACTGCAGCATTGAGACTTGGGTCTGTGAGATCTAGAAGGTCCCAGAGTCTCCTCAGAGTGTGGCCACATGGCCGTAGGCTAAGGAGTGGGGCCATGCACTTGCAGCTCCTTGGGTATGAGGTCCTGCAAGTCCCCCAGGGACATAAGAGCTGGAGTTAGGAGTCTTAGGGGAGACCAGAGGCCAGGTTCAACGTGTCCCCCACTTCCCTCTTTCACTGGCTGCAAAGGATGGGAACCCTAGCAAGGCTGCTCCTTAGCAAGGTCTGGGGTCCAGTCTAGACCATCACTTGCTCTCAGAGTTTGAGGCCAGGCCCTCTTCTCTCTGGCCTCAGTTTCCTTATCCAAACTCAATGTTTTGGGCCCTCCCAGGAGGAGGGCTCTCTGAGCCCCCCAACTCATCTGCACACCATCTTCCTCACCGAGTCCAGGACCCTGCCCACTGAGGAGGACAGAGCCCACGCTCTCATAAGGGACTTAGCAGCCCCGGTGTTTAGCATCTGCCTCAAGGTAGGGCCCACACGCCCAGCCTGGCACCTGCCAGGTCCTCCCTGGGCCACCTGCCCCAGCTGTGTGGGACTGTACCCTATGAAGAGGCTGTGTGGATGTTTGAGGTGAGTCAACACGGCAGGCTCGCGCCATCAACAGAGCTGGTCAGGCAGCAGCTTGGAGATGTCACTCTCCAGCCACTTGTTCCAGCTGCTCCCCGCCCCCCATTCCCTTACCTGGGCTGCCCTTCCTGGGACCCCGGGAAGCCGAGCAGCTAGTGGATGTCAGAAGCCCGCTCTCCAGCATAGGGGATGAGTGAGACATGGAGCTAGAGGTAGATCCCGGAGACTGAATCCTGACCTGGGCGCGAGGTGGGCAGCCCTCCAGGGGCCAGCAGGGGCCAGCACGGGGCCAGGGTCGAGCTCGGCTGTGAGTGCCTTTACCGACCTCAAGGGGCCTCGAGGGACAGATGAGGGGTCTTGGCCAGCCTGGGTTTCGGAGCTGACCCCAGACGGCTCTGGGCCTTCTAGCAGCCACTGCCTGCCTGCTTGGGGAAGGGGCGGGAGGCCGCAGGGGCTCATGTGATTCGGGGCGGGCTTGGGGAGGCAGGGGGCGGGGGAGGTCTCCCCGCAGCCTACAGGCGAGGCAGCCAGCTGTGTCACTGTGATAGTGCGGCTGGGGGACAGGGAAGCAGCCGTGCAGCTGTGCCCACCCTGCTTCCTCAACAGGAACCATCTGGGCCCAGCCCTGCCGGGCCTTCCCTTGTGGCCATTCCGGTCTGACTTCCAACAACTTCCTCCTACCTCCGGCTGGTGACACCCCACCCACTCGAGTCCTGGTGTGCTGGGTGTGTTTCCTCGACCTGGGTGGGGGTGCAGGTCAGCACATGGGGTCAGTGTCCATCCTGGCTGAGTCCCCCACCTGCAGCCCCACCCACCTATCTCCCCACCCTCCTGGGCCTGGCCCTACCTTCAGCCGGGGGTAGCCTGGGGGCATCCTCCTGCTCCTACCCTCAGCCAGATTTTTCCTAGAGCCCCTTTCTTAGGGCCAGCCGTCCATGGGCATCAACTATGCCCTTGAGCCAGACCTCAAGGTGGTTCCTGCTCTGGCTGCTCTGGCCAGCCCTGCTCCAGTCGGGGCTCCTCCCCAGCTGCCTGGGGCTCCTGGTCCCCACTCACCCTGGAAGCAGCGCAGAAGGGAGCATGCAGAAATGTAAGCAACTCCTCTCTCCCACGTCTTTCCCCAGAGGCCAGCCCTGTCTCAGTAGTTGGGGCATCCTTCTAGAGTCTGTGCAGGGACAAGACTGTGTTTGTTCCTAGAAGGGGCTGCCACGTGCATGTTGTTCCTGAACACCCCCAGGGCTCATGTGGAGAAAAGGGTCCCGTGAGTCAGGCCAGCCCTTGGGCATCACCATTGTCCTCATTGCCCCATCCTTGCTTCCTATGCTCTGACTCAGGGTGTCACGGTAGGATTCAGGATCTGAAGCCAACCTGGCTGCGCTTCGCTGGCCAGTGTTCTCCATGGTTGGTCCCCAGTGATCCTGACACAGTGATGGCAGTGGTGTCGGCTACCAGACTGTTTCCGGGAGAGGAGACCCTGCTCTAGAACGCTAAGCATGGTCTGCCACAGAGTCAGCATGCAGCAATGCACATGTGACTCTGACAGCTGGTATAAGTATTCTTGTCATTGTCATTGTTGTTGTTTTCTAGGCCGCAAGAGGTGGGGGTGGTGTATGGAGCCTGGAAGTGAGAGGTCTTGGGTCTGCACAACCCCCAAAGATGGCAAAAGGATGGCAACCTGGGTGGGGCAGCCCCCACCCCCAGTTCCAGGCAGATGTTCAGGTGGCTTGCACCTGTGGGAGCACCCCCTACAGATGGGCACTTCCACTTTCTTGACGAGGCCTCTGTCCTGCCTGGTTTTCTAATTAGTGGGGCTGAAAGAGTTTGGGTTGGAAAGAGAAGAAAGTTGTCTATGAGTGGGAGTGGGAGTGGCCCTGACCCCTTGGTGACCACCCTGGGGGTGCTTGCTTGCTCTCTGCTCCCACTGGGCAGGGCAGTTGGTGTTTGTGGGGAAGCGGACGTTGGCTGTGGCTTTTGGAGCTGGGCGGCCTGGGAGATAAGGAGCTGAGGAGGAAGCGGCTGCAGCTGGAGGGAGTGCAAGAGGGTGGGGTGCTGAGCTCGTCCCTCCTGGTCTTAGGGCTGCTCCCTCCAGAAACCATTACCCTTTGCATTGGGGGTGGGGAGAGGGAGCCAGAGATCTCCCCTCCTTTAATTCCTCCCCACCTCCCCCACTCTCTCCTTCCCTCTTTCTTACAAATACTATGAGGGTCCACCTAGGTTACACAAGTGCCCAGAAGAGCCCTGTTCCTGCTCTCTGGGAACCTGTGGGAGATAGATACTCAATCAATAAGCCCCAAGTAGATGTGGGGGATTTGGAAACTGTGTCTGAGGGATCAATTAGGAGCTATGTCTGGGCAGGTGGGAGAGCATTCCAGGTAGAAGAGCCCTGAGGTGGTCTCTCTTTCAGGCTTTCAGGAATCTTTTGGGTGGCCAGAGAGCTAGTGGGAGACAGAGAGGGAAATGACGCTAGGTGGAGGTGGTCAGGGAAGCCTGCCAGGCTGGATTTTTAAAAAATTTCTGCATCCTCTACTAGCATGTAGAAGCCCCCATGACTACTAGGTAGATGAATGGGTGAGTGGGTAGATGGGTGAGTGATAATGGATGGATGGAAGGGTGGATGAATGGGTGGATGAATGGATGGATGGATGGGTGGAAAGATGGGTGGATGGATGGATGTGTGGGTGGGCAGGTAGGTGGATAGATGATAGGTAGATGGGTGGTTGGTGGATGGATGGATGGATGGATGGATGTGTGGATGGGTGGTTGGTTGATAAATGAATGGGTGGATAATTGGATGGGTGGATGGATGAATGGATGGATCATTGGTTAATAGATGGGTGGATGGATAGATGATGGGTAGATGGAGAGTAGATAGATGTGTGGGTGGGTGAGTAGATAGATGATGGGTAGATGGGTGATTGGTGAATGGATAGATGGGTGAATGGATGGATAGATGGATAAGTTAATGATAGATGGATGGATGAATGGATGGATAGATGAATGAGTTGATAGTGGATGAACAAATGAATGAGCAGTGAATGGGTGGGTGGATGGATGAGTGGATAGATGAATGGGTTGATGGATGGGTGGTTGGATAGAAAGATATATGTGTGGATGACTAGATAGCAGATGAATGGATGGACGGATGGATAGTAAATGGATGGATGGATGGATGCATGGATGGATGGATGGATGGATGGACAGATGAATAGGTGGGTGGGTGGGTGGATGGATGGATGGATGGATGGATGCATGCATGCATGGATGAATCAGTGAAAACACAATGCTATGCAAGTTTTATGCCAGTCCTAATTTACAGAGAAAGAAGTTATTTTACAGGGGTGACACAGCCACAGCCACAAAGCCACTGAAGTGGTATATAAGTCACAAAGCAGTCCCAAAAGAGGTCGTATGTTGAGATGTGGGTAGCAACATGTGTACCAAGCCAGGCCAGCACCCTCTAACCCAGTGCCTGAGAAGCAGCCAACCTCTGCTTCCAGGTCCCGAATGAGGTATGGCCAAACAGACACTGGTGAGCAACAGGGATGAGGCAGGAAAAAAACCTGCTCTTATGCTCTTGCTCAGGGCAGTACAAGTGAGGCCAGCCCAGGGCCGAATGCCTCTTCCACCACTCCCCAGCTCAGGGTGCCGCTCAGCAAATTCAGAGCCATGGAGAAGGTGCCATGTGTGTGCCTGGGTGAGTCTGAGAAAGGAAATGAGAATGCTAACAGTGGCAGCAATGACAGCAAAGCTCTCATTTACTGAGAGATGACATGTGCCAAGAGCTTCTTGAGTTCTCGTTGAATCTGCTCAGTACCCAGTGAGACTGGAACTGTTAACTCCATCACTAAGAGGCTCAGAGCAACTTGCTCACATCACCAGCTGGTGCCTGAGCAGCTGGGGTTTGGGACTCAGGCTGGATCCAGGTCAGAACCTGGAGAGTGGCCAGGGAACAGGGTGGAGCATCCTGCTGCGATGATGACCCCAACCTTCCTGCACACAGCCCCTCTAGCCCCCACCCTTGATCTCTTTGCTCCTCACCAGCCCCCCACCTCTTTGAGCAGCACCGAGCTTAGGCAAGGCTGCCCATTCAGCAGACTAGGAAACCAAGCCTCAGAGAGGGATGCTGTAGAATGTTACCTCTGTGTGACCCAGCACTCCTGGGGGATGATGGGCCAGGCCCTAGCTAGCTCGCCTGACTGCAGAGCGGCATCTTCTGGGTCCTGGGGTGCTGCCCACCTGGCTCCCTTGAGCAGTCATGCTGCAAAGGGGGAAAGCCCCTCCCAGCACTTTCCCTTTGAGGAGCCCCAGGTGGAGGGTAGAGTAGGGTGCGACCCTGGGTGACTGGCTCTGTCCGGGCTCCTGGTTTCTCTCTGACTCTTTGGGCTGAAGTTTCTCACGTCCCAGGGGGCCGATCTGCCTTGCCTGTAGAGAAATCGTATCTGACCCCCACTTCAGCGATCAACCATAACTATATTTTCTTTGAGTCCACAAGGCCATGAGCTCAGCAGACCTGGGCACGATGCATTTGATTCAGAAAGAACAGAAACAAGCCTCCTCTGGGCTTGGATGTTGTTTTTATCCTCCCCCCTTTTTTTTTCCTTCTCCATCCTGCCTTGGGGGCGGGAAGCAATTTAAAAGGAGAGGAGATTGGCTCTGGTGCACCAGCCAAACTTCTAGAATGTTCGCATGATTGTCGTCAGCTTTCCTGGAAGTCAAGAGCCTCCTTAACCAGGCCTCGCTTACTCCCAGTTGGTGAGGATAGACTCCCAGGCTGCTTGAGGCAAAAATATGGCATATTGGGACATATTTGGATGTAAATATTTTCAGCTGCAAGAGTAGCTGGGAGATGAGGTCTTGTTCCTGTGTGTCTCTGTGGAAGCCGGGAATCCAGGCCATATGGTTCCTCTTCAAGCTGCCTCCTTTCCTCGTAGAGGCGGTGGCAGGGAGGGAAGCATGCACAGGACAGTCTGTGTCTCCGCCTGTCAGGGGTTAGCAGCTGCTGGGGCCTCTGAGTGTGTTTGGAAGACCTAGACCCAGGTCTTAGCCCTGCCTCTCGTCAGCTGCCTTGTCCCCTCCCCGAGCCTCACTTCCCCCAACTGCTGAGTGGGACATGACCAAGCCTACAGCTCAGGTGTTGAGAATGAGATGGAGCAGTGTAAGGGGCTTGGTTCAGTGCCGGCCACTGCAAGTGCATGTGCCTGGAAGCCCCAAGCATTGTTGTTATTTTTTTCTTCCTCACTTTTGGTTCTCATCCAGGCCAGGGGAAGAACCAGGTGTTCGCCTGTGGCCCCGCGGGTAAACCCGGTGGCCTGTCACAGGATCATCTTCTCAGGGGAGAAAGAGGATTCAGATGCCTCCCCTGGCCACACAGAGGATCTCAGAATTCCTGCCTCCTGCTCCCACCAGACTGAGCCTCCTTTAAACACAGGTCGAGAGATACTTGGGAGCCGGGAGACGGGAGCAGAGTCAGGACTCAGATTGGACCAAGGGATGGCTCCACTCAAGAACATGTCTGGCTCCCTATGTCCCACTGAATCAAAACTAAGTCTAAGTTCAGCATTCCAGGCCCCAAGCAAGCTATTCTCATGCTCATCTCCATTCTGTGGCTCCAGGCAGTTTTTATGAAATCCCCTCCCCTAAGACGTCTACCACCTTCTCCTGCCACGCTGTCAGCTCAAGTGTCCTCTCGTAAAACCATGGAATTATGGGTGATTTTAACTGGCAAAACCCTCAGGTGGCCCAATGCCATGGCTTCAGACTGGGCACATTAGAGAGGGCTCCTCTGGGGGGCTACAGAGCCCTCTCCAATTTCCAATGGGGAAACAGAGTCCCAGTTGGGGGGCGGGATTTAGTGACTTGCCAAAGGTCACCAGGCAGTGAGTGGCAGAGATATCTTGGTCTCCTCTTCTTTGTGTTCTGCCTCCATCACTGGCCCCCAAGCAGGGCTGGCAGTGGCCCAGGTTCATGGGCACAAAGGTTTGGATTTCCATTAGGATGCTTTTGGCTGCAAGTAACAGAGTATCCAGCTAACAGTGGATTAACAAATACAGACATTTAAAATCTGGCAACCTGGAAGAAGGGGTGCTAGACTAGGTGCAGCAAGTCAGTGATGTCATCAGGCATCCTGGCTCTTTCTATCCTTATATTCTGTCATCTCCTGTGTGCTGGCTTATTGCCTCATGGTTCCAAGACGGCTGCTGTTGCTCCAACTATAATGATTTCTGTCCACTGCTTTCAAGGACAGAAGAAAAGAATCTAGGAAGAAAAGTCTTTTCTAGAAACCCCCAAGCAGTTCCAGTTTACTGGCTACATGGGTCACATGGCTGTGCCTAGCTGCAAGAGAGACTGGGAACATCCCATGTGGTCTTTGCCTTTGGGAGGGGATGAACCCTTTCTGTGCACCTGTGAGGGTAGGAATGGAGAATAGAGCTTCCCTGAGGCTGTGGCAGGGGCAGGTTTAGGAGAGAAGGGTAGAGGCCTGGACTCTGCTGGCATTTAGCACCTGTGGGAGGCTGTGTGTGATACCAGGCCCCTAGCCTCAGTGACAGTGCCCTGGGTTCTGCTGGGCCCTGGGGCTCAGAATCAGACCCTTTATGGTGGACCCTGAGCATAGACAACAAGTCTTAGGATAGTGGCAATGGGGTGCAGTGGCCTGTCTTAGAAAGGGACTCAGGGCAGCTCTGCTGGGACTTAGACAAATGAAGCATATAACCCGGGACTAGGGAGCACGTTCATACTTGTAGAGTGAGGGTGTCCTTTTCTTCCTGGCAGAGGGTCAGGAGGCAGCAAACTCTCTGCCCAACAGACATACACAGTAAACCCTCAACTCCAGAGGCCTCTTGAGGAGCTGCTGTGGCATTTTCCTCTGCTTGGGGTGACCTCCAAAGCCTGGGCAGACTCTACCCTGCTGAGGGCTGTTGCCGGTGAAGGCTGTGTGCTGGACACCTGCGGGAGCCTGGTGTCCCCTCAGCAATGCCTTACTTCTGGGCCCTTCAGGAGGCCCATGTGACTTCACGTCAATGCGTGTCCATTGTTTGGTGCGTACTAAGAGCCCAAAAGAGATTAGCTTTATTATTTCCACTTAAAACCTCATTTATTTTAAAACGACATGTCTATGAATTCTTCAGCTGTTCATTTGATCACCAGATACTGATATTGATATTTACGGAAGGCAGGCATGTCTGTTTTTCCATGGCCTTGTCCCTAGCACCTGGGGCCATGCCTGACACAAAGTAGGTGATCAATAAGCACTTGCTGAATGAATGAATGAACGAATGAACGAGCAAGCTGCAGCCTCCTCTGTATTGACCCAGGAAGCCAAATGTGACCAGTGTGCATCTGTATTTGGTTCCACATGGCCCTGTGTGAGTCTTTTCTCTTGGGGTGGTCTGCAGCCACCGGTAGGAACTCATTCCCCAGCGCCTCCCCATGGCTGAGAATCGCACTCGCAGCTGAAATCATGGGGTCCCAGGAGATGGCTGCCCGATGCCTGCAGAACCCCATCTTCCTTATGAACAAGGGAACGTGCATAAAATACATCAGGTCTCACAGGACCGTCAGGGCTGGGGAGGGATGCAACACCGTGTGCTGATGAAGGAAATGGCTTTGTGCTTAGCCAGCAGTGTCTGAGGTCCTTGCGTGCATGGACGTGATTGGGGCAGACTCCCTGACGCCCTGTGCCTCGGTTTTCCACATCATCGGCTGGGAATAACAGGGTGTTGTGAGAGGAAGCCCCCAGTGCAGAAAGAGCCCTGGGCTAGTCAAGCCTGGTACTGCAGCTGACCCTTTGGACGACCTTGGCTGTGGAACATCTTCCTGTGCTGGGCTCCACACAGCACCTCAGCTGGCACCATCTCCCGATTCCCATTCCAAACAATTGCCATGGGGTTGCTGTCTGCATGATCCTGGTTGGAGCTCTGAAGTCGCAGGCTGCATCCGGCAGCCTTATCTCCGTTCCTGGGAACTTCCCCTGGGCTGGTGGCGAAGGTGGCCCCAGAGATACTAGGAGTGGGGGTGGGTGCTTTCCTGCCTGTGACATGATTAAGTAACAAAAGCAGTTGCCGGTGGGAAAATCAGCCGCGACACCCGCCATCTGGCCCTGCCCAGCCCTGCTCTGCCTCTCCCGATTTATCTCTCCTGCCCTAACCCTGCTGACTGCCCATTATCACTGCCAGGGTGGACTACGGATTGCAGTATCCAGCGTCTCTGTCAGAAGCTTCTACCAAAATCCTCAGCCAAGGTGCAAAACGAGAATCCTTCTCCAGAAGCACATGGAGCTTCTGAAACCAGACTCCCTGGTACTTGCCCCCTCCTCTCTGCAACCCCTCCCACCCCGTGACAATCTCTTCCCACCCCACCCACCACAGGATGCTGTTTTGCTCACACCTGCGCTCTGTATGGGTTCACATCAGCCCCCAAGTCTAACCGAATCCAAAAATATTAAACTGGGGCCCATCTGTCGGCCAACTGATGAACGCAGATGTGCTCTGGATTTCAGAGGCGACTGGCAGCCAGTCAAGGCTGTTAGAAGAGGCACCTGCTGCCCTGCTCCCCCCACTTCCGCTGCCCCTCCCTGCCCCAGGATCCTGGCGGCCAAAACAACACCCTCCTCCGGAAGGGGCTGGCTCCTCCCTCCACCTGGGGCAGGACCCACAAAGAGCCTCACCCCACCAGCTGGGAGACTGGGACCACCCTCCCCCACCCGGGGTCCAGCTGGGCCCCTTTGCCTTGAGCCCCCACTGTGGGCCGGGCCGTGGAGTTACAGCAGGAACAGGGCCAAGATTCCGCTCTAAATGGAGACAGACAGCAGCCCGGCACCAGGCACAGCCACCTCAGGGCATTTGCACCTGCAGTTGGGACACTCTCCCTAGGGGCCATGTGGCCCACTCTTCCACCTCCTTCAGATCTTTGCTCAGATGAGGTTGGGACTAAACAAATGTGACTGTTTTTATCTTGCTTCGAGACGCACATCAAGACCTGTCTACCTCATGTTATGAATGTCTTTACAGGTTTTATGTCAAGAGAGGAAGATAAAGAAAAAAGGAAGATGTTCTCCACTCTCCACTCTCCCTCTACCCCCTCCAGCCTCCTCCTCGTTTCCTCCCGGCTGTGAGGGAGGACAGTGGCAGAAGCAGGAGATCAGAGAGGAGGCTGTGATTCAGGAGTCTGAGGATGGAGCTCGACCAAGGACGCAATGGTGGGGTGGAGAGAAGGAATGGGGTGGAATCTGGATGCAGCCAGAGGGAGAAACAACAGGACTGTCTGTAGATGAGAAAACTGAGGCCTGAGGGGCAGGGGCCTTGCCTCCTTCCCCCTGTCAAGTGCCCGCTCCCCGCCAGGCTCCTGCACACCAGCCTCCCTTGGAGTCACTGTTCAGTTGCTTCACTGTTCAGTTGCAGGGACAGCCAAGCGAGTGGTGGTCCCAGTTTCAGGAATCTGGATGACTGGGTAGGAACCAGGGCCTGCTCAGAGAGAGACTGGCCATTGCAGCTACATCCTGGGGACTCAGCCCGTCACTGGACAAGAGGGGGGACATGCGTCTAGGCACTGGGAGGATGCAACAGGGCTTTGTCCACCTGTCCACTCTATCTCAGCTCTCACCCTGGTTTTCACCGGGGCACAGATGTGCAGGGGCCTCTCACAGTGGCTATGGGGACTGTCAGTCTCTTTTTAGGCCACTTTCTTCTGTCCCTTGTCCCCTTTCACTAAACTGAGGAGGATCCTAAGGGCTGTGTCTCCTGGGCAGGAGACAGCAGATGTGGAATTCGAATTGAGTACCTCCTTCAAGTTCAGGACATCCGCACCCTCTGGTCCCTGATGGCTGAGATGTGGGATGCAGGCCAGCCGTGCTTTTCTGAGCAGCAGGGCCAAGTGCCCTGAGCTGTGTCCTACCAGCAACAGTCACAGCCGAGAGCCAATAGGAGAGGCTGTGAGCTGGAGGCCTGTCACAGTCAGTGCTCTTGCGGAGGGCCTCAAAGCAAGGACCCCTACACAGTGATGTCAGGACCCCAGCTGTAACCCACTCCTCAGAAGCCTCAGTTTCCTTGTCTGTCAAATGGGAATCCTGGTGTTTTTATCGCCAAGATCCGTGGCTTTCAACCCTTTCTGAGTACAATCTGCAGTGAGAAATATGTTTTATATCCTACCCAATATTTGCATGCTCGTGTGTGTTCTATAAATAACACGTTACTTGTATATACATGTGTATGTATGTAGATATAAAATTTGTGTGTGTGTGTCTGTATATACATATATATATATATATATATATATGTTCGTGCTAAAAATTTGTAAAACAACACTATTCTTACCCTTACGGGTATAGCGATGCTTCTATTTTATGTATCTGAGCATTTCTTAAATCTTTTTATTGTGAACCAAACACTTTTGTGTCACCGTGGCCAGCAGCCTCTGGAGCCGCCATGTACTTTCAGCTTCTCCCACAGCCTCTCTCCTGACTTCTGTGATGCTCACTCCTCTGCTTTTCTTCATCATTTAGTCATCTCTCTATTCATCTCTAATACAGAGTATAGTTTTGTCAGTGTGTGACTGGGGCTGTGATAGCTTTGTTTCCTCTGTCCCATGTTGATGAGTGTAGCTGCTGTGTGTGCACGGTCCTCCCACCTAACATTACTTTATCAGAAGTTGCCTCTCTCTCTCTCTCTCTCTCTCTCTCTCTCTCTCTCTCTCTCCCCATTCCCCGGACTGTTATGGGTTTCCACTATTATAAGCGCCTTCACAAGTGTTCTTGCATCTCCTGATGCACAGGTGACATGCTGAGCCCTAGATTTGAGCTTCCCAGCTCTCATATCTTCCAGTTCATTCTATAGGATTTCACTATAAAAATACTAGTCATAAAACACACGCTGAGTGAGAGAAGCTGGTCACAAAAGGTCACATGTCGTGCGATTCTATCTACACGAAATGTCTAAAAGAGGCAAATCCATAGAGACAGAAAGTGAATTCGAGTTTGCAGGAACAGGGGGTTTGGGGAAAATGAAGAGCGACTGCCAATGGATGAGGTTTCCTTCTGGGATAATGAAAAAGTCCTGGAACGAGATGAAACCGCTCTGGGTGTGAGGATGTTGAAACATTCGTCAACAACTGCTCCACCCAGCCATCTGAGGACCCTGGAACCCTCATCCTGTTCCAGTCACCCCAATCCCTCCCTCTAAGACCTCTAAGACTCCCCCACCATCCAGCAACTAAAGGGGTGGTGCCAGGTTGGGGGCAGGGGAGCTCTGGAACCCTGCTCCAGCCTCACATTGACAGCTGAGCCTGTTCTGATGGTATGTGTGTGAGTGTCCTGGGGTTGACGTAACGAAGTCCCACGCGCTGGGTGACTTAAACCGCAGAAATGTACTCTCTCACCGCTCTGGAGGCCAGAAGTCCTAGACCAAGGTGTGGGCAGGGCTAGTTCCTTCTGGGGTTGTGAGGGGGAATCTGTCCGGGCCCCTCTCCCAGCTCCTGCTGATTTGCTGACACTCTTTGATGTTCCTTGGCTTGTAGAAGCATCACCCCGTCTCGGCCTCCATTTTCATATGGTGTTCTCCCTGTGCGTGTCTGTGTCCAAATTTCCTCTTTTTATAAGGAAACCAGTCATATTGGGTTAGGACCCACCCTGAATGATCTCCTTTTAACTAATTACATCTGCAATGACCTTATTTCCAAAAAAGGCTACATTCTGAGGTACTGGGGGGTTAAGACCTCAATGTGAATTTTTGGGGGACTCAGTTCAACCCATGACAGTTAAGTATCCTGAATTTAACCCCTGCGCCAACCCTGGCTTCCCAGGGAGTTGGCGCAGTGTGCCGCCTGGGTAGGATTTAAACCAGCAAGACGGGCTCTTGTTCTTGGGGAAGGGGCTGCAATGAATGAGTTTAGCTGCAGCACGATAACCCACTGCACCCCTGGTGCTGCTCTCCTGGCCTCCTGCCTTGCAGCTTTTTACATTAGTCTCACTCAAGTGGCTTGGATGGACCCCGGAGGAACCGGTCACACCCCATTGGACCAATAATATGGGTTTTGAGCCTGAGTCAAAAGCAGCATTAATTGAATATGCCCCACTGATGCCCCTGACAGGTTAACTGATCTGGGCTGCAGCTCCGGATTCAGCAGCCCTGCCTGGCAGACCCCCATGTAGAAGGATTCAGATCTCTTGCTGGAGCTTAGGAGAGACCAGCTGCTCAGTGACCTGCAGGATCCCCCTGAGGCCGTGTGGGAATGAATTCTCTCTCCAACAGTGAAGCAGTTTGCATTCAATATGAGGACCAGCTTCTAAGGCCTTGTGGGGTCTAAGATGGGGCTGCTGCCAGGAGCCGGCCAGGATTTGAGAAGGTGTTAGCCAGGTTCCCCTGTCCTATCTCAGGCTCCCCAAGATTCCTACAGTGGTCAGCTAGAGCAAAGAGGTGGACTGGCTGTTGTGGAATTGACCTCCAGCCTTTGTTTATGCCATTTCACCTGCCCGGACCACACCACCCACTGCCTGACTGTGAGGTCAGTGGGTAGGCTGGCCTCCCGGCCTCTGAAAGCCCGGTAGAAAGCTGACCTGTGTGTCAACAGGTTCCCCTTCCATTTCCTCTCTCCATCTGTCTCTCCCTGTCTCTCCCTCTCTCTCTCTTTCCCCATCTACCTCTTTCTGTTTCTGTGTCTGTCTCTCTCCCGCTGCCTCCACTCCCCCTGCGGCACGTTCTCCTTCTCCCAGCTGTGCTGAAGCAGTGCCATTGCTGTATCACCCTTCTTCACTCTGACTGGCCACTGTTCCTCAGCCGACTTTCTCTCGTGAGAGAAACTTCCCCTCAGAGGCCCACGAGTGTCTATGTGTCTATAAGGCCCATGGGTGGTACTGTCACTGTTGTGCCCATTTCACAGATGAGGAGACTGAGGCCTGGGCAGTGGAGGCACCTTCTCAAGCCCCACATTGGTTGGTCACAGAGCTGGGATTGAAATTCAGCTTTTTTAGAGCCAGAGCCTGCCCGCTCTCAGCTTTGTCACGTGCACTCCCTATACTTGATGCAGCCTCAAGCTGTCAATGGTGTGTGTGTGTGTGTGTGAGCCCTGAAGAGGGGATTTATGGGAGCACAGAGTATCCACCCCTTGAGCTGCTGAATTCACTTGCTTTTTATAAGAAATTTGCCCCGACCGAAGAAAACTTTTCCAAAATCGTGATTGATTATGTTTTCTGGGGAAGGCTTTAATGAAAGAAGTGGAATACTACATTGACCACCACTGTAGTTGATTGTAGGGCTATGGATCCCCACTTTGTATACCCTCATCCCTGATGAGCATCTCTGCTGCCTAGGCAGCTTGCCTGGAAAAAAAAGAGATCGTTGCCAGGTTCTTCTTGGGTGTGACTGTTGTATTTTCATCATTAAAATTGGGCACCAAAGCATCATGAGGTGCTCGAGATCTCCTGAGGGTACACATGGGTTTCTCTGCCTTTGTCTGCTTATACTCAGATCAAACCCCCACCAGAAGTTCTGGAACTGTTTTCGACCTAGCATGTCTAGCTTCCAAACAAGTAAAAAATATAAATATAAATCAGGCCAAAAGGCAAGAAAAAACAGTCTGAAGCGATCAAGCAGGCATCAAACCAGACTCAGACATGACACAAATGCAGTAACTATCACACAGGGAGTTTAAATATGATTAATATGTTAAGGGATCTAATGGGGAAAGTGGACAACATGTAAGAACAGATATGTGAGCAGAGAGATGCAAAATCTGAGACAGAAGAAAAAGGAAGTGCTAGAAATCAACACCATAACAGAAATGAAGAACGCCTCCAACGGGCTTCTTAGTAGACTCGGCAGGGCTGAGGATAATCAGTGAACTTGAAGGTAGGTGAACAGAAAATTCTTAAACTAAAACGAAAAGAAAAGTAAAGAAAACGAAAAACTAAGAGAACATCCAAGAGCTGTGAGACAATACTCAAGGTGTAGTATACACATAACTGGAATCCCAGAGGGGAAAGCAAGAGAGAATAGATCAGAAGAAATATTCGAAGTAATAATGGCTAAAAACTTTCCAAAATTAGTGACAGACACCAAACCACGGATCCTGAAAGCTCAGAGAATACTAAACAGGATAAAAACAATACAACAAAAAACACACCTAGGTATATTATATTCAAACTGCAGAAATACAAAGACAACAAATCTCAAAAGAAGCCAGAGGGGAAAACTTACGTATGTAAGGGTAGGCATTACACTGGGTTTCTTGTCAGAAGCGATGCAAGCCAGAAGGAAATATTTCAAGTGTTGAATGAGAAAAAAACAAAAAAAACAAAAAAACAAAAAAAAACGCCAACCTGGAAGTCAGCAAAATTATTCTTCAAAGTGAAGGAAAAATAAAGACTTCTTCAGACAAACAAAAACTGAAAGAATCTATTACCAGCAGACTTGTCTTGCAAGAAACATTTAAATAAGTGTTTAGGTAGAAAGAAAATTATAAAGGTCAGAAACTTGGGTCTACAGAAAGAAAAGAGCATCAGAAAAGAAATAAATGAAGGTAAAAATAAGTCTTTTATTTTTCTAATTCTTAATGAACCTAAAAGAACTGTGTAAAGCAATAATAGTAATAATGTATTGGGTGATTATAGCATATGGATTAATGAAGTGAATGACAGCAGTATCACAAGGGACAAGAGAGAGAAATAGGCAATACACAACGTGAGGTACTTGCAATACACATGAAGCAGTATAATGTTGTTTGAAGGTGGCTTAGGTTAGTTTAAAATATATATTGTAAACTCTAGAACAACTACTAAATTTTTAAAAAGTATCATTGATATTCTAGGAGAAGAGATAAAAGGAATCTTAAAATACTCAACTGAAACCAGAGAAGTCAGGAAAAGTTGGAGGAGGGGGATCAATATTCTTTAAAGGAAGAAATAGTGTCTAAAGTCTCTATCATGCATCATCTCCAATATTCAGTATACAATAACAAAATCACTAGACATGTAACGAAACAGGAAAACATAACCACAGTCAATAGAAAAATAAGTTAATAATAGAGGACAATCATATGATTGAGATATTAGACTTAGTAAATGAGGACTTTAAAGCAGCTGTTACAAATGTATTCAAATGCTTAACAAAGAAGATGTTTATAATAAGTGAATGATGATATTTCTCAGCAGAGAATTGAAAATTAAAAAAGAAAAAAGTAGAAATTCTAGAACTAAAAAGCACATATGTGAAATTAAAAAAAAAAATCATTGGATGGCATTAACATCAGATTAGAAACCATAGAGTAAAGGATTTGTAAACTTGAAGACAGAGGAATAGAAATAATCTCTTCTAAAGAATAGTGATTTAATAAAAAAAAAAAAAACCACTGAAAACAAAGTCTAGTGATCTATAGGTCAATGGAAAACCCTAATACATGTATAATTAGAGTCTCAGAATGGGAGGAGAGAGCAGTTGGGGCAGAAAAAAATAAATAATGATCAAAACTTCCCTAAATTTAGTGAAAAGCATCAATTTACAGATCCAGGAAGTTCAATGAACCTCAAACAGAATAAATAGAGAGAAAACCACACACAGGCACATCATAGTCAAATTGCTGAAAGCTAAAGAAAATCATGAAAGTACCCAAAGAAAAAGGGCACATTACAGACAGGGGAACATAATCTTCAAACCTGATACCCAGTCCCATATGTCCATCCACATGCCGCACCCCAGACTTCCTTGTCCCCAACCTTCGATCTTTTTTCCTTCAAGGCCTCTAACCAGGCCAGGCCATTGTCCATTGCCCATGAGTTCATGCTTACTCTTACCTTGAGCCAGTCCTCTCTCAACCCTAAGTGGATGACTAGGTGCCGCACTCAGAGCCCTTCCTTGGAAGGATTCTGCTCACCGCTGTCTTTGAAGGTGACTCCTTTAGTGGGGCTGTAGTGCAGCTGCTGGCCACTGTCACCTCACAGCAATACTTTGGTCCATTTGAGTACCTCCCCTGTTAGCTGATCATAACAGCCCCCCATGAAGCCTTAGATGCATGCTGAGAGAGGGATGCCAGTAGATCATGTGGGAATCTGCTTCCTCATGCAGCTTTCTGCTCATGCCTAGTCCTCGATATACCACTTCCACGAAGGATGACTGATGACTTTATTACATGGTGGGGTAGATGCAGCCTTGCTCATGATGGGCAGCTCTGGCTGCATTGTTGCTTGATGTAACTGGTCAGTAGTTCTGTTTTTATCAAGACCCGGCATCATGAGGGAGCTTCTTTATCAGTGGGATATAGTTCTCTGCTGCAGAGGGCATGCCCTTGCTCTAGAACTCTAGGGGTCTGCATTTCTGTTCTCCTGTTGGAGATTGCCATGAATACCACACATCTTTTCTCACCACAGATTCCCCTGTACTGTAGGACACACAAGGCCATGTGGTCATCTGCAGGACTGCTTACACCACAGCCTGGACCTGCTGCTGAGCCTTTCCCTGTCTGGGCCCCTCAAAGCTGGCATCATTTGTGCCCCCAGAACATGGTCTGACCCCTGCAACACTCTTCTCAAGTGGGAAATAGGCTGTCTCCATATGCCCTGTGCCTGACTAAGCCCTCCTTCTGAGTGGTGGGACATGCAAGATGCAATTATTTATTCTTTACTCTGGAGGCGGGGCATCCTGACACATCCCAGACAACTTGATTCTTAAATTTTTCTCTGATGTGGTACACCCTTGAATTTTTGCATGGTGTATCTTCACCCTACGGGGTGCATAAATCTTACCCAGGCTTCCAGTGTGTGCTTCTTGCTCATCTGGTCCAGTTAATCTGATGTCATTGCTCAATGGACAACTGTGATATTCTGCTGGGTATCCAGGTGAAATAGACAGTAGGGCTGGAGAGTTACCATGGACCTGGGGCAGACCCAGGACTCATACTGCTGTACACACCTGCCAACCCTCCTTCCTGATGGAAATGGAAAGAATCCTCATATGCCAGGTAAGTGATTGCTTACCATGCAGTGGGAGCTACACCAATGTTCTCCAGCAACGATGCCATGGCAGGCACATTATCTACAATTTGGGATACTTGCTTAAATGTGTGCAGTCCGCTGTTATCTGTTACTAACAATCTGGCTTTTGTAGGGACCAGACTGGTGGGTTAGATGGGGATAACACAGTGCCACCCCTTGCATTCTCTAAGTCTTTGATGGTGGCTCGAATCTCTGCCATTCCCTCAAGGTGATATTGTCTTTGAGTTACTGTCTTGTGAGAGGTGGTGGCTGCAAATTCAGAGACTTCCACTTAGCCATCACCACTAGGAACCAATGTGAAGACTGTACCTCCCAAGCGTGTTGACTCAATTACACATTCAGCCACCAGGGAGATGACCACTGGACCCCCACATGTCCTCACTCTCACTTGGATCCCTGTTTCCCATGACCCTCTCACCGCGTGCTCCCTTTCCTCAATGACTGGACACTTGATAGATGGCCTGTGGGTAAGATCTGTGGGATTCAAGTGGACATACTTGCTGTGGCATGGCAGGGCCTTCCTTGTCAAGCCCAGCACTCCTTCTGTCATTGGCTTCTGAATCTGAGAACTGGCTAAGCTTTGAAAATTGAGCAGAAGAGTATTACTTATTTGATAGGAGGGCGGCAGCTCTCAGGCCCCTGGTCACCCATCCTCATGAATTAGCAATACCTAGTGGATGTGCTGTTCTATTAACCTCCACAGCTCTCTGCAGCTGAGCCCTTCCTGCTGCTCCAGCCTGTGCCTATTGCTCCCACCTGGCTTCTGACAGTCGGGTGCCCACCTGCCCTCTGTTATTTCAGCTCCTATAGCAGTCCCTGTAGCTATCAGGGAAGCCAGTTCTGGGAACCATCTCCTCTGGCCGGCCAGCCCATGAGAACAGCTATCACTGAGCTTTTCTGGGTTCTGGTGTTCTTCACCTGTGCCTTCTTTGTCACTGCACACGGAGCATCCTTGGCTCCCGCGGCCCTCCCTTGGGGCCTTTGATGCTTTTCTGCACCATCTACACAGCAGGTATGACACTTTGCCTGCACTTGGGGCAACTTCCGTTTCTCCCTGCTTCCCAGCACCCTCCGACTGGAGGAGCACCAACTGCCTTCTGGAGTTCTCTCCAGAGTGACAATCTTGTGCTGTGGAGTCACGTTCATATTGATCAACTCTATCATCCCATTTCACTGCATCCCAAAGCCTCAGGGTCTAATCCTGCCTGGCCTCCAGCCCTCCCAGCACCTGTCAGGCAGACCCCACAGCTCCTTACCAGGACTTCCCTCCCTCAGCAGACCAGGCAACCCCCAGAAGTGGACTGGCATCTGAGCCAGGAGGGGAGGTGGAGAGGTCCAGGAGTAGGCACCATATTGAGGGGGCCCTGATCGGTCTTCTGGGAAGTCAAAGGTCCCCCTTAGTCCAAACAGGTATCTTCCTCCATGTGAGACATGCCTGCTATGCCTCCACTTCAGCCTCTGACCCCACCCTCCACTCAGAAATGGTCTTCCTGCATATCTATCTCCCTCCTGGTTTGCATAATTGTGAAAAACTAACTCAATAAATGTTTGTTGAGCACCTACTGTGTGTCAGGTGCTGTTCTATGCACTGGGGACACAATGTGAGCAATATCCCCATGATGGGAGACAGAAAATAAACAAAACAAGCAAGTGGGATCTATACCCTGCCAGGAAGCAATAAACTCACAGAGAACATTGCAGCCAGGAAGAGGAGTGCGGTGCAGGGAGTCAGGGGGCGTGGCTGGGGTTTCCCAAGGAGCACACACATCGGAGCAAAGATACGAAGGAGGTAAGGGAGGAAATAGCCCAGGTAGAAGGCACAGAAGGAACAAAGGACCTGGGACAAGAGGTGGCTTGGTGTTCATGGCCAATGTGGCTGGAACAGAGGGAGTGAGGTGGGTGTAGGAGATGGGGTCAGAGATCACGCGGGACCACAGAGCTTTGCAAGGGTGAGGCTGTCACCAGGGTGGAGCCATGAACTGGTCAGGCTGGGACAAGGGGAGCAAGGCAGCCAAGAGCTAATGGTGGCCTGGGCCTGGTGGTGCCAGGGAGGGGAGAGGCTGATTCTGAGCTGGTTAAGGTACAGCCGACAGATGGGTGTGGGGGATGTGGGGGATTAGGGTGACACAAAGGTATGTGGGAGGACGGGCTGCCCAGACGAGATGGGCGGGTGGAGGAGGATCGGGAGCTTGCCCACCTGTTCTTTGGAGACTCCTGTTGGTGAGATGGCCCTGCAGTGGAGCTCAGAGTGGCCGGGGAAGTTGCTGGGGGAAGGTAGTAGCTAAGCCATGGAGGGAGCGGGTATAAATGACAGGGAAGAGAGCCAGGGACCAGGTCCTGGACATACAACTTTGTAGGGGCAAGCAGAGGGCCTGGGGAGCTAGGAGTGTGGTATCCGGGAGGCCAGGTGGCAAAAAGTGTTGCCAGAGAGAATGAAAAAAGGAAGGCCAGGGAAGGCAGATGGAGGCTCGAGAGTAGAAGGGGCAGCTGGTCCTGGCAGCACACCTTTGCCAGCTCGCTGGCTTCTGAGCCATTGGCCCCAGCTAAGCTCCCCTTTGGTGGGCTCCCCACCTGCCGAGCCTGAGCCCACCCCACAGCTCTGAAGTCTTGGCTGTAAAAATAGGTGCCACCTGGAAGAGAAGACAGATGGGAAGCGGTGCCCCCTGGCCACCGGCATCCTGGCTCACAGCTGGCCGGCCTGGCAGCTCACTTGGCTGGCAGCGGGTTGGGCAAGCCGGGGCTGGTTCTCATGTGGCCCATGAGGTCCCAACACATCCCTGGAAGAAGAGGAGCCTGGCAACATGGTATGCCAGCCCCAGGGTGGTCCCAGCCTCACCTCTACTGTCCACACTCAAGAACTGGCAGTGGAATATGAACCTCACGGCAAGGCCATCTGGCCTCATGCCGGCCTTTCTTCTCACTGCAGATCCTGCACCTTTTAGATCCTCCAGGTAGCACCCACCCAGTGGGGCCATGTGAGAATAGAGGAGTTAAACTTTGCCAGGTGCCCAGTGCAGGCTGGGGGTGTGAGTAGAGCTTAGTAAGCGGAGCGATTATCGCTGTTCCCAGCCCACTGGCACCTTCATCTTCTCACCTCTAGGGACCCTCCCTCCACCTGACTGCCATCCCCTCCCCGCCTGGCCTCCCAGCTCCAGCTCAAAGTCCTGCAAGGCCTTTGGTGGCACCCCTGATGGCGGGTGGTACTTCACCAATGACTACTCCCTGGCTTTCCCTAGACAGGATTACAGCTCAGCCCTGCTTATGACTCCAAGGATGCCCCTCCTTCTCTGGGGAGGGGGATTCGTCCTGTTTTGGTGTCAGGTGTGGCCATGTGGTAATTTGGCCAGTGGAGTGTGGAGAGACTGACATTTGCCACATCCAACCAGTAGCTTTGGAAGTAGCCAAAGGTCTCTGCTGTCAGCTTACTCTCATCCATTTATGTGAGAAGTGAATGTCACCTGTGGAGCTGTTCCTGTGACCCGGGATGAGAACATCCGCAGCCATCATGTCACTGCCAACACGTAATGTGAGCAAGAAATAAATGTGTGTGGTTAAAAGCCACAAAGCTTGAGAGGTTGTTTGTTACTGCAGCAAAGCCGACTAATACACCAAGGAGTATAAGCTTCCTTCATGTTACACCGACACTTGTTAAAATCAACTTTATTGTGGGGTAAATAATACAGTCAAATGCATGCATTTTAAGTATATAGTTCAATATGTAAACCTCTGCATTCATTTCTCTAATCAAGATAGAGAACATTTCCATTACTTCATACCTCCTTAAAATCAACTCTCCTCATTCCCCAGCTCGGTCACCGATCTGATGCCTATCATTATGAGATAAGTTTTGCCGTTTCTGGCGCTTTGCATGAACAGAATCGTGCACTGGTATCTGGCTGTCGTGGCGCGTCACCATGTTTTAGAGATGTGTTTGTGCTCTGTGTCCCTGGTTCATTCTCTCAATCGCTGAGCAGTATTTGAAATGCAGTATCTCAGCATTTGAACACACCGCACTGCATTTATCCTTTCGTCTGTTGATGCGCATTGGGTTGTTTCCAGTTTTTTTCCTGTTATGAATGAACGGAGCTGCTATAAATATTTGTGCACAAGAATTTTTGTGGATGCACATTTTAACTTCCTTCAGATATATCCCTGTGAGTAGAAGTGCTGGTTTTATCACAGGTATATCTACTTTTATAAGAAATTTCCAAACTCTTTTCTCAAGTAGTTTTCCATATTTTACTTTCCCACCAGCACGTGGGAGAGTTCAAGTAGCTCCACATCCTCACCAGCATGGGATACAGGCAGATTTTGTTTTGTTTTGTTTTTTGGTCTTCCTAAAAGTGATAGTCTATTAATGTTTTAATTGCTATTCCCCTGATGACTAATGATGTTGAGAATCTTTTTATGAGCTTATTGGCCGTTGGTATGTTTACTTTTACTGAAGTGTCTTAGTGTTTGGGCCACTTTTTATTGAGTTGTTTGTATTTTTATTATTGAGCTGTAAGAGTTCTTTATAAATTATCAATACAAGTTCTTTTTCGTATATATGCACTGTGCTTATTTTTCCCTTGGCTTGCTTTTTCGTTTTCTTAATGGTGTCTTTGATGAGCAGATGGCTTTACTTTTGATGAAATCTGATTTATTGGTTTTTTCTTCCACAGTGAATGCTTTTTGTGTCCTAACTAAGGAGTTGTCACTGGCAGGTTTTTCTCCTGCGTTTCCTTCCAGAAGTCACATATCGTTAGCTCTGACGAATCGGTCTCTGACCCATTTTGTACAAGCCTCCTTCCAGTGGAGCCAGGCTTAGGTGGGGGCCGCTTTCCTGCACGGACACCGGTCGTCTCAGTCTGGTTGTTAAGGAGACCTTTTGTTATCGGGTTCCCTGGAGCCTTAGTGAAAGTGAAGGTGCAGACGCTGGCACCTCTCCCTGCCCTGAGCACTGGGTCTTCCTCGTCACATCCAGCACGGGCCCCTGTGTCCACAGCTCGTGTGCTAAGAAGGATAGTCAGCACCCTGGGTCTCGGCTCTCTCGCTCCCTGCCTGAGTGTCCCAGGACCACAAACCGGACATCTTAAAACAACAGAAATGTCTTCTCTCACAGCTCTGGAGTCAGAAGATGTTTGGGTGGCCCAGCCGAGTGGCCATGGGAACCTGGTCTGGGCTCAAGACCCGGAGACAGAACAGCTGGGTCAACCCAAGAGGTGTTTGGAGGTGGAACCAGTGAGGCCTGATCACTACAGGTTAAGACTGGGGCAGGAGGCCGGGGCGTAGGGGGAGGACTGGGGCAGGAGGCCGGGGCATAGGGGGAGGACTGGGGCAAGAGGCTGAGGTACGGGGGGAGGACTGGGGCAGGACTAGGGCAGGAGGCCGGGGCGTGGCCTGGTCTGACATTGTTTCCCTGGCAGGCCAGGGAAGAAGGAAAGTCAAAAAGGTCTAGAAGTATGGTCTGGTCCTGGGAATGAGGAGTAGAGAGGGGAGAACCCAAGGGCGTTAGCCAGGGAGGCCCCTAGGGTAAAACAGGGTGAGGAGGGAAGGAAAGGGCCGTGGTGTGTGAGGGCTCAGGGTGGAAGGAGGGGTGGAAGGCTGGGAGGAGAGGGCGGACAGGGTCTCATAGGAGGTTTAGGCAGGTTTATGTTTAGCTAGCAGAGCAGGAAGCCCCAAATCCCAGCAGATTGACCAGGGCTGAAGTCTGCGCCCCTGCTGGAAGAGAGGGATCGGCCCCCAGCTTCTGCTCCCCATGGTTGGTGGGGGCGTCCACAGCAGAGGGGAGGGAAGGAGGAGGGCCTCATCTGAGGTGAGGGGCAGATGGGTGAAGCTGTGGGTCGCCCAGTCCTGGCCTCTCTGCAGAGCTGTGATTGTGGCTTCTTGCAGTTTAGACAGAGCTTAATTGAAGTCCTGGCTCCCACTAATTATGTGACAAGGGAGTACAAGCACTTTTTATTAGTTAATGAGGGCTTTTCATTTAGCAGCCTAACAGCCTCTAATTGTAAAGGAGCCCTGGCCTTTCCCTGTGCACGGAGGGCTGCCCCTGGGCTCTGTCTTGTCCTGGCTGATAGGCATCTTCCAGCTCTTGGTCTCAGTGTTTCTGGCTGCACTATGGGTTGATGACAGTGTCCGTTGAGTGCCGGATGCGAGGAAGCAGGTGGTGGCTGAGGGTGCAGTCCTGGGAGCTGTCATCTGTCTGTCAACACGATTGCTAGGCTGTGGGAGGCCTGTTCAGGCCACGTTGTTATTGTCCTATGTGACCCGGACGTCCTTTAGCTTCTTTTAGGCTTTTCTATCTCCCACCTTCTCTGAGCCTGTCATCCTGGGCCTGCCGTACCTCTCCTCCTGCCACCCAGTGTGCTCCTGGTACGGGACCCACGTGTGTGGGAGAGAGGAACCGGAATGGGGGCAGCTACTCCAGACCGCTCCCTGTGGCCTCCCTGGGGAGCCTTCTCACTGGGACCCCAGTGGATTAACCCAAGAATAGTCATCCTTTTTGACCTGTCTGCTCTCTCCTTCACATGTCTGCCATCCCAGCCAGATGGACACCTCTCCAAATGTCCCCGCCCCCAGGGGCACCTGCGTCCTAGGCTCAGGCATTTCCCACCTCCATCCTCCCAGGGATCCCTCCCCTCCAGCTGGGGTGTTTCTCTCTTGCTCCAACCACTTATGAGTACCCTGCTCTCCCCCGCCCACCCCAGATGCAATCGCCCAAGGCCTTGGTCCCGCAGTGCCCTCGGGCCTCTGGGTGTGGGGATAAACCCATACGGAGTGGCCTCCTCAAGTGGCTGGCAGCTGGCGGGAACAATGGCTTAGCCACCTCTGTGGCTCCCGGTGGTGAGGCAATGCATCATTTCCAGCCTTGACCTTTCTCTTTTTAGTGACAGACACCACATCGATCCCCGCCAGTGCCTAGCTTTTCTATTCTTCAGCATGAAATCCAGAAAATAACACATCCCGAATGGCACACAGCCTCCCTCCCCACAGACTCCGATTTCTGCTCTTTAGAAGCAACTATAGCTGTTTCCATCCCAGTCCCTTCCTGGGGTGGCCTCTGGTTGTCACAGTTTGTGAAGAAGATGTAAGAAGTCTCTCGGGCGTGTGCCCCCATTCCACTGATGAGGTTCCAACCCCACAAGCACTGAGACTGCCAAACTGCTGGAGGTCGACCCTGGGGGACAGCTGCTGTGTTAGTCAGAGCGGGCTAGGCTGGCTGCTGGAGAAAATTCCTCCCCCAAATTTATTTTCCACTCACGCAAACGTCCATGTGAATGCAGCACCCTAGCCCAGGCAGCTGTCCCCCACGCAGCCTCTCGGGACTGAGTCTGCTCACATCACTGCAGCCACCATCTCGGCATCTCCAGGGATGAGGTGGAGCCCTGAGATGAAGCATACGCCCCTGATGTGAGGAGTGGGAAATGTGGGTGCACATGGGACTCAGGGAGGGAACAGCCTGCTGTCCTGCTGCCTTTGGGTTTTTTGAGCTCAGCACGCCTGAATCCTGCCCTTAGGTTCCTTTGCTTGTTCATCAAACTTTTCCTGAGCACTTTTGTGGTAGCAGGTGTCAGGCTCATGGCTGTGGCTTCGGAGTGGATCGCTACACTGCATCAATGCCTGAGAGCGGGGCAGGGGGTGGTGGGGGATGGTGGGAGTGTCCCGATGCTACTGGAACAAATGACCACAGAGGGGAGTGGGGAGCCATAAAACAACAGAATCTATCCCCTCTCAGTTCTGGGAGCAGAGTCTGAAATCCAAGTGTCACAGGGCCTCACTTTCTCAGGAGGCTCTAGGGGAGGATCTTTTCTGTCTCTCCCAGCTCCCGGTGGCCCCAGGTGTCCCCAGGCATTCTTGGCTTATGGCAACGTACCCTCCAACCTCCGCCTCCATCGTCACATGGCCTCTCCCTGTGCATCTGAATCTTCCTCTTCTCTTTTAAAGACTTTAGTCGTTGGATCTGGGACCACCCTAATCCAGGACCTCATCTCAAGATCACAGCTTCAAAGACCCTTTTTCCAAACCAGGTCACGCAAATGGGTTCCAGGGGTTAGGATGTGGAACATCTTTTGGGGAAATTCTAGTCAGTCCACTACAGGGGTATTGATGACAGGAACACAGAGGAGACAGGCCCCCTCTGCTTCCTGTGGGCTGGACCCTTACGATGAGCTGCTTCACATGCTTTCTTGGTTCACTGTGTAATAGGGATACGACCTTCCGGCTTCATAGATGAGGGAGGAGACACAGCGGGGTGAGCAGACATTGGCCGAACACCCCTTGGCGCCAGCTCTGGGCCGGACACAGACCGTCTCCGCAGGCTGGGCTGCTCTGCAATTCCTCTCTCTGTCACGAGTTGCCAGGCGGAGCAAGGTGACTGTGACTGATAACCTCTCGGAACCTCAGCTTCCTCGTCTGGGGAAGGGAGATAATCACGGCTCCTCCAGACCCGCAGTGGAGGGACGGAGGCTTGAATCTGCCCGCCTCTCAACTGTGACAGGCTCCTCTTAGGAACAGGTGAATCGTGCATGCGCCTCGCCGAGGCTCCTGGGATCACCCTCCAGGGTTGTGAGTTAAGGCTCCTTGTAATTAATCCCTCATCATCAGGGCTGGGCTGGGAATTCAAGATCGGAGTGAGAAGCTTGAGCCAGAAGCCAGAGCCAGAAGCTTGGATCTAGAGGGTGTAAAATCATTTGGGAAGGACCCCACAAGGAGAAGGAAGAAGAAGGCAGACAGGAGAGACGTGGCAGGGGTTGGGAGAAGGAGCAGACTGGGACGGGGCAGGGAAGGATGGGACAGGAACCCCTTGTTCCATTCCTCACCCCTCCTCCCCCCCTCTCAGCCTGGCCAGGGGCAGGGGCACCAGAAAGACATAAGCGACCATCAGCCTTGCCTTGATGCAAAGAAAATATTCCCTGAAAGACATTAAAATGAAGTAAATAAAAGAGATAAAAATGGAAATATCAAGGCAGCAACTTCTTCTCTTCTGATTACAAAGCAGGCAGCGGGAGGCGGGGCTCGGGCCCTTGAAGATGCAGCTGCAGCAGCCGGGCTGGCCTGATAAGGGCCAGGCCGCCTGCGCCCATGAGATAAAGCCAGTGCCACGCTGCCTGTCCTCAATCCCGCCCGGCCATCAATATTCACATGGCCCGACCAACTGGCACTCCAGATAGAATAAATATAGACTGCCGCTGCTGCGACCGAGACCTTATTAATCCGCTTGCAGGCATTTAAATGCCGCAGAAAATACGGAGTTTAGAGCACGCTGCCGTCCAGAACTTGACACCGCCTCGCTCTTTCCTTCCCGCCCCCTCCCTTGGCCATGTCTCTAGTTTCACTTGGAAGTGAAGTTTCCAGATTCAGGTGGAGGAACCAGGCTGGGGTGGGGGAAGGGGTCCAGACGCCCGCTCCCGACTGTGGAGGTGGGCCGAGCAGCAGCCCAGCTAGGGTCTTTGGGGGCTGCAGTGATTCCAGAAGGAAATAGCTGGACTTGGCACCAGTGACTGCAGAGCGAGGGTGGGGGCCCAGGGGCAGCCTCGCCCTTCTGAGTCTTTTGTGTGTGGGGTGTGGCCTTTTCTTCCTGAGCTGTCAGCCCACTGGCAGAGACAAAGGCTGAACGAACAATCACATAAACAAAGTGACAAGGGCAGAGAGAGGGGCTGTGGGAGAGGAAGATGCCACACCGTTCTGCTCAGACTCCTCTGTAGCTCTCGTCTCCCTACTGAAAAGCTCAAGCCCCCCGCCCTCTCCCGTCCCTGAGGCTCCAGCCTCCTCTTCTGGCCTCTGGTGTCCTTTTTTTTTATGCCAGGCTCGCTCTGTGCAGGCCCTTTACACACTCTGTGCTGCCTCCCAGGAGCCCTCTTCCTCCAGATGCCCTCTCTGCCCCCTCCCTCACCTCCTTCAAGTCTCTGCTCGAATTCCACTTCCTTGGAGAGGCCTTCCTGGACTATTTTCCCTCAGCTCCCGACCCCCCTTTACCCCATCATCCCCGTTCCTGCCACACTCACAATGTGTAAGGACAACGAGAACAGAGTTCGTGTCCATTTTATCCACTGCTCAGACCTCAGAGCTCAGAACAGTGCCTGGTGTGTAGCAGGTGTCCCATGCATGTTTACTGAGTGAAAGAGAAAGAGTCATGTGGGTGCATGGTCCAGATGATGGGGTGGGAGGGAAGGTGGGATGGTAATAAGATGGGGAGCTGGGTTTGCACAAATGACAAGAAGAAGGGAAGGACATGCAGGTAGAGGGACTGACCTGCAGAGGCCCTGAGGTGGAGTCTGATGTGGTTGGGTGGCTGCAGCAGAGCGAGGGAAAGAAGGTGAGCAGACAGGTGGGCCAGGAGAGGCGGGCCTCAGGCCATGGAAGACTCTGGGGGGGTTCTCAAGAGGAATATAAGAGCACATCCAACTCCTCCCAGGCACAGGACACCCTTTCATTCCACATTCACATGCACAGCACCCCGGCATTCCACACCCATGCACACAGCGCCGCAGTATATGGCTCGTGCTCAGCTGTCTTGGTTCGGGCTCCCCGAGAAGCAAGCTCTCGGGTGGGCTCCAGCAGTCAGGTAAAGAGATGCTGGGACTGGCAAGTGAATGCCCGGCTGTTGTAGCCTGAGAAGGCAAGGGACAAAGGGATAGGACAAGCATGTTTCCGCATCAGTGGACGCTAGTCAAATTCCAGCCCCAGTGACAGCTGTTGAATCGGTGGACAAGGTGGTCCACTGGCACCTAAAGAGAAGACGCTGAAGCCATTCTGCTCATTTCCTCCAAGGCCACTCCCATTCTGGGGCCACAGCTCCCCCTCGCCCCTCCTTGCTCAGGCTTCTCTCAATGTCACGTCTCTTGGATTTTCTGTCAAGCCTGTCACAACAAGGTTTCCTTAGGGTGCACCAAGGGGTCAAAACAAAACACCCTGGCCCAGCGGATAGGACCTTGGAGGGAGGCCAGTGGGCCCCAGGCTCGGTCCCTGGGGATGCTCTTCCTCCAGGTGGGGGAGGCCAGTGGGTCCCAGGCTCCGTCCCTGGGGATGCTCTTCCTCCAGGTGGGGCTCTTCTACTGTCAGCAGCAGGGGTTTTTTAGAAGCATGGTCTGCAAGATTAACCTGGGGCTCAAGACCAATATTTAAAAAACTATCAGGATGCATTGTAAGTGGAAAAAATGAGCTGTGTTTGTGGAAGTTTGGTTCTGGGGACATGTGTGAGCGTGAGGATTGCTAACACTGCTCACTAGCCACCCTCACTCTTCTCTACACGCTTTACACGTTCACTCACCAGTACTCACAGCAACTCTATGAAGTGGGCTTGCATTACCTCCATTCCGCCGATGAGGAAACTGACGTGCGAGGAAGTTATCTGCCCACGGTCAGCCGGCAGCTTGGAATCACCAGCCTGGGCATGCGTGCTGGCTCCATGCTCCTAGTTGGAGGTCACTGGATGGGCCCCATCTCCTCTCTGAACCTCTGTTTCCTCATCTATAAATGGGCATAACACTGGGGGCTTTCCAACAAGGATATTGTGAGGGGGAAGCGGGGCGCACACTCAAAAGGTGGGCACTGCTGCTGTCAGGCCTTCATGCAGCGTACCCCTACTCTCTCTGCCTCCTGGGTCCCAGCGGCAGACAGGAGGAGGCCTCATTTCCTCCTGGCTGAGCCAACACCAGCAAGCACATTCAGAGGAAAATTGACAAAACACCAAGAGGAAATGTTTCAGAAAGCACAGGACATAAGAATAGCCAAGTTCCCAATTCCCCGAACTCTCCAGGCACACACCGCCATTGTAAAGAGGCCCCACGTCCTTGAAAGCATCAGACTCTGCGCATGGGGACAGCTGCCCTCCGGCCGGCAGTGGCCATTTCTCCCAGGGCCCATCCTCATACCTGCTCCTCATCTCGTAGACTGTCAGTGCCATCTCTCCCCTCCCTCGAGGCTGGTCTGCTTCCGCATCTGGCTTCATTTATAAGCAAATGCCAACTCACCC
>NW_006494614.1:63254945-63280164 GCF_000325575.1 Pteropus alecto
TCTGTGCAAATATCAGCAATCATTAATAATCATTAACGAGAATTATAAATAAATGAGAATTATAATAGGAAGGTCTCTCTTGAGAGTGGGCAAAGGGAGCCATGGCTGACCCACCTGCCCCTCCCCTACATTCTATCCCAGGCCAGGCTGTGGCTGGTCGTGGGTGGTTGGGACAGGTCATGTGGTTCTGGGTGTCCCCAGTGTTCCCAAGTGTCAAACGTGAGTGGTAGGTGAGCTGTTATCTAGAACTGGCCAACGTCCCACCGCCTTCCTCTAAGCCTTGCAAGGACATATGAAACGGATGTCTATGTGTTTGGCGTGACCCCTGGCTCTTCCTTTTCCCAGCTGTGGGACCCTGGGCCAGTCACTTCCTGCTCTGAATCTCAGTTTCTGCATTTGCAAAATGGGCATAATAGTGCTGACCTCACAGGCTCTTACGGGGATTAAATGAGCTAACACATGTGGTACGTGCTGCACGACCTTCACAGAGGGGCTATTTCTGCTGTGGCCACAGCCTCCTTGCACTGGCGGAGCTTGCCCAGGACATGACAAGCGAATGAATAGAGTTCTGGGGGATGATGACAAGGGATGTGGGACAGAGGCCCCACATGGTGTAAAGTGTCTGGGGACAGAGGTCCTTCTAGACCTGCACCTCTGGCCATGGTACTGAACCCCTGCCTTGTGGGAAAGATTGCTCCCTCACCCTGGGACCCAGGCGCCCCCACTCAATCTCTCTCAGGCAGCAAGGTATGGGAGAGCAGGAGAAAGAGACACAGAGAGATAGTGGCAGAGAGAGAGAAAGAGACAGAGATGAGCCGAGAATTGGACAACTGGAGGGGGCACGCCTCCACTGACACGCCGCCGACAGAAAAGAGGAACGAACTCTTGTTTTGAGGTCATTTTTCAACAATCATGATTTCTAAGGAGGATATTTTTCGTATGGTTGCTTGCTACCATCTCCTCCCCACATGCTCCACTCGTGGGTTCCCAAGCATGTCTGTGCGAGACCTGCCAGAGCTCAGTCAGAGAAGCAAGCCAATCGTGTGTGCATGCGTGCACATGTGTGCGTGTGTTGTTAGGGATATATGGAGATATATATATATCTCCATATATATATGTGTAGTCAACTCACTGTCACGAATCCGTACAGATCCGCACACGCGTGTGTATATATATATATATATGTGTGTATATATATAATATACATGTGTGTATATATATATATGTGTGTGTATATATATATGTGTGTATACTAATCTACATATATATAATTAGTTTTTATTTTTTAACTAAAACAAAATCATTCTATATATATATATGTATGTGTATATATATTTGTATATATATATTTGTATATATTCACGCGTGTGCGGATCTATACGGATTCGTGACAGTGAGTTGACTACACACAGCTTGATATTGGTTAGATAGCTTTCGAGGGCTGTTATCTGAGGAAAGATGGGGAAGAGGACATGCTGCACCCCAAGCATGAGCTGGAGTCCCAGGAGGATAGCCACAGGGCATCTCATGGTTGTGCCTGTGACCTGTGAGTGAGGGGGCCCCTCAGGGAATGCTTGGCCCAGGGAGGAATATGGGGCAGCCTGCAGCTCCAGCCTCTCACCCCATTTTTCACCCACACGGTTCCCCTGCCAGAGTGCCCTTCCCCATCCCCAAGGAGCCTTGGTGGGATGATGGCCCCGGCCCGTGGCAGCCCCAGCTCTGTCTCTTCATTCCCTTCCAGGCCAAGCCTCCAGCCCAGAGAGGAGAGATCCTCAAATCAAGAAACCACTAGGGAGAGCTTTAAAAAATGCAATTAAGTGGAAAATAATTAAATCCAATTAAAAACAAACCATGAGGGGAATTCTGGGAACTCCCGGCCCGCCTCTGTTTTCTTCTGCTTTTCCAGTGAAAGCTCAGGCCACCTCCACCCTGTCTTGGCAGCCTTCCCAGTCTCACCAGCTTGAACTTTTAAGGCGGAAGGAAGGAGGTCAGGCACCCCACAACACCTGTGGGGGCCCAGGCTTCTTTCTCCTTGTCATGCGACTTCCCATTCTTTTCTGTCTCCTGAGGCTCCCCCCGCCCATGTTGCCCTTTCTCCCTTTGGGGTGCCTAGTGAGTCCTGCTCTCTCGCAGTCAACCTCAAAGCCAAGAAAGCATCTGAAATGCATTCATTCATTCAGGGCTGCCTCCAGACCCTCTGAGTTTGAGGTCTTTACACTTGTAGCATCGGAGCCACCTGAGTGCTTCTTAAATGCAGTTTCATCAGCCCCACCCCATCCTGGCTGGCAGATCTTGAGACTGAATTTACAGTAAGCTCCAGGAGATTCTGGTGGCTGGTGGCCCTAGTCTAGTGTCTTTTCTTCAGAAAGGATTAACCCACAGCCCAGAGAGGAGGCCTGGTGTACAGGAGCCTGCAGCACTGAGGTGACAGCTCCGGAGGGATCAGCCAGCTCCCAGGGGCAGGGTAAAGAAAGAGAGAGTGTCTTCTGCATCTGAGGGCCCACATGGGAACCATCTTGCCAGGATGGGCTTTCTCAGGAATCCGGAAGCATTCTTCCCCTGAAACATCCATTATCAGGTGGAACCACAGCTGTTTGCCAGGTGCGGGCTGAATTCCAGGCTGAGTTCCACAAGGCTGTCTCCCCAGGCCCCAGTCCAGAGCAGGCCTGCACCAGTGAGACTGAGTTGTTCAGGGCTATTAGCAGGGCAGGCTGCAGAAGGAAGGGCTCCTGCACGGTCATTTGCACACCTGGAATGGCATCTTGCCCTTTGCATCACAAGTTCCTAGTCCTGGGACCTGAGGTGAAAACCACATAGCAGGGGTGCTGAGGAAAACGGTCTGTCCCAAATAACATTCCAAGGTCATTGCTGACCAGAAATTCATTCTTGGAGAGAGGGCGTGCCGGGAGGATACATCCTTTTTATTTAAAAAGTTAATGTTAAATGGAGAATAAGTGCCTACAACAATAACAACAAAAAACAAATGTCCCAGCACTGTAAAGCAGCCCCCAAAATGTCCCCTCCATTCCCACTCAAGGACCTCTGTGTCCCCACATCTTCCAGAGATAGCCATGCATGGCCAAGCATCTGTGTGACTGTGGTGTCACATGATACTCAGTGCATGTGCGTGTGTTTGCAAGTTCATGTGATCACATGATATCTGTGAGTGTGTATGCAAGTGTGTGCAATCACATAGTACCCAAGTGATCTGATGCAAGTGTGTGCAATCACATAGTACCCAAGTGATTGAGTTTGAGTGTGTGAGTATGTAAACTACCTGCCCATGTCTGGCGTCTTACATCCTGTACCTGCCTTAATGGCAGCAGCTACAGAACAGTGAGTCCTATTCTCAAAACATCTCACTCACTAAGGGAAAGGAGTCAGCCTACCACCAGAGGTTCTGAGCCCATCCCAGAAGGTGTCTGGGGCAGGAATTAATCTGCATTTTTAACTTCTCTGATAATTTTAGTATTCAGCTAGTGCTAAGAGCCCCATGATGGAAGCCAGTTGTGCTGACTTGCTGTTTTTCCTTTGACATGTCTAGTTCTGTTTCTATAATTCTCTTGAACACGAGCTTTTTGTTGTGTTTAATCCATAGTTGTTCCTCAGTGTTGACATTTGGGGTGTTCTCACCCCCCTGTCTCCAAAAACATGCTGTGTGACCCTGGGCAAGCACATTAGGGGTGAATTCCTGAAAGTGGATTTGGTAGATGAAAGGGCATGTGGATTTCAAATTCATTTGGATATTGTCTTTTGATGTCATCATTGGGGAGGATATGGCATAAATTCTTGCATGTTGGGGAGAGGGCGAGCACCTTCTCACTTGCACATGGGAAAGTTGCATTGTGTTAGTTGGAAGCACACTTGGTTCCTATTGTTATTTGGAAGTTCAAGTCTGAATAAAGGGATGACTATTGAACTGTCACAGGGTAGACTGGGGAAGGTATTGTAGATCTGCTCTCTCAACCTCCATTCCACCCTCTTCCTACTTAAAGAGGCTAAAAAGCTAACGTCTGATTCTGGACTCCCTTGCAGCTAGTTTTCTGGATGCAAATGAGGCCCCATCAACTAGTTGTTTTCACAGAAGTTGGACAGGCCCTGGTAACAAGCAAAATCATGAGACATGATTATCTCCAGGGCAAAGTTTTACTGTGAGTGGGCAGAGTCTTGTACACACACATACACATACAACACACACACATACATACCATACTACACACACATAGACACACATGCACACCATATCTACACACACACTCACACATATACCCCCCACCACGTACATACTACACATACACATTAAATAGAGACAACACACATTATATATACCACATCTCACTCACATACACACACATATACACCACACTACACACACAACTTGTGCACACACCACACATGCACACACACATGCATACATACAGCTCACACTCACACACACCACACCTTGCACTCCGTAGGGCCAGCTGTCCAGCATCTGGGCTGCACAGCCTTGGTGCTAGGCCTTGGCAATTGTCCCCTGTATGGGTGCCTCCCCTGCATAGGAGGTCCCTGTGCAAAAAAATTTTCTCTGTCCTGTGGGGTCTCAGTCCTTAGGAGCCAGGGTCCCTGCATCAATGGGGGTAGGGATGGCATCTGGGCCTGATCTGCCCATATCCTGGGACCTACCCATAAGCCCCCTCTGGCCGCCCAGACTCCTGTCCCTAAACTCAGACCTCATTCCATCATGGGCCTGGGGCTACTGGCTTCCCAGAGCCTCTGAGGCCCCACCCCCTCCCCTGTCCCTTTCCCCCTCGCCCTCCCCCCCGCTGCTCGCTGGAGTCTAGCTCTTCCACGCATCACATTCCCATGTTCAGTAACAGCTGGCTGAGCTTAATTAAGCCCCACAGTGCTGGGTTCCACCTGGCAAGGAATTAACAACAATAACAAAATAGCAAACATCTGAGGAGGGGGTGTGAAGAGGCAAGCGGCAGGGCGGGGGCCTCCTGAGGCAGCCCTCAGGTCCTCGCTGTCCCCGACCAGTCCAGGGATGGAACAACCAGTCCTCAACATCCTTTGTGCTGGCACGATAGCCTCAGTCTGCAGGTGCCTGTGTCCCCACTGTTCCAGAACCCACTCTGCAGGTGAAAAGGTCTAGCTCCAGAAGGCTCCATGGTGTGAAGGGCCCCTATGCGGCCATCCAGGGCCTAGGCAAGTTCCCGGCTCACCAGGGTCCAGGCAGAATGACACGTGAGCTGTGACAAAGGCCCCATGAAACGTATTTCAGAAGCAGGGAGGCTGGGCACCAGATTTTCGGTGGAAATCAGAGGGCTTCCCTGGTGATGTCTCAGCTCTCCGTAGGGGAGATGCAGGGCAAAGACAGTGCCAGTGGAGAGGCTGGAGCAGGGGCTGAGAACTGCCACAGAACCAGCAGTGTCCCTGGACAGGCTCATGGCCTTGGGTACCACGAATCCTTTTGCTCATGGATGTGGTGCTCTGAAGAGGTGGCTCTGGGAGGTTCCTTAGTCCCAGCCTGCAGGGCTGGAGTTCTGGAGAGACTCACCTGGCTCCCAAGCTAGTACTGTACCAGATATACCCACTACCTCTCCACGGTGAGGGTAGGGGTTCTTCAGGAAGCAGGCTCGAATTGACTAGGGAGAGGAGGGTCAGCAGTGCAGACACACCCCAGGAAGGCATTTTCCAGGAGACTCAAGTTTGGGCAGGACTGGTTAGTGGATTGTGAGGTCCACCCGTGCGCTCGGATTGGCTTCTTTACAAATGTTATTTATAACTTGTACCCCCATCTGCTTCCAAAAGGAGTTTTGGAAATGCAAGAAAATAGTAGAACTGTGCAAAAAGAAGTGGCAGGTTGATTGCATAGATTATTATACTCCAAATTAGCCCGAAGTTTTGTTCTGAACTTCCTGGCACCTGAGGCAAAAAGGGAGGCAAGAAGGATGTGTTAGCTATAGATTAGTTTGTATGCTCGGATTATTTAGGAAATTGTAGGAGAGGAAGGAGCTCTGAAAGAAGCCGTGAAAGGCCTGGAATGGGTCCCTGCTCTCCGACCTCAAGAAAATGGACCGACCTGCTGAAGCAAGAATAAGAATAATGTCTCCTGCTTCCCTGGGGTAATGGGCAGGCTCAGGAGCTGATGATTGTGAAGCACAGTACAAACTGTAAGTGACTGTGGAACTGTTAATATAATGGTTATTGTATTATAGTAAGTTTCTGAGAGCAAGGGTACTGTCTCGCCTCCCATTCAAGGTGACTGTCCATTCATCCTAGCTTTCTCAGGCCAGCCCTGGCCCGTGCCTGTCATCCTGGCATGACTATCAGTATAACCCCCTTTCACCCTCCAAGTGTCTTGTCTTGGATGGTAAATTTTATGGTTACTATATGTGTGTGTGTGTGTGTGTGTGTGTGTGTGTGTGTGTGTGTGTGTTTACATTTCTGTTTTACTACTAATATATTAATAGAGTGGAGTCCCTGCTCTCCAGGGGCACATGTTATGAAAGAGCTGAGACATTACGTCCAAGAGCAAGTGGAGATGTTGTCTGAAAGATGTCACTTTGAAGACATGGGTTGATTCCATGGCTCACCAGGCCTCTGCCCTTTGTCTTGAAGGCTGGGAGTGCGAAGGAAATGAGTGGGAAGAAAGCTCTGGGCAGCATCGTGTGTGCACCTGGAGAGAGCTCTGCTACCTCCCGTGTGACTTTGGCGAGAAATGGAACCCTCCGAGCCTCTTATCTTCTCACCTGTAAACTGAGGGTGAGAAAGAGTTGGATAAATTGCCCGGCATAGTGTCTATGGCAGACATGGCAGAAAAGGTCGGTGGCATTATGATTTCTGTCATAGTCGTCATATGTGTATTAATCTTTTCACGCTTTATTTTTCAGCAAAACTCATGACTCACCCTCCCTGGAATCTAACGGCCTCCACCTTGTTCTATGTATGTGTGGGTTAATCATAAAATTTATTTATTTTTATCAGATATATATCTTTTCAGTTTCTATTTCTTCTTGTGTCAGTTTTAGTAATTCGCGTCTTTCAAGGGCTTTGTCTATTTCCAATAGTTGTCTAATTTATTGGCATTAAAGTTGTTTGTAATAGTCTCTTACTTCCCTTTTTTGTCTATAGGATCTGTGATGATGTCGTATCTTCCACTAGAAATTTGTGTTCTCTCACTTTCTCTCCCTCCCTCTCCTTGAGTAATCTAGCGAGGAGTTCATCAATTTTATTAATCTTTTCAAAGAACTAACTTGGTTTTTTTTAAAGTTTTCTCTATTGTTTGTTTAATAGTTGTTTCATTGATTTCCGATCTTTATTACATACTTCTACTTTGAGTTTAATTTGCCCATCTTTTTCTAAATTTTCATGGTAGAAGCTTAGATCACTTATAAAAAAAACTTTTGTCTTTTCTAACAAGCATGAAAAGCTATAATTTTTACTTTAAGCACTGCTTTGCCTGTAGCACACAAATTTTTTTAATTATTATGTAATTAAAAATATTTTCTAATTTCCTCTGTGACTTGTTTTACTTATGGGGTTATTTAGTTTTTTTGTTTAATTTCCAAATATTTAAGATAATTTTACAAATATCTTACTGTAATTGATTTCTAACTGTACTATCATTAGAGAATACATTTTGCATGATTCTCAATCCTTCCCTATTCATTGAGATGTTTAATGGTGAATATTCCATATGTGTTTGAAAAAATATGTGTGTATTCTGCTTTTGTTGGGTGGAACACCCTATAAATGTTAACCAGGTCATGTTGTTCGATAGTGTTGTTTAAGTCTTTACATCTTTGCTCTCATTTTCTGTACACATATTCAATCAATTACTGAGAGAGGAGTGTTAAAAATCTCCAACTATAATTGTGGATTTATCTTTAGATCTATTAGTTTTTGCTTCACGTATTTTGAAGCTCTTATTAAGTACATGCTCTTTTATGATTGTTTTGCCTTCCCGATGTATGGAAAATACCTTTATTTCACCTTCATTTTTGAAGGACTATTTTTTTTGCAGTATATGGAATTTTAGGTTCACAGTTTTGTTTTTAAAGATATCATTCTATCATTGTATTTTGGCCTGCAAAGTTTTTGTTCTCGTCTTTGTTCCCTTGTATGTGATGTGTCTGTTTTTCTCTGGCGTCTTTTAAGTGATCTTTTTATCTTTGGTTTTAGCATGTTTCTAGGTGTGTGGTTTTTTTTTTTTAATGTTTATGCTGCTTGAGTTTTATTGATTTATGGGTTGATATTTTTCATCGAATTTGGGAAATTATCAGTTATTATTTCTTCAAATATTTTTTTCTGCCCTACTCTTTCTTCCTCTTATGGCACTTAAATTATATATACATAGATTGCTTGGTATTGTCCCACAGGTCACTGAGGGTATTTGTTATTTTTTAAAAGATTCCTCTTTTCTCTGTGCTTAACTTTGGGTTGTTTTCATGGACTCAGCTTCAAGTTCATAAATTATTTCTTCTGCAGTCTAAGCTGGTCTTAGACTCTTCCAGGGACTTTTTCATTTCAGATTCTGAATTTTTCAGTTCTACATTTTCCATTCGATTTTCTCCCCTACATTTTCCATTCTGTTGAGAGTCTCCATCTCTTCATCCATGTTTTTCTCTTGCTTCAAATCTTTATTTTGTAATTCCAACATCTGTGTTCTCTGTGGATCTACTCTATTGACTAGTGTTTCTTTTTGCTTTTCTGGTTAAATTTCCTGCTTCTCTGCATATCTAGTATTTTTCTTTTATTGTATGCTGGACATTGTGAACTCTGTATTGTTGAGGGTCTGGATTATGTTGTGTTCTTTAAAGAGGGTTAAATTTTGTTCTGGTAGAGAGTTTACTGGAAGCTTGGCTTGATCTGTCAGAGCTTGGTTTGGGATTCTGTTAGGGCAGGATCTCAAATAATTTTTATGTCAGGGCTAGAACAGTCCTACTCCTGAGTTCTGGGATGTTCAGTGCAGTTTTTTCTGCTCTAGCTATTTGGACTACACAGTGTTTTTGTTCCCTTGTATGTGATGTGTCTGTTTTTTCTGCTCTAGCTATTTGGACTACACAGTGTCTCCTGCCATTTTATCAACTCCAGACTCTCCAGCCAACTCATAGTGATTCCCTACCAGGTCTTGTGGAATCCAGCCTTGAACATATGCAGATTATAATTCAAAAGCTCAGGGAATGCCTGTGCAGATTTCCGGGCCTCGCTCTTGGTACAGTTTCCTCCTCTCTGTGCTCTGAAAATTGTGGGTACCTCGGAACCCCGACTTTTACCTGTTTCCTCTTCTAGTTGAGGCCACTGCCCTATGTTGGAGCTCTGCTTCCCTATGCTGGTTTGGGAAGTACTTCCAGACAGAAAGCTGGGATGAATGTCAAGGTGTCTGTTGTGCAATGCCTGGAAACATTTGTAGCACATATTTTATCCAGTTCAATAGTTGTTTGTAGCAGGAGGGTAAGTTTTATTCTCGCTGTTTTTATCATGGCCAGAAGCAAAAGTGCACTCTCTACTTTTGCAACCTGTTGCCTTCCATTTGTAATGCCCTTTCTGAGGACATTCCAGTCCCATCAAAGCCCCTCTCATTCCTCTGGACCCCATTCAGATGCTATGTTATCAGTTACTTTTTCCCTAATCCCTTTGGGGTGGAGCAGTCCCCACCTTGAACCTTATCACATTGCCCATCCTCTTCTGGATGGTGAGTACTCCGGAGGTCAAGTACTCTGCACTGTGTTCGGTAAAAACTCTTCACAGTGTCTGGAACGTTGTAGCTTCGATAAACGTGGATTTATTGAATTATTGCTAAAGCGGAGGGAACTGCTCTCCCTGAATTGATAATTTCTCAGGCTAGAATGGATGTTGAAAATGGCGGGACCAGGAGGTAGAGATTGAGAGTCCGTGGTACAAGAGATCCAACCCCTTCATTTTCTATATGAGGAAATGGGCCCAGGGAAGTCTGACAATGTATTTCAATTATGTCATGTATTTATTCATCATTTAACAAAAAATATTATCGAATATCAATTGTGTGTGAGGCTTTGAAGCTACAGACAAAACACTTTGCCCTCAAAAAGCTCTTAGACTAGGGCGAGATGGGAGAAATAGAGGAAAAAATAAGTAATGTCCACCCAGAGACCCTTCAGGGTAGGAACATGGAGTCCCTAGCCAGCCTGGTGCAGGCATGGAAGACCTCCTGGGAGAAAGGAGGCCAGAACTTGATTGTAAAATCATCAAGGGAGAGGAGCAGAAAGAGCATGAGTGGGCTAGGAAGAGACCCTGAGAGGGTGGCGTCTGAGGTGCATATATGGGTTTGTTAAAGGTTTGGAGTTAGGGCCTCAGATGCCAGAAATAAGGAGGGTGGACTTGATCTAAGGGCAGCGAAGAGCCACAGCAAGCTTTAAACCAAGGTAGCATGGTCAAATGTGTGCATCACTCTAGCTGCCATTGCTAGATGAGGGAGTTAGGTGGCAGGGGGAGCACTGAGAGCTCTTATAGCAAGGAGCTGCGAGATAGAGAGGAGAAGATGGGCTCAGGCGGGACCAGGAGGTAGACAGGGAAGCAGATCCATTCACTGAATGCCAACTTGTCCCCAAGCTGAGACTGGACCAGAGAGCACAGAAGAAAGCAGAGCTTCACAGCTTTTCATTCAACATGCTTTGCGGAGTTCCCACTGTGCACAGGTGCTCCGTGTGGACAGACGGACGTTTTACTTTCATCGAAGAGACTGAGGCTCACAGATAGGAGATGTCTCACCCAGGTTCTAATGGCTAACTGAGCTGGGGCCAAATTCAGGCTCCTGACTCCCGTCACGTGCTCTCTTGTACCCCGTCTCTATTTGGGTGTCCATCCCTACACTGCAGAGCTGAGCAGAGATTAATGGGCAGCCAGAACTCCATGTGCACACTCAGACATGTACATACGCATACATGTGCCCATATAGACACATGTGTACACATAATCACAAACATGCATGTGCCCACACGTGTGAAAATGTACACGTGAACACACATTCTCACATATATGCACTCACAAGCTCACAGATACATACACACACATACACACAAATGCACATGGTCACTTATGTGTGTACATGCATGTACATACACACTGCCACATGTATGTACATGTTAGAGTGCATGCTCTCATGCCTGCACACATGTGCATGTGTGCATGCAACATGCTTGCACATGTGCATGCGTGCGCACATGTACATACTCGTCTGTGCTTTTGTGTACACTCACATGTGCACACATACTCATTCTGAGTTCAGATAGAGGGGAATCATGTGGAGAGATACCCTGGCCCCTGAATCTCGGCAGAGCACTGGAGGCTCACATTCTTGAGCAAGTGGTGGAGACTGGGCTGGCTGTGGGAGTAGGGTGGGAGGAGAAGGTGACGGGTGAGTAGTGGTACATACTGGGAAGCACCTTCCAGGTGTGGGTACCCACATACACATGTCAGGCCAGCTCTCCTGGGGGATCTGGTAAGATGTTTTGCAGTGAAGGCACCAGGGCACCCCAAGACAGCAGGGCTAAGGCCAAGTGCGCTCTGCCTGGGAGTGTCCAGCCCTCTTAGGAAACTTGGTGAGAATGGGGAGGTCCCCACAACCTTGTCTGGCCTTGTGCTTGCAGATAATAGAAAATAACTTTGTTTTGACTATGCTTGTCAATAAGAGAGGGACAGGCAGAGCAAAAGTGTTCCCCTCAGCATGTCCCTGGCTCCAGATTGACTGTGTTTTCGGGGCGCTGGGTGTGCCTAAAAAGCAGTGCCCCTCCCAGCCCCTGGCCCAGCCTCCCCCTCACCCTGCGCCATGTTCCATCTGCAGTTTCTCCTCTCCCTTTCCGTTTCTTCTTCTTTCTACTTTTGTCCTTTCCTCTTTTTCTCCCCCTTCAGACCTACACTCTTCTCCTGCAGCAACAAAGAAATCGACTGTCAACCACCCCTCCATCCCTACCCCACAGCTCTCTCCCAGAGACACTAATGCTCAGACCTGTTTATTAACTTGCCAATCTTTCCTCCCCTCCCCTCCTCTCCCACCCTAGTCCCCCTCCTCTCCCTTCCCCTCCCCTTCCCTCTCCATCTCTCCCACCCTATCCCCTCCTCTCCCCTTTTCTCCCCTCTGCTCTCCTCATTTTATCTTCTCTCTCTCATTCTTTCTCTACCTTTTTCTCTCTCCCCCTCATTCTTCTTTCTCTCTCACTCATTCTTTCTCTGTTTCCCTCCTTCTCTCTTTCTCTCTCTCCAGCCTCCTGATCCCTCATCTCTCCCCTCTCTCTCTCCCCCTCTTGAAAGGCAAGAGAAATGGAAGTCAAGATCTTCTCTTGGTGATAATTATTGAAAAGTTCAGTGCAGAGACAGACAGCAATGCTGTGAGGAGGAGAGAAGGGGGAGAGAATATTAAAATGCATGTGCACAGCTTGGCTTTGCAGCAGATGTTGGCATAATTAGAGAGGAAAAAATTATGAAATTAATTTGTAGTTCAATGTAAATTTCAGCAATGGGGGAAAGCTGGGCTCAGTCACCTCATGTGCACAGATAGACACGCACACGCGCACACACCACACACACACGCAGCACAACCCAGCTGCCAGAGAAGTGGTAATTGTCAGAACCTATCCAGGGGGAGAGACTGGCGTGAAAAACAGGGAGGAAGGAGGCCGAAGGGGGATTCCTCCTCTTAAAGGCACAGGTGCTTGGATGAGCAGGAGGAGAAATGCCCTTCCCCCAAAGAGGAGGTGGGAACTTGGCAGGACTGTCCAGCTGGTTAGGATTCAAGCTTGAACCCTCTGATATCACGACAGCCCAAGGGGAACACTGCTGCCCCTGGATTGGGAGAGAGGCACGCTCAGCTGGGTGCTATCTCTTGCCCTGTGGGTGTCCCTGCACCCCCACTGCTGGTAGCCGTCCTCCAAATGCAGGAAGGTGAGGGTGAGGGGCATGATCGCTCAGGGCCACCAGTGCAGTGTGATGTCACCTTGTGGCAGATCAGAAGGGAGAGAAATACACTCTGCTGGGTGGACAGCAGTTCGACTAGTTCCAGAGGTTCATTCAGGCAGTCAGGGTAGTATGGGAGCATCCAGGTGCAGAGATCTGGTGAGCAAAGGCAGGGAGGCCAGAGCATGCAAGTTTGGGGATAGCATGTTGTCACTTAGTTTGGCTGGGCATGAGGTGCACTGAGGGGCAGGTGCCCAGCCAAGGCATCGTTCTTGTTCAGGCAGCACTGGGGAGCCACGGAATATTCCTGAGCAGTAGAGGGGTGTGAGCAGGACTGTGACTCCTCTCACTGAGCTTTCTAGCTTGGGCTGCCTCTTTCTCTCCTTTACTCTCTGCCTTTGCTGCCTTCCTGGTTCTCCTCCCACTTGCTTCTCCTGCCCCTTTGAAAGGAGACCATGGGGTCTCAAAGGCAGGCAGATGTGGCAGAGGTACCATCTCCCGCTGCTGGCATAGGCAGCCTGGCCACCCCACCTACCAGGCTGGGCCACCCCTCTCATGCTGCCCTCTACCAGGCCGGGCTGGCTGAGATCCTCTGTGCCTTGGTTTCTCTACCTGCTCAGAGAGGGCTGGGCAGGAGCTTTCCATCTGTGTCCTGAGTACCTCAGGCTCCATCAGAGGAGGGGGCCAGTGGCCCTGCAAGCCTCTGCCCTTCACTCTGTCTGCCACATGACCTCCCCCAGCCCACAAATTATTTGCAAATGCAGCACCTGCCACCTTCTCAGTGTATCCCCATGCTGAGGAATCACCCCACAGCCCAACTTGGGGGCTCCAACCTGAGCCTTGGACCCCCAGGGCCTTGCCCTCTCTTCCTGTGGCTTCTTCACAACTCTGAGCCATACAATCACCTCCCTCAGGTCAGTCATTTCTAGCACATTCTTTTCAGGCATTCTAGTGTGTGTCCCTGAGCCCAGACATTGCACCCATTCCCCTCATGTGCCATTCCTGCCTATGTGTGTGCCTCTCCCTGGTGCACTCCTAGTCACCATCCCTCCACCTCATCCTCCAATTTGCCTGGACATGAACCCTCTGCTGGCCTAGATCATTTGGTCCCTACATTCTTCAAGCAAATCTTCATCCTGATATGTCAATCTCTAAGCTTTCCTCCTCCAGGAAGCCCTCCCTGACCACCATCTGAAGGGCAAGCACTCATTCTACATTGTCAGTGATGTCTATGCTCCTCCCCACAGGGCCATAGTCATCTTAAGACACCACAAGATACACCGCAGGCCCGGGATGAATGCCTGCTGGCTCCTGGTTCTTCTCTGTCCTCTTGGGAGCTGTGTCTGCACATTCAAAGATTCATTACAATGTTATTCGTTCTCCTTTGACCCTTCTGGGACCTGAGAAGGCCAAGAATATTGGCCTCCCCAAGACTCAAGCATTGGAGTCCATGGGGACACTTGCCCGAGGAGCGTCTGAGCTGTGGCTCTGCAGGCATCCAGCAGAGGCTCCAGCCTGGTTTCACGGGGTGTTCACTGGTCACAGAGTTGCCTAATAGTGGCTTTATCATAGCACAGGTCAGGGATTAAACAAGACCCAGGGAGCCCCCAGGCAAATGTAGAGAAGACAGCCATGTGGTGGACAGGCTCTATGAATTGTTCAGAGACATTTGGCTCATGGGAGCTGGAGCCAACGCTTTATCACAGTGCTACGTGAACCCAGCACTCATACGTCTGCTGCCTCCTCTGGACAGAGACAGACCTTCTGGGAGACTCTGGGCAGAGGCTGGAGCCTCTCTTGAGACCCTCCTAGTAACTCAAGCCCTGACTAGATTTGGACTCATGCCTCTCACACCCCCAGCCCTGCCTGGGATCAGGGCACCACTTGCGGTTCTGGCCCTCTCCAAGGTGCTGAAATGATTCTAAGCTGGGCAAGAGGCTTGGGAGCTCAGAGCATTGGTCAGCTTCCTCTCTCTCGCCCTTCTCCCTGGCTGGCCAGCAGAAGGTTGACGCTATCTTCACATTCTCTGACCTTGGCTGCCAAGGGTGAGGAGAGGAAAGGGCGTAGGCTCTCGGGGCAGGTAGGCCAGTTCTCTTGCTCTCTCACAGGACCAACCTGTGTGCTCCAAGCAGACTACATCACCTCTCTGAGCCTCAGTTTCCCCTACCGGCCAGCGGGACTAATACCACCTACTCCACTCAGATGCCACAAAAGGAGGGATAATGGAGATCAAATCTCAAGCTCCTGGCAGGCCAGAGTGGAGGGGCGATGTTTGCCACTTGGACCAGCAGCCTGTGGACTCACCTGCGTCCCCGCAGTGCAGTCCTGGGCTCCCTCCAGTCCCTGGCCAGGGGAACAGCCTCACTTCTTTGTTGCTCTGGATTCTATTTCATTGTTTTAACCCCTCTAAATTTACACTCTTACTTATAAGCTAAATAAGAAGCAGCAGAAAAGGAGGCTGAAGCAAGGTGAGGGATGTGTCTGTGTGACTGTGTCCATCTTAGGTAGGAGCTTGGAAACCTGTGTGTGCACATGGGTGTGACCACTCTTGAGGGAGAGCTGGGGGTGGGCTGTATGCAGAGGAATGAGTGTGCCAGTTGGGTCACAGGTCTATACGTCTGTCCATGTGTGTGCCTGTGGACATGCATGTTCCTGGGGTTATTCCCAGCAGCCCCCACCCTACTTCACTCCCCAGCTCATTAAGGCTCTCCCATTATTCTGACATTTGTGCACATCACGTACCGGCAAGAAGTAATTTACTTAGAAGAAATTAAAAGTTCATTTTAATTGAGCGCACACTGCAGTATGCAAATGAGCACATTATGCACCCGATGCAGAGACAAAGCTATAATCAGCGGTTAACCCTACACGTGCCGGCTCCTAAGCTCCCAAGCTGCCTTGGCTCCAGAGGTGGGTGGTCCTGGCCTTGCAGGGGTCTCCCTGTCCCCAAGTGGGAGGGGGCTGGCCAGGCTGGGAGGGGTACATTTTCCCAATCCCTCTGTAAACTTTTTTTCAGAGGTTGACAACTGCATGAGAGCCAGCATCCTAGGCCTCTGAGACCCAGGCTCTGAGTCCACCTTGGGCTCCAGCCAAGGCCCTGGGTAGCACAGACTCAGCCAGTCCCTGGGCTTTCCATGGGACTAGCCCCACCCGGGCTCCCAGTGGCCCCAGCCAAGCTGAGTGCAGCAGCAGAGAATGCATGAGGCCTGATGTTCCTGTTTCATCATGGAGGGAGGACCTCAGGGGGGTGAGTGCTGAGGATAGACTTCCCAGATCTGTGACCCAAGGGCAACATCCGGTGTGCATTCTGACCTTCTGAGAGAAAGCAATGGTGGCAGGCTCTCCTGAGAGCAGAGTGAGTCACCACAGCCCGGGGCCTGGTGGGATGAAGCAAGGGCAGGATCCCAGGGTGATCTGCAGGGCCATTCCCACCACCCAGGCCTGACAGGTAGAGAAGGGCCTGACCCTTTTCATATGCCCAAGCTGAGCACATCCACTCACCTACCACTGTCTATAGTTTCGGCCCTGCAAGTTCAAAGGGACGAGTGGTTTGCCTGAGTGAGAAAGAAATATCAAGAAGCAGGACTGACATCTGTCCTTGTAACCTGCGTCAATGCCCCTCGGACCATGTAACCTGTTGGGAGGACCAGGTCTCCTCTAGTGCCCAAGGAGGGACACATCAGGTTTTTCCCCAGGGCCCTGATGGGCCCCCCAACAGGTGCACCTCCCCCACCCAGAAAACCTGGGAGGTGGCAAGCCTCAAGGACAGCAGACGGAGTGTTCTAGGAGGCCAGTAGGGTTGGAGGTGGGTGTTGGATTCCAGCCCTCTCCTCTAGCAAGGAGGGACACATCAGGTTTTTCCCCAGGGCCCTGATGGGCCCCCCAACAGGTGCACCTTCCCCACCCAGAAAACCTGGGAGGTGGCAAGCCTCAAGGACAGCAGACGGAGTGTTCTAGGAGGCCCAGTAGGGTTGGAGGTGGGTGTTGGATTCCAGCCCTGTGACACTGTCATGGTACACAATCTCTGAACTCCCATGCCTCCTTTCCTCATCTGTTGATGGGGCAAGGTTGAGCCACCAGCAGTGGTTTCCAGCATCCCCTGCGATGTGCAGGTACAGCCCAGGGCGGGTCTCTGCCTGGGTTCATACGCCTCCTCCATTCCCTCCCTCTGCCTTCTCTCCATGTCTCTTCTGTGGTCTTACTGTGCTGCTGGCAGGCCAACACCTGTTCAGCTTACCAGAACAATGCGGGGGAGGCGAAGTGGGGTCCCCACCCCATCTCCCAGAAGGGCCTGCCCTGGGCCGGAAGCCAGGCTCCCACTAGAGCTATAGTTGGTCCCTGGGTTGTTGTTTTTACGTTGGATTTTCTCTACCTGTCAGACCTGGGATTTTTAATGACAGTGAAAATGAAGCTGGTTCACAGATGTGAGCTGACAGCCAGCTGCGGGAGGCAGACAGATTACCTCCAGATCCAGCCCATGTCACCCACAGAGCCAAACAAAGGAACCATCCTGGCTCACTTGGATGAGCGGGGACTGCAGGGGGCCAAGCAAGCTGCTCCCACCCCACTGCTGGGCAGCACCCACCTGAGCAGGCATGATTCCTTGGGGGCCTGTGTCCATACACACAGGGGTCTGAGCTCTACCAACTCCTCCCCCAGAGGCAGCCCCCACCACCTCTGCTGTGGCTCAGCTTTCAAGTCCATTGCTATTTCATCTCACTGGTTCTCTGAAGGAAGAAGGGCAGGAGGGGGAGGCTGTTGCTCCACATGAGACTCGAGGTCACTGGGCTCTCGGACCCTGGGTGGGGAATGGCCCTGGGAAGGTCCCAATAATCATGCAGTAGGACCCTGAAAGTGAATCTGAACTCGTCAGGACTGGGTGAGCCCAGGAATCTGCATTCTCGGCAGGTGTTTTGAGTTCCATGAAGGTGTCCAGGACCACCTTGAGAAGCCCTGTGGATGCCCACCCTCAGCATCACCTGCTCTCAGCCCCTGGGCCTCCTCACCTTCCTTTGCCAGAGGCAGGGGATGAGGGGTGGTGATTGCTGGTTTGGGCAAGTGTAGGCTTGGACCTCTTTCTCTCCCCTCCTACCAGATGCAGCAGTGATTTTGGCGCCCCCTCATTTCCTGCAGCGACTTCCTCCTGGCCTGGTGTGGGAGGACAGCCAGTCTACCTCTGTGTCTGCCAGATTCCTGGGCTGTGCCCCTGAGAGTTTGCCAGAGCACCAGCCCTCTACCAGAGTCCCTGCGGGTGGGCGGGGGCGGAGGGACGAACTGCCCTACACTGGCTGTGTGCTTTGGGTAGGTTACCCTGTTGTGCCTCAGTTTCTCCTACACCACAGGCACACATCTTGGCAGCTTAACTGAGAGTGTGAGGCTCTGTGGTGGTCACACCTTCTGCCTCCATGCCCCCCAGCAGGGGGGCCCATATTGAGGGTCCAGCCAGGTGCCTTGCCAGGTTGGGGGGACCGAGGACTTATCCAGCTCTGACACAGTCACACTGGCTCTGGAGTGCCTTGCTACCTGCTGCTGTGTGGCTAGTGGTCTGGGGCCGCCCCTCGTGAGCCAGCCCTCCTTGTCTTACTACAGCCAACGACTCTGATTCTGCCATTTGCCCCTTCCTGCCCACAGGACCCAGGTGCTGAGCCAGCCAATGGCATGTTGGTACCATGTGTGCTTTTGTGGAGAGACTTTACTTCCATGTTCTCTTTGCCCTCCTTCTCCACCCTCAGTCCTCATATGCTGGAAGGTACATGTTCCTGTGTCCTATGTCATGGTCTACTGGCTGGTCTGCAGCTCCTATCATTGTCAGCTTTGTTAGTTGAGCACGTGTGTTGGTGCTCACTGGCACTGACTTCACTGAGCACGTGCTACATGTCAGGCACATACATAACCCCATGGAAGGCATCCCATCCCAGCCACAGGATGGCCGGTGGTAGAAGCCAGGCCTTCCGGAACCTAGGTCTCTGACCCCAAGCTGTGTTCTTGGTCTCAGTGTGCTGCAGAGCCAGGAGTGGGGCAGCGTGCTGGTCAGATCTCATATCTGGTGTGGGAAGCCAGCCGACCAGGTTGAAGACCCCAGAGTGCACCATTTGCTAGCTGCCAGTGGGGCTGGCAGCTACGAGAAAGCTTGGAGGGAGCAGGATGTTCATGGGTCTATGGCCTAGTCCTTTGATGCTGGCAGGCATACAGGGTCCTCAGTGACCTGCATGTGGGGTGCAGACTAGCCCTGAGGGGGCATTTGGAGATCATCCAATCCAGGTGGCAAAGAGAAGCTCCTGGAATCCCCTGGAGATGTAGGAAAGACACTGTGATTGATTAGTGATGTCTGCCTTGGCTCAGGATGGATCAGGCCTCTGGCGATACAGAGAAACTGAGTCTCTGAGAGGAGAAGGGGCTGGCCTGGCCTGGTCTCTCCCCTGTGGATGGTAGTCTCGGTCTATTTGGTCGGCCTTCTCCCAGGGCACTCCATGCCTTGTGATTCATGCACATGGCCCCCATGGGTGCCCACAGCAGCTGTCCTTAAGTTTCCTTCCTGAGTTGGGGTGCACTGTCTTGATTCTAAAGAAGGTAAAATCTCGTGTGACCAGCTGCAGTTTAGCTATGTCTGTGCACTTTAGAAAATGCTTTTCATTGTCACAGATGTGATGTGTATTCCTAGTTGCCATCAGGCGGTGTGACGATGGGCGGCTCTTATCCAGATCACCATGTGTGGGGTGGGCATGGACGGGCTCTCTGCAGCTCGCCTCATCTGGTCCTCACCAGACCCCAGAGGGGATGGAATATGGTGCCTGTCGTTATCTGCCATGGTGAAGATCAGGCCTTCAGCTAGAAATATTGCCCCCATTAAACTTTGTCTCTGGGGAAACAGAGCTGCCTGCATCACTGTGATGCATCATACCTTTTCTAAGTGGATGCTGCTGTCTTTCTGATTGGGAATCTCAACTGTAGCACGTGGTGGCATTGCCTGAAGACACAACCGTGCTGAAGATATCGTGGTGTCTCATTCCATCCTGCAACAACCCTCGAAATTATTATTATCCACCTGACAAACTAGACAGAGTCTCAGAATAGTTTAGTTGTGTGCCAGGGCACACACCTTGCTCAACTGATCATCAGGGGCCTTTCACAAACCTTCCCAGCTTCTGAGACTTCACAAGCCCTGAATCCGGTCAGAACAAAGAACCAAGCTCCCATGTGCCTCCTGCCCCTCAGGCGCTTCTTCTCACCAGCTCCATCACTTAAAGAGACATCCTTCCCTGCCAGTGAGAACATTCTTCCTTTAAGGCCCAGAGCAAATGTTATCTCCTCCAGGAAGCCTGCACTAATCAGTCCAGCAGAAGCTCATCTTGCGCTCTGAAATCAGAGGACACTCAGCAGCTCTTTACCTTCTGCCAGTCCACTCAGTGGGGAAAATAGCCCTGTGTACCCCCAAGGTCTCCAGCAATGTTATGAGACAGGATTTGGTGTACTGTGAAGGTTGTGGAATAAACAAATACATGAAGATGATGGGGATGCTAAAGGGCTTCAGGTACCTCCAATTCCTGAAAATTGTAGGTGCAGGTCCAAGGAAGGCAGCTTGGGGTCATTAGCAGGTCCCCAGCAACACCAGTCCCTGTATCGTCCGGCCCAAGAAGTGACCCCATGTGGACCCTGCAAGAAACAGACGCTGTCAGCCACCCTGGGGGTGGCACACAGCAGGAGACCTGGGTGAGCCAGGGGCTTTGGGTTGGCTGGCTGCACTCCCATCATGTCTTCTTTCCAAGGCTCCAGACAGCAAGCAGGAAAGAGTTAAGTCCTCTATGAGCCACTGGAGAAGGAAGTGGTAAACAATTTTTCTCTCCCTCGGCTAAATTAATATGCAAATTCCTAAACCCCCTCCACTCCCTTCCCCTGCCTCAAAATTAGCGAGGTAGACTGCTCGGCTAATTACGCATTCAAACGAGCAGGCTGCGTTTGTGGAGCTAAGAGGATGCTGAAATGATTGTGAGAAGATGGAACTGACATTCGAGCATGGCCCTTCTGGTACATCTGGAGCTGCTCCTGTGTGCCCGGCAGTTGTGACCTGGCAGTGACCGCCAGCCACCCAGGCTCAGGAAGGGGTGCACGGTCCCCTCCACATTCTGGCCCCAGCAAAGGAAGACCTTGAGCACTGTCCCTCTTCCCCACAAGCCAAACCCCATATCCCCTCTGCAAACAAGAATCCCGCCCCCCGGCCCTGGCCAGATCTCCTCATGGTACCTGCAGTGAGGGCCACACAGTGGCTGGAGCCCGGGCAGGGTGGTCAGCTCCACTGGACTGGGTCTAGGACAGCGGTTTCAGGCTATGTTGGATGAGCCCTGGAGCTGCCCAAGAGGCCTCCATGCGGAATAGGCAGGGGTGGCTATGTACGTGGGCCCCTCATCTCTCACCCCCTCTTAGCGGGGCACCTCTAACAAGCTGCTTTATATATCATGGATCTAGGTTATAGTTCATCTCAAAAGGTGTTTCCCTGCAAAGTGGGGATTTAAACAGCAGGAGAGACCAGGAAACAAAGGCCGCCTGAGCACCAGGGGTGCATGGTGTCCAGGGGAAGCAGGCAGCCCTGGGAGCTAACGATGGGCCAGACTCCCTTGGTCTCTTTTCTTAAAGGGCCCCACCTTTAATGGGGCCAAGAAGCCCAAGCTCCCTGCTCATCAGTCCCATCACTCCTGACTCTTCCCAATCCATCTTTGCAGCCTTTCCCTCCCCACGCCCATCAGTAGAACCTTAGACACACTTCCTGCCTTGGTTGGCTCCCATGGGACCATCCTGAAAGTCCTACCCCCCACCTCCACCTCAGTCACCCACCCTGGGCCCATCTCCTGACTGCGTGCCCCAGTCCAGACCTCGGTTCCATGACGCTGTATTTATTCTTGTTGAGTGTGGTTTAATGTCCTAGAGTCTGAGAGGGTCTCTTCAACTTGCCCTCAAGCCCCTGCAGGATTGCATCTTGTTCTGGACTCTGTGGCACCCATGGCTCCTGGCCCTTAGCTCAGCACGCCTGAAGATCTGCCCACAGAAAATCCCATGAGATGACTGATTTGGTACCCTGTTCTGCTGGACACACTGGTAGCCAGAGAGAGGGAGGTTTCTACTCCGGTGGCCTCAATTTCCCCATCTGTACTCTAGGACTGTTGGACTAGATGCTCTCCAAAGATCCTTCCTTGTGTGAAGTTCTGAGTCCAGGACTTTATTAATTAACATGTCCATCTGTTCATCTATCGCCTCATAAGCATTGACCGAAGGCCTCTGGGTACCCAGCACTGAACTCAGCAGAAAGAGTGAGGTTGGATTCCTGAGAGAAGACGTTCAATTCCAGAATGTACCTCCACTGCACAGAAAAGAGAAGTGAAAACAAGACCAGAAAGCAGAGAGGACCCCCAACTCTGCACATCATGAGCTCCTTGGTCCCTCGGGTCCAGCGAAGACCAGCAAGGCAGACAAACACCCCTGCCCTGTGCACCACACTCAACCTGCCCTCTTCCTGCTGCCTTTCCCCGAAATAGCCTAGATTTCCAGAGTTAAGAGGGTCAGGAAGGCGAGCAGAAGCACAGCGGCCCCACCAGTGGCAAACCCTATAGGGACAAATGGATGACGTTAAGTATTCACTGGATACAGTAAAGTGGCTGGTATCTCCCGCGAAGCTATGATGTGAGATCCAGCTTCCCCCTCATACGTAAGGCAGACACCCGTCAGTTGCAGGGCCAGGGGTGAGGTCAAGGAAGTGGAGTCAAGGAAGAGAAATCACTCAGGAGAAGCCGAGCATCTCTGAGCCTCCAACATCACTATGGATCAATAGGGACCTGAATCTCTGAGCAGTGACAGCGAGTAATAAATAAATAAGACAAATGAGCGGATGGATTAACTGGGGTTTGTGGGGAGGTCTTGGGAGGGGCCAGGAGCTCTAAGAAACTCGAGTGATGAAAGAAAGAAGAGGTGGGGTGTTAGCTAAGGTCGCCAGGGAGAGGGGGCCTGAGAGAGCAATGTCCAGAGCAGGACTGACCCCAAATTTATTTCTGCAGCCCAATAGATGAGGGGTCCACGGAGATAGGACAAAGCTGCCTGCCCTGTCCCATGCCACCAGGATTGATATGGGTTCTGGAGCAGAGGATCCAGCAGACAACCACATTGGTCCCCACACCTGAAGCCACAGCGGACCCTACACCTGACCCAACATCTGACCCCACGCAGGGCCTTGGGGGTGCTGTTGGGTGGGCCCAACAGTAGGCACTGAGCACTCTTAGCATGGACCTCTGGGAGGTTGAGAGGGGCCAGAAAGCTGCTCTTCTCTCCTCCCTGGAAACAGCCTCCCCCAGGGACGTGCGGGGCTGCCTGAGATGGGGTTTGGGGTACTTTGTGCCTCTGATGGAGATGCATGGCCCTGCTAATTCGCCGCACACGGCTGTTAATTCTGGTGCAGCTGCTGCCCCCACCCTCTAGGCGCTCGGTAACACCAGGCTGTGGAGCACGCTGCAAATTAACACCATTTGTTCTGCAGAACATGTTTTATTTCTACATTACACGCACAGCTTATTACCTCACCAGCAGCATGGGAGAGGGTTGGCCAGAGCTGAGGGGCTCTACCAAGCCCACCGCCTGCAAAAGGAGGGGACTGGCACTGGATCCTTAGACCGTGATCTTTGGAGGCCTGGGGATCATTCCTGGGAGAGGGTCTCAGTTCCTGTCTGCCCATCCTGGTGACAATATCCAGGGCTCCAGGCCTGACACCCCTGGGCGGCTTCACTCCTGCACTGTCTAGCTCTGTGGCCTTGGGGAGGTGATTTGACCTCTCTGAGCCTCAAATGTGGAGCCCCTGTGCCTGCATCCCAGATAATTAGACAAAACCACTGGGGCTAAGTTCAAGCTCAGCTCTCAGTAAATGGCACTGTTACGGAGTTTTTATCTTGTCACTGTAGATGACAGTTACCAAGGTCAGAGCAGGCAGTTCATGATAAAGACTTAGTCCAGAGGCCAGAGTGGGTGGGCAAGGCCAAGTGCAGGCTTGGGGAGGGCTGGAACCCTGGAGACAGCCTGCCAGGAGCCCCTCCTGGGCCGAGGCTGGCCCCTAGGAGTGAGTTAGTGCAGCTCAGGTTTGGGCCCTGGTTCTGATCCCGGGCAGAGTCTCTTAGAGTGGGCAGACCACCTAAGAGCACCTAAGGGATGCATGCTGCCCAGGTATGCCTGAGAGGCAGGACTCAGGCCTCCCTGTGACCACCACCTGTGGACCGGAGCCCAGGGTCTCATGAACCCCTCACACAGTGGCACTCACTGTGCTTACCCGCCCTCTGTGGGGATCTCAGGGGCAGCCATTTGCACCCACTATCCCCCCTTTACACCAGGGAAACCCTGGCTGAGCAGAGGGACCAAGCGCAGGAAAGCAGCCTTCAGCTCTGCAGATGACTGACCGTATGGAGGATTTTGTTCAAGACCACCATGTCAATTTCCTTTCCTTAGACCCAGGGCCACAGGGACCACCTCCTTCCTCCTCCCGGGCTCCCCGAGCCACCCACTCTAGAGGGCTATGCTCTGCCTCTCCAGCCGTGGGGTCTGGAGCAAGGTGGTACCTGGGGAGCTCACACGGTGTGGAGAAGCTGCTGGTTTCCAGCTCTCTGTCTCCCAATGAGAAGAAACAGGCCCCTGAAGGAGGGCCGGGCAGCCTCGATGGCCCCTCAAGGAAGGATGGTTGGGCCCAGAGTCCAAGGGTTCCAAGCCCCTCTCCCTGCCGACAGCCCCAACCACTCCCTGACTCTTCCTTCCCAGAGGCAGCTAAACTGGAAGTTTCCTCTGAGCCCAGGCCCTTCTGTTCTCTATGAGGGTCATGGTATCAGAGGGGCTGGCTAGACCCGGGGTGGCTGATGCCAGTGGGTGGCCTTGGCCGAATGGAGCCTGGTCAACGTTGGCATTTATGAGGGTAATTCCAGCCAGGTACCAAGCCAAGAGTTGCCATTCCATGAACTCTAGTGTGGCTGGGACCATTTCACAGAGGAGAGAGTGGAGGCTCAGAGGGGACAAAGGTCACACAGCAAGCACAGAGCAGGGGCTCAAATTAAGCCTGGCCAGCCCCAGCCATAACCACTCAGCATCTAGCACTGCCCCCCTTGCTCTTGTGCCCCTCTGCCTCCCCGCTTCAGCCCCCCACTCCGAGCAGAGCATCAAATGGGCATGGGCACGCAGAGAGTGTGTGGGAGCCACCTGAGCCCTGGGCATGCCACCCTCACCCTCCTCTCCTCTCCATCCAGCCCCTAACCTCTCATCCAACAGCCCAGCCACAAGGACTGAGAGT
>NW_006494614.1:63280258-63284306 GCF_000325575.1 Pteropus alecto
CTACCAGGCCCCACGAATCCACCAGGTGCAGTCGCTGCCTGAGCAGAGGTACAGAGGTGCTGGCCGAGAGGCTGGGGTGGGGCCAGACAGGAGGGTACAGCCAGCCAGCCTCAGAGACATCAAGGATACACCTGGCACCATCGGTGAGTGTCTGCCCAGGGCTCAGCCAGGCAGGTGACTCCAGGGTAGCCACTTACAGGTATTTACAACAGGGCTTGGGCCTGGAGCCCTGGCAGCCAGTCAATGCTCCTGTTTCACAGAGCATTATAGCAGGTTTGGGGGGCTGGTGGGCTGGGCACAAGAGCTTACCTCACCCCAGCCTGGGATGTGCACACGTGGAGCACCTGGCCCACCTGTGAGAGCAATTTGCCCAGCAGGTGGAGGAGCTGATTAAGTGACCCCACCAAGGGCCCTCAGCCAGCTGGTCCTGGTGCCGGTGCCCAACCATGGCCTCCTGCTTTCTTGTACCTGCTCCCCCTAGGCATGGCTGGGAAGGGGACGCAGTGACTGAGATCCTGTTCATTGTATTTCAGGGACCTGGGGGGGGCCACCTGAGCTGGCCCCTCAGAGGCTATAGATTGTGGTTGGGGTTCTCCATGTACTTTGCAAGCCCCTGGGGGATATCCAGCATGCCTAGTATATGGAGGATGTCATGTGTGTCTGGTCCAGAGAACAGGGTTGGTTTATTTCACTGGATATTATGGAGCCCAATCTCCATGTACAAAAATGGCACATCATAGGCTTTCAGCTGATACCATACAAATGGATGGATGGATGGATGGACAGATAGGTGGAGGGATGGATGGATAGATGGACAGATGGGTGGATGGAGAGCCGATGGATAGATGGACAGATAGATGCACAGATGAACAGATGGATGAATGAATGGACAGATGAATGGACGGATGGATGGATGGATAGATGAATGGATGGTAGGTGACTAGAGTGCCAGGAAGAGCTTCTGGCCACCAGAGTCTGGGATAACTTTGGGGGGACTATAGGGCAGGCCATTGGAAATGATGAAGCCCTTTCCTGCTAAGCCGCAGAGTAGGATGGTGGCCAAGGTTTGGAGAAGGTAGAGTAAATGGGGGTGGCTGACGCCTGCTCATTCCCAGTACCCTCTAGGAAGCTGGGTGCTAGGCTCACTTCTTGTGATGTGGGAGCTGCAGAGGCTTTTCTGTCAAGAGGCAGAAAGACTGCATGAATATTTCATTAGGGAAGCAATGTGTTGGCCAAGGAACATCTGGCTGGACTCTCCAGGGAGCCTGTGCAGGAAGCAGGACTGTAAAATGCAGAGGCGGTGGGTAGGGGCGCTGGCCTCTGCCGCTGAGGGCAGCTCTCTTTCTGTCACCACACTGGCTCAGGCCACCCACTCCGATTCCATGGACAAAGACCTACCTGTCAGTGGGTGCAGGTATGGGCAGGGTCGTGGGGGTAGACGTCATGGGTGAACTCTCTGGTTCTCCCAGGGCATGGCTCCCACTACCCGCTCTCCCCACCCAGGCCCATGGCCAGGTCAGAGCTACTCGAGAGAGGGGGCCCTAGGGTCTGAATCTCCAGACGAGGCCACAGACTGGGGCAAGACTGGGAACTGGGGCAGCCTAGGGAGGCAGAGGGAGCCCATCTGCACTTGACGGGGGTTGGGCTGTGGAATGAGGCTGTGGTTGGGGGAATCCCTGCCTCCCATTGCTGGAGGCACAGTGGACCGTCACCACTGCCTGTGGCCCCTCAAGTTCTGAAATCCCCTCTGAGTACTCAGACCAGGGCAACACCTGCCCTGGTAGTGGGGGTGTCAGGGCCAGTGATAGAGTCCTAAGGGACAGAAGGAAACCCCCCTCCCCCACACAGCCTCAAAGACCTGGGCAAACCTGAGCCAGTGCCAGGGTGTGATCCACAGGACCCTCCTGATCTGCAACAGCCTATGCACTGAGTGCCTCAAAGACCTGGGCAAACCTGAGCCTGTGCCAGAGGACCCTCCTGATCTGCAACAGCCTATGCACTGAGGGGCACCAGCCTCTCACAGCGACCAAACCGATGGTCTGAGATCTTAGGTTGCCTTGTTGCGTGTCGACCCCAGGTCCAGCTCCAGCACTCAGGGCCATCTCGCTTGCTTCCCAGAACGTTCTACAGAGAAAGCTGTCTACCCGGTGATCTGACCGGCAGCGTGCACTGCGGGCCCCATTCTGGGGGCTGGCCAGGCTGGCGCTGGGCACCCTCTTCAGAACCTCCCATAATCCACCTGGCTGGGAGGATGACCCATCACTGGGAACCCCTGCCCTCTGCCTGAGTCAGCTCGTGGCTGGGCGTCTGCCAAGGTCTGAGCCCCGAAGCCCCAAAGCGCCTCATGTTTCATCTCCACACACCAAACTGCAGGTCCTGTGTCCTCTGTGCCCCTCAGCACTGGGTCATCCTCATGTTGCTGACCTTCGGCCAGCCCAGACCTTGGAGGCACTTTCATGCCCTCCCAGGGCGAAGCTCTTCGGCCTTCATGCCCCTACAGCCCATGCCCCGCCCGACTCAGCAGAGTTGGACTGGCCACTGCCCAGGACACGGGCCCCACAGGTCCCCAAGCACGCCCTCCCCAGCCCTGGGCCCCATGCCCCCTCATGCGGCACCTTCCTTCTGGATCGACATTTGCTGTTCCGCGCGTCACATAGGACACCATCCAGCCCAGAGTCCCTGCAGAGGCAACGGTGTTCCCCTGGTCCTGTGCCCCCAGCCCAAGTCATGCATCCCTGTACCCTTCGCCCAATGGGCTTGGCGGCTCCCTCCCACCTTCACCCTGGGTCTCACCCATGAGGGGTGGCTGAGCACCGGGGCTGGCACCACGCCGCACAAGCCCTCCTGCCACCACCTCCCGGCAGGCGAGAAGTTCGCAGAGTCCCTGCCACTGCCTTGGCCCTTCTTGCCCAGCACGGCTTTGTCTTTGAAGCCCCTAGGCATGGCTGCTCCCCACCCAGGCAGCTCGCCCCTGTGCCCTCGGCAGCTGGGCTCCTTGGCACAGCTGCCCGATCTCCCTCTGACGGCCATGTTTGGCTGTGGTCCCACCGGCACCTCGGTGCCAAGCCAGGCTGTGGGGCTCTGGGCAGATGGGAGGGAGGAAAGGAAGATGCTTCTCTTGGGATCTCTCAGCCCCTCCAGGTGTCACCTTCCAACCCTCCTCCCACCCCCACCTGAGTCCCTGGGCTGGCCTTCGAGAAGAAAGAGACAGACATTCAAGGACGGTTTGGGGACACTTTTCCAAAAATGAGGCAGAGAGGGCCTGGCCCTGAAAGCCAGCAGGGGATGGGGTGGAGGTAATGCAGCCATGATACCCCAGAGGGAGGGGCCTGAGCATCAGAGCCAGAGCTGCTGCCATGCTGGGGACCCTGGATGTGTGGCTGCTGTCCCCTCAAACCCCAGCGCTGCCCATACCCAGCCAGCCAATCCTGCTTTATTCTGTGCAAGAACGGATCCTGCGCCACCTGGAGGACTCCTGGCACCCACACCTGGACAAACAGGCCTGGGGCCGTGGACCATCTCCTGTGCCCAGTGCAGTGCACGGGGAGCCAGGAGGTGAGAGTATTGACTGTGCCGCCCCAGAACCCAGCTGGACGCAGCCATCCCTGAAAGCCACTGTGCCACATCAGCCGCACCCAGGCCGAGACCCAGCCACCTGCCCAGCGAGCCCCTCTCGGTCGTTACCTGTGCCGCGCTGGCCGCCACCGTCCACCTGCTCCCAGCCAGGTCTTCTGTGGCTCCTCTGCCAAGCGTCTGCCGCCTCCCCCGAATGGGCTGCCAGCGATTTGCTGTGGTTTTTGTTTGTGAGTTTTGGCCCCGCGAGCCCGCGGGCACCCGGGAGGCGCCCAGCCCGCTGCTCGTCCATGGCAAGCGTCCATCTTCCCCTTGCAGCAGCTCCTCACCTCTCCCTCCTCCTGTCCCCACGGTGCCAGCTCGGAGGGAACTGGCACGGACGGAGCCCGGCCAGCTTCTTGCAGCTGGGTGTAGCCACGCTCCTTTTTTTTTGTATTTTAAACACACACACATACTCACACACGCACACACACAC
>NW_006494614.1:63284367-63312170 GCF_000325575.1 Pteropus alecto
CCAGCCAAGAAAGCCCAGAAGCGGGCGGCGGCAGAGAGCCGGGCTGCCGAGCGGTGAAAACTCCAGCCCCAAGCTCATCCCTTCCTCTCCTATAGCCCTCCTCTTACGTAAGAACCTCATATTCATGTCGCATTTGGGAGCCTCCTGATTGGGTCCACCTTGTCACCAGCCTGGTCCTTCCGCTCACCCCGGCCCCGGCTACCCTGGCGCCCTGCCCAGCCTCCAGCCTCAGCCTCGCTGCTGCGGTGCCCACATCCTGCTCCTGTCCCTTCTCTCAGGTATGTTTATTTGTGGAGTGCCCACTCCAGGCCATTTGCTAAGCAGCCAACTAGATGGCGTGAGCCTGGCCTCCTGTAGCCGACAGTCTAGCAAGGGACATGATTAGACATGCTGCTTTGAGGAGATGTGATGGCTCTGTGATGCACAAGACTGTGTGTACAGTGTCCACTGAGTCTGACTGAGGGGTCAGAGCAGTGTTCCAAGTAGACGTGAGGGTCAAGGCCAACCTCGAGCCAGGACAGAGATACTGGAAGAGATCTTAGACCTCCGGATGAGAGAGCAGCAGGTGGACACTGCCAGCTGACTACTCAAGGCCATTAGCACCCTCTCCCTTGCTCATAGAAGTCTACTGGGTGATCCCACCATCTGTCGGGTCCCTGGAGCAGGGTGCGCTCCATCCCAGGGATGGGGAGAGGATGGGAGCAGATGCAGTCGTCATGTGTTCCCACCCTCACCCCTTCCTGCTCTGAGCACAGGATGGGTGCCTCAAGGTGGAGCCGGAAGGAGCAGCCTTGGTGGCCCTGAGAGTGGCCATTCCACCCACTGCCCACCTCTTACCTTCTCTTCACACAGGAAAAACAATGTTGCTTTCAATTCCCATACCAAGCCTCCCATGAGCCGGGCAGGCAACCGACACCCTCACGGATGCAGGTGGGAGGGACACCAGGGGTAGGATGGCGACGCAGCCAGAGAGCCGACGTGAGGGGTCCTCTCAGGGCCTGGCCCAGGCCATCTGGCTGGAGGTCCATCTGGACCCCCAGGCCAGCTTGGCTCTGGGTCAAAGGTCACCCCAAGCAAACTCACCTGATTCAGGTGGCCTCACCTGAACACCTCACTTCATCTGCGATTGGAAGGGGCGACTGACGGACTGCTGGGCTCTGGGTGACAGAAGCCCTCTGTAAGCCCCTCGTGTCTTCAGGCACTACTTTGCTTCTCTGGGTATTTTTTTTTTCTTACCAGTTACTCCAAGGGCTTGACAACCTTAATTAGTTTCAAAACACCTCGAAGTGCCCCAAATGTACGAAAAGAAAAAGTTACCACAGAATGCTCATGCTCTCATGGGGCTGAGGCCCAGTGACCACGGGGAAAGTTCTAAATGGAATAAGTACCGATTTTCAGCTCAGAGTCCATGCCCACCCAGGCTCTCGCTGCTCCAGGTCAAAGCAGGCATTTAGGCTCTGGGATGACCTCCAGGGGCAACCTCTGACCTCTAGGTCACTGGGCCTTCTTCTCTGTTTACCTGGGAGACATCTGAGTCTCTGGGCCCCTGGCTGGAAGAGGTTCTGGAAGCAATGGCCTCACTGGAGACCTCCTGACCTTTCAGCCTTGCCTCCCTGGAGACCTTCCCATTCTTAGTCCATGTAGACTTGAAGGATGACAGCACCAGAATGTCCTGCTAAGATGAAATGAAAGGAGCTCACTGACCGCTGAGCTGCGGGGAGCTAATGTGGACATTGGCATTCAGTGTGGTGTTGGGACTGGCTCTGCTTAGGGAGAGTCTGGGGGAGGGCAGGCTGTAGGGAATGTGGACCCGCAGCCATGGTCTGACCAGAGAGCCACACCAGGCACAGAGTGACCCTGAGCCTCGTTCCCCTCAGGATGCCTGTGTGTGAGCCTGCTGGTGACACAGCCTCCCCCACACCTGCCCACCCCCCAATCCGTCTGGGCTCTACCTGTCACCCTTATGGATAGGCTGAGTCAGGGGGCCCCCAGCTGGGGTCAGCACCCTGCTGCTTGCGAGACTCTTACCTCATACATCACCAGGGGCTGCTGGCAGGGCCAGCCGCAGGACCTGCCTGAGTCAGCTTGGTGCATGCCTTCAAGGCAGCCAAATGGGTGCTAAGTGCCTCTCACCCCAGCCCCTCTCTAGCCATGGTGGGTGGGTGGGTGGCCGGGCTGCACCTGCCTCCCTTGGCCCCCAGAACTCCGGCCAGGCACCACCTGGTGCTGCCTGCCTTGGCAGAGGGGCTTCTCCTGGTGATCAGGTTGGAAAAGGGACATTCCCCAGGGAGCCCTGGCTTGCCCACTGCTCCCCACACAGGCTCACAGCTCTGCAGCCTGCTGGCCCTGGGTCTGTGCAGAGTACGGAACTGGAAGGTGAGGAGGAGGGGACCATCTGCATCTCTGCCTGGTGGCTGCACACATGGAGACATGCTGACCGACAGCCTCAGTCCAGATCCAATTTCCCTTCGGTGCAGCCTTAACCCTCCATGCCTCGGTTTCCTCAGTATATAATGACAGTACTCCTCATGGGCTAGATGAGGCCTCAGTGGAGCTCCAGACATAAAGGTGGGAGCAGGTGCCATATCGGTGAAAACCATTGTTTTCACATCTGAGTCCGTGGGTGGTCTGTGAGGTTTGTGCCTGCCTGTCTGCCTGTGCATGCTTGTAAACATGAGCATGTGTGCGCATGTGTGGGTACACCTGGGAGACATATGAGTCTGGCTAAGCGAGTGGACAGTGTGCCCCTGTCTTCCTTTCACTCCCTCTGCCCCTTTCCACCGTCAGGGTTCCAGATATTGAAAGAGATCTCAGGGGTTGGCCCATTCGGCCCAGCAGGTAGTCACGAGTCCAGAGGTCTCCCAGATCCTTCCAGCTCTGCTGGGCATGAGCAGGGTGAGACACTCCTCCCCAAGGACTTGCATGTCCCTGTCTCTCCCATCCCAGGACAGGAGGGCTTGAGCCACTCCAAGTCAGCCTTTCTAGCTGCGTGATCCTGTTTATTACTGTTGTAACTTGCCCTGAAAGAGCTGAGGAATCATCAAGCTTAGTAAGTGATGGAGACTAATTGCAGGTGTCCCCTCTCCTTTCCTGCCTTGTCCCCACAGGTCTCCACGCTTTTCATGGAACACACGCTCCCAGCTCTTGCCCCAGGGCCTTTGCACGGGCTGTTTCATCAGCCTGGACGATGCCTCCTCCAGAAATCCACATGGCTCTCCTCACTTCTTGAGGTCTCTGCTCAAATGCCCACTTTGCAGTGACACCTTTTTGGAGGAGTCTCTATATACCTCACACATGCCTGACCCCACACCTCTCCCCTGCTTTAATTTTCACTGTAGTGCTGCAACTAACATGCTCTATTTTACTGACCTGTCTTCTTTACTGACTGTCCTCCACCAGAATGGCAGCTCTGTAAGGGGAGTGGCCTTTGTTCTGCTCCAGCTGCATTCCCAGCAGGAGAATGGGTGGCAGGTGGCAATTGAATGGGTCAGTGGAAGGACAGCTCCCAGACAGAGTGGCCAATCCCCATTCATGAAGCTTTTGCCCCTCACAGACACTGATCAAAGCCGCTGTGGGGGACAGAGCTGCCTGCTGCAGTGGCAGTGTTTCTACCCTCAGGGAAGGCACCTGACTGTGGCTGCCCTGGGGCTGGCCTGGGCAAGGCCTACAAGGTTCTCTTTGGGGCTTGCACTGAGGCCTGCTTGGCAATGCACAGGACTGGTGAGAGGTGCGGGGCAGGTGTTACAGCATCAGTCCCTGGAGCATTGACAAGACAGGCAAGACAGTTAACATCTGTGGGGTACTTGCTGTGTGCCAACCTCCCACCCCAGGTGGGTCTTGCCTGCAGTCAGTTCTCCCAACATCCCTGAAATGTCGTTACTGCCACCTACAGAGGAGGGAACTAAGGCTTGGAGACTCAGTGAGTGGCAGACAATTCTAAGCCCAGGCAGTCTGATTCTGACACACTCCCAGCCCCCTACTCCACCTCCGTGGGTGAGTAGGGCTGTGTGTGCCCTCCCAGCTGGGGTTTATGGCTGTATGTGCACATGCGTGCACCGATTTATGTGAACTGGATCGCAGCAGTGTGCTGGTAAGCAAGCCCTCCAAAATATATCAAAACTCTGCTTGGCAGTATTTGCCAATTTCCTGGTGTAAGTTCTCCCACCATTCCAAGCCACCAAGGCGACATCACTGAACAAGGAGAGGGAAGAGATGAACACCAATGGCTTACTCAAGCCAGTCGGAGAAGGCTCCATTCAAACCTTATTTTATGCCCATCAGGAAAATTTTGTGGCTTAATATTTATTGGTTCCGCAATCACGTCTGTGATGGAAGTTTACTAAGAAGGTCGTTGTTTTTCATTAAGAAAAGATGTTACACAGAAGTATTTAGGAGTGAAGAGGCATTATGTCTGCAATTTATTCTCAATGTTCAGAAAAATATAATAATATGTTTATCTAGAGAAAAAGTGATAAATGTAGTAAAATATTAACAATTAGGGAAACTGAGTTAAAAGTGTTCTTTACACAATTCCTCCAAACTATCTGTAAGTTTGAAATTATTTCAAAATAAAAAGTGATAAAATAATAAACAAACACACCTTCACCCAAAAAGAAGTAATGGATGATCATTTTATCAAATGGAATTTTCTCCTTTGGTGTGTCAGTATAACGACTTATTTAGATTTCCTGATATTGAACTATCCTTGGATTTCTGAGTGAACCATACTTGGTCAAACTACATTATTCTTTAATATATGGCTAGATTCAGTTTCCAGTATTTATTTCCAGCGTATTGGGTTTATACTGATGGTAAGAGCAGTCTGTGGTGTCCTCTTTTTTGTGTGTTATCTTTGTTTGGTTTTGATATCATTAAGCTATCTCCATAAAATAAGTAGGGAATTTATTTTCCTTGGCTATTCAGAAGAAGTTGCCTATAAAATCTTCTGAGCTTATTGCCCTCCTTGGAGTAACTTTTAGATTATTTTTTCAGTTTCTCTTTGGTTGTGGTCATTGTGTGTTTGGACTTTCTACTTCTTTAGGTCAGTTTCTATTTCTAGAAAATTATGTATTTCAATAATATTTTAGAATATATTAGGATAGTATTGTGCATATTCTTTTGTAAGTTTTAAACTCTTAGAACTGGTAGCTATATCCCCTTTCTTATTCCCCTTTCTTATTCTGCACTAGCCCCAGTTTCTTATTTTATGGATTAGATTAAGGTAAGCTATTTTATTGTTTGCTTAATCAATTTCTCAATTAAATAGCTACAACTATTAATATCACTTTTTCTGTCTCTTAATTTATTTTTTGTGCTATTACTCATTCATTCATTCATTCTACTTTGTTTGGGTTTATTTTCTCTTTTCTTTAAAATGGTATGTCTTTTACCCCATGAAAATACTTCAGACCATTGCTATATTTTTCAGTCTTGCTTGAACTGTATCCTATAAGTATAAACATCTGAAAATTTCATTATGCTAGTTTCTAAGTATTTTGTAATCACAGTTTTGGTTTTCTTTTTGTTAAAATAATCAATTAGGTTATATTCTAAATTTCAATCGGGAAACTTTAATTATTAATTAAAAATTTTAATGTATCGCAGTCTCTGAATTCTGCCTGGATCATATCTGGGGTGTCCATCCATCCCGGTTTTCCTGAGGCCAAAGGGTTTCCCATGACACAGACTTTTAGGGTTGGGCAATCGGGAATAAGCTGGTCACCCTAATAGCTGAGACTTTCTTTGTCACCTAAAATGTGACTTGTTTTAGTACTTAAAAAGAATGTGTTTCCTACTCGAAGGGTACAGAGTTTAAATTTATAGCTACTCAATTAATTTAATGAATACTATTTCTCAGTTTCTCTATATCTATTTTTTGCTAATTTGATTAGTCAAAATTGAGAGAAATGTATATCACCACTGCTATTCTATTCATCAATTTTTAAATATTTTTCAGACAAATTTTGCCTTATATATTGCAGCACCATTATTTTTCACATAAAAATATATTATCGTAAAATTGATAAACCTCTTGCAAGACTGACAAAACTAAAATGAAAAAAGACAGAAATCACCAATATCAGGAATTAACCAAGGAATATCACCACAGATCTTGCAGCCATTAAAAAGATAATCAAAGAATACTACAAAAAATTTTACACTCATGCACTTGACAACTTGGAAGCAAGACCAGTTCCTTGAAAAGCACACAAGCAAATGAAATAGACAATCTGAGTAACATTACAGATTCATGCCCTAAATCTCCTCAAAAGTAAATTTTCAAGTGCAGATGCTTTCAATAAAGAATTCTATTAAGCATTTAAAGAAGAATTAACACCAATCTTTCTCAAACTTTTCCGGAAAATAGAAGAGGAAAAATTTTCCGGTCTATTCTGTGAAGCCAGAATTACTCAATTACCAAAACCAAAGCATTAAAAAAACAGTGAAAACTATAGACCAATATTTCTCATGAATTTGGATGCAAAAATCCTCAAAAATATTAGCAAATGAAATCTAGCAATGCATAAAAATAATTAAGCACCATTACCAAGTAAGATTTATTTCACCTATGCAAGGCTGGTTTAGCATTCAAAAATCAGTTGGCAGGCTAAAGAAAAAAATTATGTGATTATATCAAAAGATGCAGAAAAAGCATTTAACATCCATTCATGATAAAACTCTCGACAAATTAGGAATAAAGGGGAACTGCCTCATGTGATAAAGAGCATCTACAAAAACCTACAGCTAACATCATACCTAATAGTAAAACACTAAATCTTTCCCTCTGAGATCAAGAACAAGGCAAGGATATCCACTCTTACCAATCTTATTCAATGTAGTCCTGGATTTACTAGCCAGTGCAATAAGGTAAGAAAAAGAAAAATCAGAGACCTAAATAAATGGAGAGACATACCATATTCATGGATTGGAAGATTCAACATCGTAAAAATGTCAATTCTTCTACACTGCTCCACAAATTTAGCACAAATCCTATCAAAACCCCAGCAAGGTGTTTTGTAGACATAGACAAGCTTATTCTAAAATGTATACATAAAGAACCTAGAGTAGTCCAAAACAATCTTTAAAAAAAAAGAAGAAAATGGAGGAATCATTCTACCTGACATTAAAGCTCACTATACAACTACAGCATGAAGATAGCATGATGTTGGTAGAGGGATAGATCATAAATCAATGGAACAGAATGGAGAACCCAGAAATAAATCCACATAAATATGCCCAACTGATTTTTGACAAATGTATGAAAACAATGCAATGGAGGAAGGACAGCCTTTTCGCCAAATGGTGCTGGAGCAGTTAGGTAGCCATAGTCAAAAAAATGAATCTCATACCTTACACAAAAATTAACTCAAAATGTATCCAGAATAAGCAAATCCATAGCCATGGAAAGCAGACTGTGGCTGCCAGGGAGGGGCTGGGATAGGAAGGAATGGGGAATGACTGCTTAATGGGTACAGAGTTTATGTTTGAGATGGTGAAAAAGCACTGGAACTAGTTGGTGATGATGATTGCAGAGCATCATGAATATACTTAATGCCACTGAATTGTGTGCTCTAAAATGCTAAATATGTTATGTGCATTTTACCAGAATAAAAAAAGAACTCGAAATGGATCACAGATTTAAATGTAAAATGTAAAATTGTAAAACTATTAGAAGAAAACACAAGAGAAAATCTCTTAGGGCTACTTGAAGGTTTTCATTCTTAGAGTTGACACCAAAATCATAAATGGGAAAAATTGATAAACGGAACCTCATGAAAATTAAAAGCTTTTACTTGGTAAAATACCTTGTCAAGGATGGAAAGACAAACTACACACTGGATGAAGTATTTGCAAACTATATATCTGACAAAAGACTAGTATTTGACTATATAGAGAACTCTCAAAACTCAACACTATAAAGACAATCCAATTAGAAAATGGGGAGAAAAAACCGTGAACAGACATTACGCCAAAGAAGCTATGGCAAATAAGCACATGAAAAGATATTCAACATCATTGGCCTTGGGGAAATGAAAATTAAAACCACGATAACATATCACTATACATATCTCAGAATGTTTCAAATAAAAAATAGCGAGCATACCAAATGGTGGTGAGAATGCAGAAAACCTGGATCCCTCAGACATTGCTATTAGGAATGTCAACTGGTACAGCCTCTCAGGAAAACAGTTTGGCAGTCTCTTATAAAAACAAAACATGCAACTTCCATATGACCCAGCACTGTACTCTTTGGCATTTATCCCAGAGAAATGAAAAATTATGTTCACACTGAAACCTGTGTTCATAGCAGCTTTCATGGCAGCTTTACTCGTAATAGTCAAAAACTGGGAACAATCTAGGCGTCCTTCAATAGGTGAAAGGTTAAACCAACTGTGGTCTACTCACACCAGTGCAATAAAAGGAACAAACTATGGATACATGCAACAGCTCAGATGAATGGCAAGGGAGTTAGGCTGAGTGAAAAACAACCAGTTCCCAAAGGTTACATACTGCATGATTCCATTTGTATATCATTCTTGGAATGACAAAATTACAGACATGAAGAGCAGACTTATGGTTGCCAGGGGATAAGAAGAAGCAGGAGTCAGGGCGAGGTAGCTAAGGAGCAGCATGAGGAGTCTTCATGAGGGTGAGAATGCTCTATGTCTTGACCGCATCGATGTCAATATCCCACTGTGACATTGTACTCTAGTTTCGCAACATGGCACCATTGGGAGAAACTGGATAAAGACCTCACAGAGTCTCTCTATGTTACTTTTTACTACTGTGTGTGAATCTATAATAATCTCAAAATACAAAGTTTAATTTTAAAATTGCCTTAAGTTCTAGAAAACCTTGAAAACGGTCTATTTGTGACGGTTTGGGGACTCTGCCTTCAGGATTGTCAAACACTGGGTATGTGGTATACGCAACTCATTGTCCATTTAATAAGTATTAATGAGTCATTAAATATCGATGAGCACTCTTTAAATATTAATGAGCACTGGTTTTCAGTTGTTATGACTTTCTCATAGTTTATACCATTGATCAATAAGAATTGATCTCTTTTATCTTATTTTAAACTTTGTGTGTGAAATTGCACATTTAACACTGAACCTTTTTTTTTTCCCCCTTTGGTTTCCATTTCCTGGCCTGTCTTGTCTAACTTACAACGTTTAACCTTTCTGATTTGCTTTCTTTTATGAATTTTCTTACAGATTTTAGCTAGATTTTGATTTTTTATCAAACCTGAGAGGCTTTGTCTTTTTAAAAAGGAATCAAATGTATTTAAATTTATTGCTACACGAGCCAGTGTTATGTTTGTTATTACTTCTGTCATCTTGGGGCTCTTGTTCTGTTTTTGTTTTGTTGTGTGTGTGTATACACACATGCACATGCCCATGTGTTTGCTATTTCCTTCATTTTCTAACTATTGGCAGGTAGGCTATACTTTCTTTAATCTGTTTTGGGAGATGCTTGGGAGATGTTCTTCCTGCTTTAAATTATCCTGCAGCTACCTTATTTTTAAAAATGTATCTGACCTCCTATTGTTGTAAATAGCTGCATCAGTTATGAATCCCCTTGCTGTGATCTGAGGAAATTCGCCCACGCTGGCTCCTGCTCCCCAGCTCTCCCAATCTCACCCTTCCTTATTTTTATTGGCATATTAGGAAAAGAAAGACTGGATTGGTTGGTATTATTTGTTTCAGCAGATTCAATTTTCTTTTAAAATCATTTATGGCGCTTGTCTCCTGTTTTTGAATCCACATTAAGATGATTATTTTGATTTGCTTTCATGTTTAATTTTTTTTGCTCTCAAATGGTCTTCGGTACTACTAGTTCCTTATTCTTATGGGGACCCCCCCTCCAATTCTTCTCTTTGTTAGATCGTGGTTCACCTGCGGCATGATTTCTGAATTTTAGTGTAATTGAGAATGTTTCTGTGCTAATACCACACAAGATAATATCGTGGTTTTATATAAAATCTTAGATCGGAATCATTTTCTCTCAAAACTCTGTATTGCCCAAATGTTTTCAAAATTTGTTATTTAAAAAAAAAAGTGATGAATCTGATGTAATATTAAAATTTTTTTTCTTCCTGGAAGTTAATATAATTATTTCTTCAGTCTCAACATTTAAAATATTTGTTTCTCGGAGAATCATCTAAGGTTTTTTTTCCCTTCATTAACATCACCAGATGCAGGGTGAGCCGTTTCACTTTCAGATGGGGAAAGTTCCCTCCCGTCACATCACAGATTGTTGCTTCTGTCTCACCTGTTTTTGGCTCTTCACAGGAATGTCAGCCATCTGTGCAGGACCTGCATGCTGCCCTGTGCATCCTCTATGTTCTCCCTTACATTCTTATAGAATTCTAGCATATTCTTCAGGTTTGCTCTCCCGGCCACTAACACCATTCTTTAAACAGTGTTATTGAGACATAATTGACACATGATAAGCTGCACATATTTTAAATGTACGATTTGAGTTTTGCCATATGCATTCAGTCACAAAACCTTCACAACTGAGATACTTTACGTGTTCCTTTTCGTGCTTCCCTTTGTGCCCCTTTGCAACCTTCCCTCTCACCTTTCCCACCCAGGAGGGGGCAGGCACAGAGCCTGGGCAACTGTAATTAATGGGTAGGTGGGGGAGGAGGTAGGGGGAGGAAGCTGTGAAGAGGACTGAGGAGGGGGTCCCAGGAGCCCCAGAGGTGAACACAGCAGGAAGTGTTGTGAGCACGGACTGGTGGGGTGAGAAGGATGAAAGTATTCCTCGTGTGTGGTCACTGGGGACATGAGGACAGAGCAACCTGGGCAGGTTGTGCCCAGACCTTGTCTGCAGAGAATCCAGGGAAGGAGTGAGCTCGGTGGGAGCTAAGGAGAGAGAAGGTCCTTGAGAGCGTTTCTCAGGATGCATACCGAGGCCTGAGGGAAGCCGAAAATGCTGGTTTGCAAGTATCCTCACAGAAAGAAGCCCAAAAGGCAGGGAGGATGTCACCCTTTACTCTGAGCTAGTCTGAAGCCACCTGGAGGGTGGCAGTCAGTTCTGGGTTTTACCTTCAAGGGTATGGACACCAAGTGTGTCTAGAACGGGCTGTGGGCGGTGGCCGTGTCTCAAGGACAGTCCTGGAGGACGTGGGGACTCTTAACCTGTCATATGCAGGGTATAAGTATCCCTGGCAGCTGTGCATTGACCCAAGGACAGAGCCAGGATCCCTGCCCATAAATGGTCAGTTCCCCACACCTGGTGAGTTTCCATAACGGGGCCTGGGTCTACTGGGCCAGCCCCACTGGGCTAGGACCACTGGCCCCAGGGCTGGAGATGCCAGAAGCTCTCTGGTGGCAGAACAAAAGCCCAGGCAAGTAAGGGAAGGCAGGGTTAGGAGGCCAGAGGGAGTGTGATGACCCAGTCCCTGCTCTGGCTCCTGGGCCTGGACATCTTTCTCTTCTGTGGATGGCAGATGCACAGGGCCACATCCAGCCATCGTTACAGCCCCCCAGGCCCAATACTTTCTGAAGACAGTCACTGTGGAGCCTCTCCCTGGCTGCGTGGCCAGAAGCAGGCATTCCCCACGCTCTGGGCCTCAGTTTCCTTTCTATACCAGGAGGGCGCTGGGGTCTCGAGGGACCCTCACCCCACACCTCCTCCTTGTGGGAGGAGGCAGCTGGCTTTTGTGGACTTGGGGTGCTGGGACATCCACAGAGCCCTCAGAGGGAGGCCTGAGTGGGTAGAGGCTGAGAAAAGGGAAGGCATAGGCAGCAGGCCATGGCCCCCAGGTGTGGTCCGGCCAGGCCAGGCCAGAAGAAAGAGGAAGGGAGACCGGGCACAGGGAGGGCCCAGCTCATGGGAGTTTCCCAGCAGCACAGCCAGCCCCTGTTAGATACCCAGTGGGGCCCCGGAAGCGTGGGCTGGCCTGCCACCCAACTGAGCTCGTGACCCACCTCAGCCTACCCACCCTAGACCACAGGACAGCAGAACAGCTGTCCGCAGGCTAGGGTCATGTGTCCCCATGTGTACCCGGGGCCTGCTGAGAAGAGAGGCTACCCTAAAGCCTGTACTCTGAACTGGAATTCCTGGTCGTTGGCTCAGAGAGGGGACTGGGGTGGAGGAGGGGCACAAGGGCTCCCCAGGGACTTGGGCCGTCCGGAAGACTCTCAGCGCCCTCTGAACCCCAGCAGCTCTGAGTCTTGCTGCCTCACTCTAGGGGGCCACATCCCTGATTCCACCCAAGTGCCAAGCCCTGAGCCCCATAAGCCACCACAGCTCGGCCCTATAATCTCTGCTTCTTGCAAGGGTTGGGGTGGGGAACAGTCAATGCCTGGTGTCCCAGGTGCTCCCCCGGAAGGCACAGCCTCTCGGCCACCAAAGAGTCTAGATGGTCCCTCCAGGCCCCTAATTAGGCCCTGGGCACGGTGAGGCCCGGCCGGGCAGGTAATGGTTGAAGTCCAAGACCTGCCTCCCGCTGTCTGCCTGTGTTCCTCTCTGAACCCGTCTCTCCGTCTGCTGGCTGGGAGTGGCGGTGCTTAACTCAGCTGGTTCATCTGAGATGCTCCACATGCGAGTCCTGTTCCTCCGCTCCCTGCACAGGTTCAAAGGTATGGGAAGCTTCTCCCTTCTTTCACTCACGAGCGAACTCTCTTTGGGGAGGCCATGTGGTGATTCAAGGAGAGAATGTTTATTGAGTGTCTTCTCTGTGCCCATTACATCTGACCCTTCCAGCTTTACAAACCTTCAAGTGTGAGCACCATGCACTGTCACCACTGTTATTCCTAAGACACCGACTCAAAGCCCTTTCAGTGGCTCCCTTTGCCTACACACCAGGCCCAAGACCCAACTGGCCTCTGGAGCCCAGAGCTCAGGCCCACCCCCCAGCTCGTTGGGGTCCCAAGGCCTGGGCAAGTTGACCTCTGGGTGGATGCTCAGCTGCGGGAACATCAAAGGCATAGCCTGGCCCCCAGAGGTCCCACCAATTCTTCTCCAGCTCCCTGTCATTCCCCCATGGTCATCCTGAGCCAGAAGGGCCCCTAGTGACCCAGACTGAGTTCTTGTCCCCGGTACTCCAGCAAATTCTTGGCCATACCTGACTGAGACCCGGCCTCTCATTCCACAGAAGAGTTTTCCCTCTGGCCTATGTAGTCCTTCTTCCATTGCCCGGAGGACCCAGAGGCTGCAAGAGTTTATAGGAAATACCCTGAAGAGCCCTGAGAATTGCCAGGGCCATTCCAGGAGAGGGCTCAGCCTCAGGCCAGGTCACTACTTCTAGAATGCTTCATGAACTTAAAGCATGGGCAGGTGAGCCACTTGTTTTGATACTTGCACACTCACTCTGTCTACTGGCCCCAGGAGGGTGTCCTAGACCCAGGGCCTGGTTTGGAGCCCCCGGCCCACCCCTCCTCCAGCATGTGTCTTCTGTTGCCATCAGCTGGTTCTGTAGTTTATCCTCTGCCCTGGGGAGTGACCATCTGCTCCTGCTGCAGCCCAGGCCTGTCAGAGCAGAGGGATGGCCCCAGCCAGCCCCATGTGCTGGTAAGCCGGCCCCATCTTGCACTGAGGGCTACCGGAGGCTGGCCAAGCCCAGCTGCACCTGAGCTGATGCATGCAGTGTGTGGGCGCAGGGATGTTCCGCCCGCAGCAACCCCCACCCACCCAGGACCGGGAAGTGAAATTGCTAGGCCTATGGGTGAGGGCTGGTAGGGTCCACCAAGAGAGTTGTTAAGGGAGGTATGGGAGCCGGTCTTCTGCCCAGGTACCTAGTTGGACTCTGGGTATTCTTCTGGAGCTCAAGATCTGGGAGGGATGCATTTCAAGAATATGGGAAAGAGGCCCCAGCGTACCTAGCCTGCTGGCACACTGCTGACAGCCGGCTCACTGGCCAGAGAATGAGACGGTTCTGCTCAGGGTCAGTGGGGCCAGCGGGGACAGCAGGATACCTGTGCACAAGCATGGCCTCCGTGTCCTGGGGCCCCATGTGGGCAACCTGCTGGAGGAGGTCCACGTGGTGAGCAAGACTCCTGCTCCAAGCCCCTATTCATGTGTCACTCAGCACAGCCCCACACCCGCTTTCACCATTATCCACCCTACCCCCGTCTGCAGATGAGGAAACTGAGGCCCAGAGGCAAGACCAGCTACTTCATCTGTGGGGCCCATAGCAAATAAAAATTTATGCCACTTGTTTAAAAAGTATGAAGTATTTCGAAACATTGATAACGGAGCGTTAACCAAGCTCCGAGTCTCGTGAGCTTGCGAGCACTCAGGGCTTGCTCCTGCTCAGCTCCCAGCCCCCCGGCGGCAGTGATGGGGGAGGCTGGGAAGTTTGGGCCACCACACACTCCCAGGCCAAGCTGGGGGGTTCTGATCTGTGGCCCAGTCCAGGTGTTCTCAGACTGGGTTCCCAAGAGATTGGGGATTCTGCAGGCCCCTTAGAGGTTGCCTTGGGGGTGGACGAGCAAAATTCTCAGCCCTCCACCCCAGATCCTTGGAACTCCAATAGTCTGATTTACAGATTCCTGTTCAATATTGAGTAAATATTGAGCTCTCACGTAAAAAACAAACAAACAAAAAAACAAAAAAAACAAAAAAAACATTTTTCGGGGGGAGGATAGCTCAGAGAGATAGATGTGGTAAAAATATAAACTATGGATTTCATATATCTACATAAGAGAAATTGAGGCCCAAGAGCAGGCTATGAAGCCAACCCAGAATCCAGGTCCCCGCCTGGTCACTTGGAGCAGGTCACCCCCCCGGTCTTTCGGAACCTGGGTGGACAGCCTTGGAGCTGGTCCCCTGAGTAGGGGTTTGAGGGACTCCCTGTTGGTCTGAAGTTCTTGGGAATTTTTCTCTCACTCGGAGCTGCAGCTCCTGACTCGACTCGGGGAGCCCTCGCCCTGCTGGCCTTTATGGCACTTGTGCATCTCTATGTGTGAAAGCTGACTTAGGTCCCCTCCTGTGGGGGGTGGGAATTGTGTCACTGTGTCTCGAGGTTCTTGTCACCTTCAAGAGAGCAGGTCATGTGTGGAATCATCTGGGTCAGGGAGGGGCAGGTGACAGGAAGCTGCCCGTTCCTCACACCTTGTCACTGTTCCCATATTCACCAGCCGTCAACTAGGAGCAGTGACAACCAAGGAGGGGTGCAGCCAGGTGCAGACCAGGAGATGATTGGGGGTGGGAGTCATGGGAGGTCATGCCCCACCCAAAGAAAACCAAACTTTTAAAACATAATCATTGTGCTGGCCAAATAAACGGCCTCCACAGCTGGGTTTGACCGGATTTGCAGCTCAGACTTGACAGTGCCTTAGGAGTCCTTTCTTTTTCTGCACGTGGACATGGGTACACCCCACCCAGCTTATCGCTGCCATCAGCAAATATTTGCAGGGCAACATTAGGCACCTGTCCCATGTTCTGGACACGCCAGAAGCAGAGGCCAGTTCTGCCCTGGGGTCTGAGCTTGGATCCTGCACTGTCGCGAGCTTGCTGTGTGGCCCTGGGCAAGCTACTGGGCTTCTCTGAGTCTGTGGTCCCACTGTAAAATGGGCAACATGATCAGTGAGGGTAAAGGCTGGCCCAGGGGAGGCTCGTTCAATGAGAATTTTGTCTAGTTTTGTCAGGGAGGGTCTCCACATAAGCTTTGTGGTTAAAGCAAGATGAGGGGGCGGGGAGGGGACAGCAGTGAGACTCCTGTGTCATTCGTTCTAGGAGGCTGGACATCAGGTGGGTGCTGGGCCCCTGCTGGCTCCTTCTGGAGCTTCTCCTTCAAAGTTGGCCTCTATTTAAGAGACAGAGGAAAAACAAGAACAGTGTTTGTCAGTCAAGCCTACCTCTCTCAGACATTCTCAACCAATCCTTCCACCCTGGTGCAGTTGGTGCCATGTTGGACCCATTTTACAGATGAGCGGACTGAGGCTCAGTGAGATATGAGCTGTGAGTAGTGGAGCTGGTACCCAACACCCCTGTCTCTCCTCTGCTGCTGCTCCCAGTTCCAGGGGCTGTTTCCTCATCTCTGGACCCCAAGGGTGTCTGGGATATGTACTGCGGCTACTCCTGGTCTAGCCAGCGGGGCTCCTACCCTCCTCACCTCCAAGGGATGCATCCTTGGGCCTTCACTCATGAGGCTGGCCTGGACTTTAATGCAGTGGTACCCATGTGTTTCCCTTGGAGGAGCATCCACCAGGCTCTTGGCCGTGCCTGCTGCTCACCACACGTGGTCTCCCCATTGCACTTTCTTCAACTGTAGAAGCCCCTTCTGTGTTCACATGGGCGATTTTGTGACATCGCTTGGCTCATGTGGACCTGGAATTAGAGCTTGGTGAACCACTCTTGGCACCATGTCACTGGTGTCCTCACTGTCGTCATCATTGTCACCTTATCCTGCCTGTGTCTTCTCCAGTTCCCTGAGGGCCCAGTCTGTATTGCCCTAGATGGTTGGTGGCCCAGCACTCTCTGCACATCACCTCCAATGCTTCTCCACCCTGTCTTCCCGAGATGACATTCTCCTGGGCCGAGAATCGGCGTGACTTTGCATCTGTAACCATGAAGGCTGCCCAGGGGCTGGCTGGCTCCTGTGCTATCCCCCAAGTGCAGGTAACCCAGGAGCAGCAGCTCCTGTCTGGGGGGATGAAACAGGGTCCCTTGCAAGAAGGGCCCTGGGAGGGCACAGGACCATCTGGTCCCACCTCCTGCACTCCAGGAAGGGAGACTGAGGCCCAGAGGGGCCCAGAGGGGTGGCTGGAGGGGTACAAGGACAGGACGGCTGTGCCGCAGACTGTCTGGCACCAAGCCCACTCCTGAACAGCCTGGGGCAAGGGGCTGAGACCACTCAGCTGTCATTCTGATTAAATCCAGATGCCCTACTACAGATGCAAATATGCTCTGGGAGCATGTAAATGAAAAGCGCAAGCATCAAGAAGTGTTCCCAGAACTGCTTCCTGGGGAGCAGGGAAGGGGGAAGTATGAGGAGCAAGCCTGGAGGTCTCAGGCTCCTTGTGGTAGCTGGAGGCCCATGCAGAGCAGCCCCTCCATCCACTGGCGTCTGCCCGCTGCTTCCGGTCACTAGAACAGCCCACACCTGCTGGGAGGCCAGGAGCAGGCAGGTGCTGGGACTGGGTCTGGGTCCACCTTGCCCCCACTGAGGCTGCCTGGGGAGAAGCCTGGTTGAAGAAGCATGGGCGGCTCCTAGGACTCTATGCTGGGTCTGGAAATGGGGCATTGAGCCCAAAATGATGTGAATTCAAAAATTATTCTGATGAAGAAGAGCAGATGAGGCTAGGAGTGGAAGCTGAGTCCAGGCCTCAGGATGGGAACAGGAGGGCAAGCCCCAGCAGGACTGCTGAATGGAGGCCAGGCCAAGAGCTCTGCCGCTGTGTCTCCTCAGGGCCCAGGCCTTTGGGCCTTTGCAGTAGGTGGCTGGACTTGCTGAGGGGGCCGGGCAGGCCTCTGGGAGCCAGCGCTGTGAACAGCTCACCTCTTGCCCTAGGCCCATGCTAAGCCTGAGATGTGGACATGAGCCAAGCAAGACCCCCTCCAGGGCCTCCTGCTGGGTCCAGATTGTGGCAGAGCTGGGCCATGGAATAGTCTGGAAGCTTCTCAAGTCTATCGTTTTCCTGAATGTAAGCATGCTTCGGGGAGCTGGGGTTGAACCTGAAGCCCAGGCAACCTCTCCAGCCAGTTGGCCCCATGGCTCTGCCCTGGGTAACCTCAGAAATTCCTGTGGCCTCATGGACAAACCCCTCGGCTGCTGTCTTCCTCCGGGAGTTCTCAACTCATGTTTGATGGCAAAAGAAAGGGCCATTCAGGTGTTCAGATATTCAGGTGTCCAGGTGTCTAGGTGCGTGATCTGGCTCACCTGCCGGGACGACTGAGGATCAAACAGATTGCCTTTGCCTGCTCACAGGCCTCGCGCACCTGTCCCTGGTTTCCCCAGTCTGCTGGCTCACCTCCTTCTGCTGCGTTGAGGCCTGCAGGGGGGCACCTGCGTGATCGTGATCGTGGTGCGAGAGAAGGAAGAAGGGCAGAGGATATGAAAGGCTCTGCGCACCCTCTCCCTTGGACTTAGCTGAGGGTGAGAGCCCGCATTGAGCTGCGTGAATCCAGCCGGCGGTTTGCTCTGTATATACTCTCATTTTCAGAGACTCCGGGAGCCCTGAGCGAAAGGGAGAAAAGTGCCAAAAAGAGGAGGAGCAGCCCCAACCCCCATCCTGTCCCTCGCCCTATTCTGAGGCAGCAGAGGCACAGGTTTCTTTCTGCAGCTCTACTTCCAGGTGCCTGGGGCCTCCCCACTCCTTCTTAGGATGATTTTTATTTTTTTAAAACAATCGTCCCATTTTATTTCCAGGGTTTCACCTCACTGCATTTCATGCAACTGTTCCTCCCTCAATAGCTCAATCCCTTCATCTCAGCCAACAGCCCAGGGACCTGGGCCACTCTGACAGGCCTACGGTGGGTGGGCACCCCTCAGCCCCTGGGCACAGGCATCCTGAGAACATTCTGCAGATGAGATGGTTTCCTGGGGCCTGATCCACCTTTGGGCCCATTCCTCATCCCATCCCCCAGTTACCCCATTTCCATCTTCCTCCTCGCCCTCCCTCCTCCACATATTGGTGGAGTGGTAGAATGAATGAATGAGCATCTTACTTATTGGACACTCCAAACTCAGCCAGACTTTGGCTCATAGGATCTGTCACTGTGCCCAGCCGGCCCCACACCCCTCCCGGCACCCCTTCTCCAACCGTTTGTGGAGATGGCAGTAATTCTGAATGTTTCAAAGATCAATTTGAGTGGCTCGGCATCTGGGGAAGAGTTTTGTAAATTGGAAAGTGCCAAGTGAGGACATGTTGTCATCAACTCTGGGGCTGAGGGACCATCTGGTTTGCACACACTGAGACTCATGGGAACTTCTCTCTGTCACTGGCTCCAGGTTTTCCCATTCGAGTCCAGGTTTTCCTTGGCTCAGGAGAAGACTTGTAACTTTGCAAGGTTTCCTTTCTCGAGAACCAATTCCGGATTCCTCAGGTTCCTTTCCCTACAGAGCTGCTCTCTAGAGGGCAAAACTGAGACTCAGAGACCCCTGGCACCGTGCAGCAGACAGAGCCTCAGCCTGGGGCCCTCAAAGGAGACACTGTGTCTGCCTGCCCCGGTGATGGCAAATACACATGGCACTGTGCAGTGAGAGGCGCATGGGGTGAGTGCAGGCTTCGGGACAACAATGGAGGAAGGAGAAAGGGCCTGAGGAGGAGAAGGGGTACGACGGGAAGATGGACGATTTGTAAATAGGTCCAATTTCTAGTTGCCAGGAAACTCATCCCCAGCACAGCCGAGGAGGGCTGGGGCCACTCCCGAAGTACATCCAAAGCTGGCTGCTGTGCCACGCATAAGGAGCTAGTACTTGGTGGCCCGGAGACAATGGCACGTGGACAGTTTCACCTCTCCCGGCTCCGTGGAGGGAGCCGTTGCCCACAGGGGGCTGAGGTCGCGGCACACCAGTGCTGGAAGCTGCTCTGTTCTGCTGACTTCCTCTTGGTGCCCACATCTGTGGTGTCAGTCCTGAACGGTCAGTCTGCCTTATCACACTTCTGGAAAGGAGGTTAGCCACAGGGCCTGGTCCCCACAGTTTGTGTGGTTCTAGGTAACAGCATGAACATCTAGTGGGCCTTAGGCCCTCTGTGCGGTGCCAGCAAGGCTGAGCCTGGAATGTGTGAAGCTGATGCAGAACTTTCCCCAAGTCCAGGCGGGCAGATGCTCCAGTCAGGTTCTGTGATCCTCGTCCCCTTGATGTGGGCCTTGGCTGGAAAAGGAAGAGATCGGTGGAAAGAAAAGGGGAGGGGCTCACAAATGACCCTGCTGAGTGTGCGCTATACATATATGTGCACCACACATGCATGTTCACCCACACATGCATGTGACACGTTTATGTGCCATACCTATGTGTATCCATACATATCCGTGTGCCCGTACACATGTGTGCTCCCATGCATATGTCTATGTGCCATACCTATGTGTGCCCATATACATGTGTGTTCATGCATGTGTATATGTGTCATATGTGTGTGTGCACCTGTACATATGTGTGCATGCCATACATATGCGTATGGAAGCTGAGAAGTCCCACGGTCTGCTGTCTGCAACCTGGAGTACTAAGAAAGCCGGTAGTATAATTTGGTCCTAGTCTGAAGGCCCAAGAACCAGGAGCTCTGGGGCATGAAGGCAGGAGACAATGGACATCCCCGTTCATGCAGAGAGCAAATTCGCCGTTCCTCTGCCTTTTTATTCTGTTCAGACCCTCAGTGGAAAGGATGAGGCCCACCCGCCTTGGGGAGGGCATCTCTCGGTACTCAGTCTACCGATTCAAATGCTTATCTCTTCCAGAAACACCCTCATAGACACCCCAAAAATAAAGTTTACCAGCCACCTGGGCATACATGAGCCCAGTCAGGTTGACACATAAAATTAACCACCGGAGCAAGAAAACTGGTTTATGTGCACTTCCCATTTTGTCACAGAAGATATTAAAAGATGATTACTCGGGGTTGACATGTAATGTAAGTCATCGTTTTGCTGCTTCATCAAGGATAGTCTCAGGGGAAGCCGTGTTTCTTTGTATGTGTGAGTGTGAAGGACATTGTGACCATGAGCACGGCTCGGGGTTGCGGCCTCGATGGAGCTCAGGCAGCCACAGTTTTGCCACCTTTTCACGTTTGCACCATCAGTGCAAAGGAAAACTTGTGAAAAAAGCAAGTGAGGTCTTATGTCTCGATGTTATTATGCAGCTAGTTTTAACCTGATGGACCCTCATAAAGAGCCCTGAGTCTTTGGGGTGGTAGACTGAGAAGCACTGGTGCAGAGGACCCAGTTCAAGCTCCCTGAGCACCTTCCTCATGCTGGGCAGATCACGAGAACCAGGCATGAAGTGCCAAGCCTTGGGGTTCCCTCCAGCTTTACACTGCTGACTCAGAATCCTCCAGCAGCTTCCCATCTCCCACAGTGAAAATTCTAGGTTCCTAAATGTTACCACTCCAATCTGATCCCAACCAGCCTTCCCTGTCTTATTTCTCATTGTACTTCTCCAAGCTCTGAGTTTCCACTGAGCGTGAAATGCCTACGGCGGGCCCTGCCTGCCCGCTCCTCCCCACTCTTCATGTGCAAATCCTGCTTATTCTTCAAAGACCAATTCAAATGTCTTATCCATGAAGCCTTCCTTGAATGCACCTGTCTGAACTGAGGTCTTCCTGATCCCTTTCTAGCTTATGATATAAATATTTATATAGATGTTTTATAATAATGGTGATTATTTATTTAGCATTTGCTATATTCCAGGCAGTGCTAACAGCTTTACACGTAATATCTATTTAATTTTTATAACATCCATTGGAGGTAGGCATTCTTTTCCTCAGATGAGAAACTAAGACTCAGAGAGATTAATTTCCCTCAAATCACACAGCTGTAACCGAGAAGCAGTGTATTAGTTCTCTATTGCTATGTTCGAATTACCCCCAAAACTTAGTGAGTTAAAATAAAAAGAAATTTATTATCTCAAAGTTTCTGTGGGCACCTCGGCTGGGTGGTTCCGGCTAAGGGTCTCTTGAGAAACTGCAGCTGGAATGTCAGCATGGGCTGCCGTCTCATCTGAAGACTCACCTGGGGTTGGAGGCGCCTCTTCCAAGGTGGCTTCTCATAAGACCGTGAGCAGGAGATCTCAGTTTCTTCTCATGTGGACCCTCCACAGGGCTGCTTGAGTGTCCTAACAACATGGCAGCTGGTCCCCCAGAGCACATGGTCCTAAAGAGAGCCAGGAGGAAGCTTAATGCCTTTTATGACCTCACCCAGAAGGCTCTCGCCATTCCTCGAAATCCTGTTGTTGACGGTCAGTCTTATTTAGTTGAGATGAGACTACAAGTAGGCACAAATGCCAGGAGGTAGACTCCACTGTGGCCATCTTGGATACTGGCAAGCCACGGGCAGGGTCAGAACCCAGATGTCGTCTGACTCTAACACTGGGGTCTGTAACCCTACCCCAAGCTGCAGCTGACTAGGAAATCCTCCATAAATGCTTCCAGAGCTGACTCAGCACCATGGAACCCCTTCTCAGTTAGCAGTGAGAAGGCCTGCAGGGGAAGGTAATGTGTTCACAGTTTGCAGAAGCTCCCTTTGTGAAGAAACTGCTGCCAGCCAGATTTGTGTTTTGCTTTAATCAAGTGAAAAGGTGTGACCTAGACGCCCCCAGCAGTTTGGGCTCATTAAGCTGGAGGTGTAAACGGGGAATCAGAATTGAGGGAAGGGGGGTGATTCCTACCCACCTCTGTGTGAGTTCCCAGGATGCTCCAGCTGGAAGGATTTCCTCTGGGAAAGGCTGTGGGCTGGGAGTAAGTGGGGTGCCTTGGGAAAAGGCTGAGCTGCACCAGAACTCTGCCAAAGTTGTTGGGGCAGGCGGGAACCATCTGCCCCATGCAGAGGCCACAGCCGCTCTTTTCTGCCTCTGGAGAAGCCATCCCCATTCCTTCAGCATCCATTTGCTAGTGCCTGCTCTGGGAGTTTCTACATGAGGGACTGGCCATAAGGATGCTGATAATTACAGCAGTGAAGAGGAGCAGCAGTTAATATTTATGAACAGCTTTAAGTATCCTGGTTCCTTGATCCTCACAGCAGGACTAAGCTAGGAACTGAGCTGGTCGCTGTCATTACCCACTTTTATAGATGAGAGCAGTCAGCGACCAGCAATGCTACCTCACATTCTCAGGGGACCTCGGAGCTGGAAGCAGCTGCAGATTGAGAGGACAGCGTCACACAGCAGTGTAGAGGCCACACCAAGACTCTCTCCCAAGGGCACCTCTCTTCCAAGGGTTAGATCCAAATGCAGCGCAGGTCTGGAACAGGTTGGACTCCCTCTGGAGGAGTCAGGGGCAGCAAGCTCAGCCCAGTGGGCTCGTCTCCTGGTGACACAGACCTCCCAGGTGACACAGGCCTCCCAGCTCTAAGCGGATGTGCAAGATGGCTTTCAGCACTTTTACATGCAGAGCCAGCTCCCCACTAAATTGAAGGCCCCCTGAGGCCATGCCAGCCCCTGACCACACATGCAGCTGGTGGGGAGAATGTATGGATTCACACGGCAGAGCTAGAAGCGATCTCCAGGGACGACAGCTGCTTCCATTTTTCCCGCTGTCCTTTAGAACTTGTCCACGTACATCGTGGGAAACCCTAGTGTGCACATAATTTCATGTTCTTATTTTTAAATTGTAGGATTTAGAAAATTATTTTATACTACTTTTATTCAACTATAGATAGCTATAAGCAATTCTAGTGTTTCTATATACCTTCACTATTATCCTTTTAATGACTATGTAATCTCTCATTATTTTGCTCTCTCCTAATTTACTAAGCTTGCAGTAGGATACTTAGGTTGTTTCCTGGTTTGTGGCTATAAAAAATAACACATCCAAGAACACCTTCGAGGACATAGTTTGTGGAGACAATTCATTCTCTATGGAAGGAGCTGGTCTAGCATTGTGTGGGGAAGAGTTTGGTTTTAAGCACAGGGTCACATGTGTCTGTTCATTCAATCTCATAGCCATGGAAAGGGCACACACATCTACTTGTTCATTCAGTCTCAAAGCCCACGTGACAGGCACGTAGCAGGGAAGCAGCATGTGGAGTTCTAGGTTCAAATCCCAGCTCTGTCATTTCGTAGGAGTGTGAGCATAAACATGCGACATAACTTCTCTAAGCCTCAGTTTCCTCATTTGTACAATGAGTACAACTCATCCCTTTCCAGCGAGTCCCATGGCCGATGGCTTCATTGCCTTCAGGTCCCTGCTCTGATGGGTGCCCCTCCTCAGAGGAGCCTAGGGTCTCCGTGCCTGAAAGCCTTCACCATCACCTTGCCTGGTTTGATTTTCCTTCAGAGAACTATCATCTCTTTGTCATCTCAGGTGGCTATAACAAAATGCCACAAACTAGGGGGCTTAAAGAACAGATACTTATTTCTCACAATTCCAGAGGCTGAAAATTTAAGATGGAGGTGCCAGCAGGTCTAGTGTCTGATGAGAGCTCACTTCCTGGCCTGTAGATGTCATCTATTTCCATGCTGCATCCTCACATGTTGGAGAGCAGAGAAGTAAGCTCTCTCATGACTCTTATAAGGCCACTAATCCCATTGTAGGGGTTCCACCCTCACAACCCCATCTAATCCTAATTGCTTCCCAAAGATCTCACTTCATAACACCATCACATTAAAGGGCTGACTTTCAACATGTGAATTTTGCGGGGGATAAAACGTTCAGTCCATAACCTCATCACACGGCATATTACTTGTTTATTTGTCTATTTATTCACTTTTCTTTTCCCTCCATGAGCATGTTAGCTGCAGGAGGGCAAGCGCTCTGCCTACATGCCCAAGCCTAGAACATGCATGTGCACAAACACCTGCCTATCTGTCTCATGAACTGCTGGGAGACCAAGGGGAGGTCATGAGAGCACTGTGGGTCTTGTGTTACTCACTAAAAATTGGAGGCATGATGATAGGATTTGTATATAGACAGTGATCCAGTTCCTCTTCTCATTGTGTGCCTAGTGGAAAGCAAACCTTTGGAATCCTCTTGGAGTGTTTGGGGGACCAGAGGCAAGAGTGCAGCTGAGATAATGGTGCTGGGCGGGGGCTGCCTAAAGGCTGAGAGGAGCTCCACCTACATGGACACCCTCAAAGCACTTCCTTGACCCCTCCTCCTTTAAAATTTATTTTATAGTCTAGTTTAACTTTTATCTTTTACACGCAGCTGTACATCTAAAGTTTAAGGAACCACTCTCCCCTTCCCAATCACCAGAGGTGCCAACTTTCAACCGATTCCTTTAATATTTACCTCTACGGTGCTGAGAGGAGCTCCACCTACATGGACGCCCTCAAAGCACTTCCTTGACCCCTCCTCCTTTAAAATTTATTTTATAGTCTAGTTTAACTTTTATCTTTTACACGCAGCTGTACATCTAAAGTTTAAGGAACCACTCTCCCCTTCCCAATCACCAGAGGTGCCAACTTTCAACCGATTCCTTTAATATTTACCTCTAGCCTGAATAGCCTCCTTGGTCCTCCCTGTTCATATTTGTGTGCTCCCGCAATGAACACTCGGGGTTCGCTCTCTCCCACCACAATTCGTCCTCCACCCACACTCTTCTGGAGCCCCCATGCCTCCTTCTAAGAGTCTGCCATAAACTTGGTTAGATTAACATCCATGTTTGTACATTATAAATGTTTACATTATTTTCATTCTATAAATGCTATTGGGAACTGAGCCTCCTAGAATGTAATTATTTTGTCTTTGCTGTGCATCTTGTTTATCCAGTATTTCATCATCTCATTTTTTCTTGATCATTTTTCTATGTATTTATCTCTCTTCTATGCCCAAACTCTCCCTTAATTGTTCAAATCTTCTCTCAATAAAGCATACACATCAGATATCCCATCAGTGTTTTCTTCCTGAGGATAATCTTTCCGTTCTCTCAGATGGGGGTCCCCCAGAAGTCATAGGAGATGGGCCGGAGAGGAAGCTGAGATCTGACTGGGCCGCTCTGGCTGCTGTGCTAGGAACAGACTGAGGAGGGAGGTGCAAGTGGGGAGACCAGGAGGAGTCTATTTTAGTAATTCAGCTGTAAGAGTTTCCCAGGGCCCCCTAGGGTGGTTGCAGTGGAGTTGGTGGGAAGTGGATGGTTTCTGAAAGATTTTGAAGGAAAGGCCAACAGGACTGGATGTGAAGCAAGAAGGAAGGAAAGTAGTCTGTACGACTGAGCACCAGAAATGATGGATGAGATGAGAAGATTGTGGGCAACTGCTTAGGAACTGTCTCAGTCTGTTCGGCCTGCTGTAACAAACAGCACAGAGTGGCTTATAAACAAGACTTTTTTTCTCATAATTCTGGGGGCTGGAAGTCTAAGATCAAGGCACAGGCAGATTCAGCGTCTGGTGAGAGCTGCTTCTTCATAGATAGCCATATTTTCCTTGTGTCCTCTTCACATGGCAGAGGAGACAAGGGAGTTTTCTGGGGTCTCTTTTATAAGGGCATTAATCCCATTTATAGTGTCTCTGCCCTAATGACCTAAGCCCCTCCCAAAGCTCCACCTCCTCATAAAGCCCCACCTCCTAATACCAATGCATTGGGAGTTGGGTTTCATAATGCGAATTTGGTGGGACACATTCAGTCCGTAACAGGGAAGATCGCGAGTTCAGGTGGGGCCCTGTCAGTTGTTGGATTCTCTTGGATGTCCAAGTGAGATATTGGGTGTGCAGTTTAGGATCTTCTATACCCCAGTGTTCTGAAATATCCTGACGTCATTTGCTCAGTTGCTGTGGGCCCACTTTCATTCACTGTACTAGGCACTCTGCCTCTTAGCCCAGAAGCTCATGCCCCTTAGTTCTGCTAATTTTCTTGAATTTTGTTGACAATTTTCTTCCCTGCCTTCTTTGCTTTCCTTTCCTGAAACTACTTTATCTTCCACATTGGACCTCCTAGCTTTTCTTTCCTCTCCTGTTTTCCATTTCTGTCTTTTTGTTGTTTCTAGGAGATTTTTCTGCTCTTCTTCATTCTTAATTTCCAAGAGCTCCTTTGTGTGGCCGGAATGTTGTTTCTCAGAGCATCCTGTTGATTCATAACAGAGAATCGGACTCATCTCGTCTGCGTTGGTGGGCCACATTCAGTCCGTAACAGGGAAGATCGCGAGTTCAGGTGGGGCCCTGTCAGTTGTTGGATTCTCTTGGATGTCCAAGTGAGATATTGGGTGTGCAGTTTAGGATCTTCTATACCCCAGTGTTCTGAAATATCCTGACGTCATTTGCTCAGTTGCTGTGGGCCCACTTTCATTCACTGTACTAGGCACTCTGCCTCTTAGCCCAGAAGCTCATGCCCCTTAGTTCTGCTAATTTTCTTGAATTTTGTTGACAATTTTCTTCCCTGCCTTCTTTGCTTTCCTTTCCTGAAACTACTTTATCTTCCACATTGGACCTCCTGAACAAGCCCATAGCTTTTCTTTCCTCTCCTGTTTTCCATCTCTGTCTTTTTGTTGTTTCTGGGAGATTTTTCAGCTCTTCTTCATTCTTAATTTCCAACAGCTCCTTTGTGTGGCCGGAATTCTTTCTCAGAGCATCCTGTTGATTCATACAGAGAATCGGACTCATCTCTTCTGCGTGACACCTATCAGGCTGGCAGCCAAGGCCACACAAGTTCAGGTTTGGGCCCATGCTCAATGTCACAAGCTTCTCTGAGATCCAACTTCTTTCTCCCAAGAAAGACATCTTCAGGCTCCTCAGGGATCTCCTGGGTTCTACAAGGACAGGTCAGCTGCCTCCTCAACTATCATCACCAGGAAGGAAGAGGAGCACAGAGAAAATATATATGCTACAAGCTGTGCAGTACATGGTTCTACAGATAACTTGTGCTTATTGTTGGCACAGCTTGTGTGTTTTTATTTTTTATTTTAGAAAAAATTACACATTTCAGTCAACTGAATGGACTTTTGTGTCTGGCTATAAACGTTTGTTTTGTTGTACAGAAAGTTAAAACATCTGTTGAGTATCAGTAACCCAGTTACAAGACCGCTTAAATGCCCAAGGAGCGGGTTGACCCTCAGGCTTCCCCAATCCCAGGGAGGACTGGGAGCCAAGATGCGTTGTAACTAGCCCGCTGAAAATTCTAATTTTGAGACGCTTTCGTCGACAGCTGCACTGTCCAGTCATGATACTAAATTAAGTGAGATTAAAAACAAATACCCCTCGTTCTGCCGGCCTCATTCTGGGCGCTCGGGGGCCGCACGCAGGAGAACCGGGGGGAACG
>NW_006494614.1:63312455-63323857 GCF_000325575.1 Pteropus alecto
CCCCACAGATATCCGGCCAGGCCGACGGCTACTGGGGCTGCTGGCCCCGCGTCCCGGCCCCGCCCTCTTCCTCCTGTGACCTCTACCTGGCCGCAGGTGCCCATGTCAGATGAAGGAACCTTTGCCCTCAGAGCGAGTGGGGGCGGGAGCAGGGGTCCCTCCCCACGCAGCATTCCCGAAAGGATGTTGGAATTCGTCGAGTTCATGTTCAGCCATCGTTAGAAACTTGATCTGTTGCTTCTAAAATCCATTTCCGTTCTCAGTAGGCCTGCAGGAATCAACCTTGAAGTACCTGCACCCCCGCCCATTTTATTGTTTGTTTGCTCTGCTCTGTGCTCTGCAGTTTTAAAGCCGGCTTAGCTCCTCTGGGAATGTTCATGTCCAAAAAACGTGGCAATATGTAAGTGCCTGATGTTTTGAAGGCCTTGTGAGCAGGCAACATTCCGAAGAGAGGGGAGACTTTAAAGAGAAGGTGATGTTGAGCAGGGCTTTGAAGGATGATGAGGAGTTTGCCAAAAAGGGAAAGAATGAGAACTTAGAGGTGGGAACAGAAATTATGTGTTTGGGGAGTTGTTGATTCCCAGCCCAGGAGGCTTTCTTACTGCCACTCCGTGTTCCAGAATCCCTCTTCGGGGCAGACTGAATTGGTGGATTGAACCGTGAGCCTGGGATAGTAAGCTTCCTCCCTCTAGATGTCATTTTTCAAATAGTATTTTACTTCCTAATATGGATAGGGGGTTAGGTGTATGTTTTTCCCTTTTGGTTTTTTGATTTGAATGTAGTACTCATGAATGCAGTGAGAATGTCTGTTACTTAAAAATATAACTTTGAGAACAACCCTGCCTCCACCCCCACCCCGCCAAACCGCAGGCATCGTGTTGAAACTAATGTCCTCCACCGCAGGAAGAGTGCAGTCCATTTCTCCCACCTCATACCTTCACCAGGCAGCAGACAACAGGAAGTGCTGGGGTCAGCTTTAAATTCAGGGTGGTGGGGGGTGGGGGTCAGGGTAATGGTAATCAGTCAGGTGCCATTTTACTCATTTTGAAACCAGCCACCTTCATTTGAATGCAAGTATCATTCTTATCAAGTAATTTTTGTCATGCGTCTCCATGGCGAGTCCCTTGCTAAGGATGGTACCTACATTTGTTTCCCCATCCACGTGTGCCAGGTCATTCTCACAGAACTGTGTGTGCAGGTCTTGTTCATACTGTATCTGTAGATGGAGAAATGAAGGCTTAGACAGGTGAAGAATACTAAGAATAAAGGAGGATGTTCCAGTCTGAATCTGTTGACTCTAAAATCTGAGCTCTTAACCAAAAGATGCAAACTTCCTGGCATTGGCTGATGGTTTTGAGAGGTCTGTGTGCCTTGACGGTCTAACTGTGAACCTGGGATAGTAAGACTCTGAATGGTTAGAACACCAAGTAGTCTCTACCAAGTCTCTGGCTGGGCTCCTGCCTCCCAGAGGAATCTGAGAGCAATATGTCGTCCTCCGGAAGAAGGCCATCCTTGCTCACCAGAATGCAGGTTTCTGTGCTTTCACAGCGATGCATGGTGACATCGGTTATCTCGGGTTGGTTAGGTGCTGAGAGCAAGTTAGTTAATTGAAAAAGAGAAAACCATGGCTGAATTGCATTTACTTGGTGGCAGCTGTGCCACTGGGAGTGATGGGGAGCCTCACGACCATGGGAAGCCCTGTGGTTGAAAGGTGGAGACTGTCTTTCTGAGGGAGCTCTTGGTCTTTCTGGACCTAGAAGATTTCAGGACAGTCATTTGCCCTGAACAGATTTTTATCTGTTCAAAGCAGAGCCCTGGTCCCCATGATCTTGAAGAGTTTAGCCCTGTAGCGAAAGAATTTATGATGGAATGGTTTCAGGGCCACATACCTGAGGGACATAAAACCTGTTTTGAAGGGATGGTGGCCCCATGCTCCCACATGTTTGGTGGGAGAACAAATTACTGCAACCTCTCTGAAGGCGACTCTGGCAATATTTACCCAAATTAAAAGTGATTTTTCTTATGAGGCTCCGCAGTGAGCATCATGCTGGGCCACTTCTGAGCATCTGCTCCACTAACACCTGGTATAAGCACAATTACAATCACCACCCGTCTCCTTTCCTGCATGTTTGCTTGGCTGGCTTCTTCTCACTCTGAGCTCTAGCTATACTGGTCCATCCAAGAAGACTTGTCTGCAGGAGTGCTCTGCTCAAGAGGCTGGGACTGTGTCTGTCTGGCTCACGCCCATCCCCATGCAAAGCCTGACTAGTTATTGCCACCTCCCAGACACTCAGAGACTTGGTGGCAGGAGATGCAGTGGCAGGAGTGGGGAGTGGTACCCAGGTCTCTGCTGCTGCAGATGCATGGCCTATTCGGAGCTCGGTGTTAGTGCAGCATGCATTTGAAACGCTTTCGTCAGAACTTACTTTTTTGTTTTTTGCATAGACCTTTTATGCTTTAAAAGAAGAATGCTATTATCTTATTTTTATTGGCTTCTATCATTTTGAGAAATTAAAGAGCTCTAAACAGTTACATACACACTGTATGTGGATCTATCATCCACAGCACCTTTTTTTGGTATTTTTGTCTATGTATAAAAGACAATATTAATACTGAAGTTGAAGCTCTCCATTTTTAAAAAGTAAATGACATTAAAATCTGATTATAAAAGTCATACGTGCTCATTGCAGAAAAAGTTGGAGAAAATTGAGAAGCACTGTAAGTAAAACAAAAGTCACCAGCCACCTTGTAACCTTGTGAACATCTGGGTGTTTACCTCGTCGTCTTTTTAAGTGACCATCCTTTTTCCCTCTCCCAGTCAGCTCCTGCCACCCACAGTCTGGCTATGGCCCCAACACTCCACTGTGTGTGCCCTGATTTCCTCAGACTTCTTCTGGACCACTTCGTTTAGTTCCAGTTTTTCAATATTATAAATAACACTGCACTGAATACCCCATATGTGCATGTTCATGTTCGCCTCTGATTATTTCTTTAGGATACATTTTAAAATACAGTCATGGAACAAATGGCCCACATTTCCTATTTTCATATCTCATTTTGAAGCAATTGTGAAGTACCATTTCTGATGCTGAATGGATGCCCTGGACCACACCTGGACTGGGCAGCCCTACGTGCAGCCTGTGAGGCGCCATTGAATTAATGTGTGATGTCCTCTCTCAGGGCAGTTCCCCATCACAGATGCTCCTCCTCATCACAGACTCTTAGGTGTGGCAGACACAAGGGACTAGCCAGGCCTGAGTTTGGATCACTGTTTCACCAGTTATTTTGTGGCCTATTTCTTTGAGTTGTTGCTATGACTGCTCACTACAGCTATTCCCAGCACACAGTAGATTTTTGGCCACCGTCCTGCCCTCAATTGAAGCCCCCGGCTAGGGAGGGAGGGTGCTTCAGCCCCGTTTTCCAGTTTTCCATCGCAAGCTGACTGCCCCCTCCTTAAGCATGGTGCAGCTACTGGGGGCCCTGGGGGAACCAGGCAGAGATGAGAGGTTCCTGTTCTCTAAGACTCCCAAAGAGGAGGCCTTGAAGAAAAGAGAGTCATGTTGATTTTGGTGACCACAGTTATGACATTAAATCTGACACCCCTCTGATGCCTCCTGGGGAGAGGGGTAGAAGAAGCAGTTGCTTCCTAGCTCCTTGGGGTATCCATCTGTCTTCCTTGTGTCTGTGTAAGCTGTACCCAGTTGCTTCATAGCACCCTAGAAAATGTCACTTTCAACTAGCACCCATAGGACATCTCTCTGAGTGCTCTCTCACTGGCAAGAAACTGGCCTTAGCCATAATCCAAAAATACCATATAGCAGGTTTTCTGTTTGAAGATTGTCTTTGTTTTCGTCCCTCTGTCCCCACCCCCTAACCTCCAAAGCAAATAGAGAAGAATTTGCTAAAAGAAAAGGAAACATGTTAAAGCTGCCCTGGTTTGCTTTTCACTGGCTTACTTTCTGAAACTGGCCTGTCACACATGTTTATCACATTTCTTGTTTTCTCTGGTTGAGCCCACCTGCTTTCTTACAGTATGTCAGGTTTCTTTACAGTAACAGAAATCCAGGTTGTAAAACCAGCTGTGAACCTACCTCTGAACCATATGCGGAGGGCAGAGCATGGAGAGATCATGGAGTAGTCCTAGGACATTCTCTGACTTTTGATAGATGGCCTCTTTCATCTGGAAACAGTATGGGCAAGTGTATTTGGACCTGAACTTTGGTAAAGGCCGTGGAGCCTTAAGGAATATTTGCACAAGACCTGAGAACAACCTGCCAGAGGTGAGAGGGATCCACCAGAAGCCCCTGGGGGCAGAGAGGGGTGTCTCTGTGGTCTCAGTTTCCTCCTGCCTAGACTGGTAGCTGGAGCTGTTCCCCAGCTGGCCAGACAGAGAGATTGACTGTCTACCAGGAGCCCTTGGCTGCAGAAGCCAGCCTGGGAGGCTAACAGGCACAGCCCAGTCTACACGTGAGGATCCCAGTTCAAAGCATAACTCGGCTCCGGCCATTTTTGTTGTTGTGGAGTTTGTTTGTTTTGTTAGGTAATTATGAAGTGTTGTGTGTAATCTGTTTTTTAAATTAAGAACAGAGAACAAAACTGTTTAGTACATATAACAAACAACACATTGGTTTTCCCACTATAGCAAGTTAATGAAAGAGAGAGAAAAGTGAGGATTTATCCAGGAGAAATGCTGAACATGAGGGAAGGAGATCCCTCGGAGCAGCAGGATGTGGGCAGGGTGTAAAAGACAGAGAGAGAGCTCCCAGGGAGGCAGTGCCAGCCTGGGGGCATCCTGGGTCACCTCCTGCTGAGCAGGGCCACCTGCTAGGTGATTCTTGACCTTCCGTTTTTCGGGGCCTGTTGGAAGTGGCGGGGTGGGTCGAGATTTACAGCTTTTATTCTATAATGTTGCTGGATGGCCCATTGGCAGGCATCCTGTCAGCCCCTGGCATTCAGAAGTGCCTTCTGGGAGTCTCTGTGCCTTCTACCTCCCCACTTCCACCGTGGGAACAGCTAGAGTTGCATTCCATCCACTACAAAATTGCCATCAAGGCATTTCATTAGGGCTAAAGTAGCTATGGGCTTCTGGGGTGGGTGATTATGGTGGGAAGAGATGGCTGGGGGTGGAAAGGCTCTAGCTGGGCTCCTGACTCTGGTTTAGGAGCTGAGCAACTTTGAGTTTTCTCGTGTGTAAAATAGATTAAAAGCTGCTGCCTTGTTTACTGAACGGGGTGGCTAAAGGTGAAATTACAAGATAAAAACAGCATAATATGTTAAGTGTATTATTACTGTCAAAATAATACTTATTAAAAATCTTTCTGGATCCACTTTTCAGCTCCCGTCACAGACCCTGCTCTGACCCAGAGCCACAGCTAAAGCTGAGAGCGGGGCAGAGGCCAGGAGCTGCTCAGGGAGGGAGGCGCAGAGACCCTTCTCAGATTCAGAGGCTACAGTGGGGAGGAAAGATTCCTCAAAGAGCTGTGAAATTGGAGATTTCAAACCAGAGCAAATAGGTATTGACCTTAATAGGCCACACTAGTGCTGGGAAGGACCCGTTTTCAATTATGCTGATAGTAAGGAGTCTCGGGTAGTGGGTGGGCGCTTGATGTCTGAACTGAGCTAAACTTGTTGTAAGCTGCCGTCAGTGCAGAAGCAATTTGGAAAGTGTGTGTCCACTCACGGGACTGTCCCCATGGGTCAGTGTCTTAGAGCAGGATATGGCCCCAGAGTCACACCAGCTCTTGAAGTCAGGCACTTTGGATTGACGGACCGCTGGTGGCTACCTGGCCCCCTTCCCAGGTCTCCTTTCTCCCTGACTCTGAAGAACTCTAATTGAAAGTCAGCTGGTCACAGCTCCTTCCAGCAAGTTCTCACTTCTTGCTCACCATTTTGGTCTTTATTTAGTAGTTATATTTTGGGGAAAAAAGGGAAGAATTATGTTTCAGCTTTAAAAAAACAGACTGAAACTTTAGACCCGTGATCTTGCTTTCTTTAAGACCGTGTACATCACTAAGTTCCCAAATATCCACCATTTGGGAAGCATTCAAGAGCAGAAGTGAGTCCTGAGTCTGTGTGCGCTCCCTGGACTCTCAAGGCTTTGCCTGCTGATGGAGAGAAAACATTTGCTCAGTGGCTGTTAGTACTTACCCCTCTTAGCTAGTCTTTTTCCATGTTCAGATTTTTGAAACCATTATTCAGAATATACCTTAAGTGTGTGGGGGTTTGGAATAAGCCACCCCGAGATGTGTCTCAGTGGTGTGCGGATTATTTTGAACTAAAGGCAACCAAGACCCTGTGGGCTCCAGAGAAACTTCTAGTCCCCTCACGTTTAACTATCTAGAGGAATTTGAATTAGGAGCTTTGCCCACAATAGAGATTATCAGAGATAATCTTTTCTGACCTATCTGTATGGCAGGGTGAACTTCTAATTACTGACCATCTACTCTTTTAATCGTACTGCTGTGACCTTCCTCCCCTCAGAGACCCCAAGGTGCCTTACCTCATCCCTAGCTCAGATGTCCTGTGTACCTATTTTCCCTTTCTATCTATGAACCTCTCACGCACGGGGTCTCTGATTCTCTCATGTATGTGGGGCTCCCATGCGCATGAAATTAAATTTGATTTTCTTTGTCAATCTGTCTCTTGTTGATTTGATTTGTCCACCAGCCAAAAGAACCAGAGGAGGGGAGGGGGGTTTCCCCCTTCCCCACAAGTTCATTGAATTCTTTGTGCTTCTCGGTTTTACTTAGTTCATTGTTTTGGAATCTTGTATGTTTTTGAAATCCTTAAACTAATGAGATTAAATAAAAAGCTGAAATGTTGGACATTTAAATTCCAAAGGTGGTACGTTGTGAGAGTCAGCATTTCCTATTCAGGATGTACATTATGATGGAGAAAGGTGAACTTGTCTGGTTGGAGATTTTAGATCTTCTTCGGGTGCATTAGGACATGATCAGGTGCAGTAACACGTGGTGCCCTCTCTTCCTCTTCCAGTCCCACCCCAAAGAGACCAAGTTGATGCTTGTCAGTGTGATGATACCTCACGTGGTAATGTCCTTCCGGCACCTGGTCCGTGCAGTGGCCTCCCACGGGCTGGCTCCCTTGAGATATGGAAGAAGCTGCCATCTGCATGTGGCTCCAGCAACCCACTCTGACAGGAGTGCCCCGGTGTTTACCCGTGCTCTGGTCTTTCGGGACAGAGTTGCCCTCATTGACCAACATGGCAGCCACACGTATAAGGACCTTTACTGCCACAGCCTCCGCCTGTCCCAGGAGATCTGCAGGCTCCGAGAGCATGCCAGCCGGGACCTCCAAGAGGAGAGGATCTCTTTTATGTGCTCCAATGACGTCTCCTACGTGGTTGCACAGTGGGCCTCGTGGATGAGCGGAGGCATCGCTGTCCCTCTCTACAGGAAGCACCCCCAGGCCGATCTACAGTACTTCATCCAGGACTCCCGGAGCTCCATGGTCCTTGCCGGCCAGGAGTATGTGGAGCTCCTGAATCCGGTAGTCAGGAAACTGGGGGTCCCGCTCCTGCCTCTCTCACCTGCAATATACAGTGGGGCGGCCGAGGAGCCTGGAGAGGGGGAGTTGCCGGAGCGGGACTGGAGAGATCGGGGCGCCATGATCATCTACACCAGCGGGACCACAGGAAGGCCTAAGGGCGTCCTGAGCACCCATCACAACATCAAGGCTATGGTGAGTGTGTGCTCTGGCCACCGCTGTTGGGAGAGGTCTGCTGTGTCTCTGTCAGGCAGTTATGGCAGCAGTTATAGCATGGCCTCTGGGGGTGGGATGACATTCATTTACTTTTCTGTAGAACCATTCACAGCTGTCACCATCCTACCAATTCCACCTGAAACATGCAGTCACAGTGCCGTGTGACCAGGAGTCCCACTAAACCATGTACGACAGCTCCTGGGAAAGGGACAACAGAAAGAAGCATTCAAGTGTAGGCTTTATAGGCCTATCGAGGGCCTCCCTCTGGGCTGTATGGCATGTGCAGGACAGATTGGGTCACTAGACATGATGTTGAGGTGGTCTTCCAAGACCAGCCTTAAAGCAAATATGAAGATGTATGATTAGCACCTAAAATGGTTTATTTGGGAAACTTGAAAGGAGGAGCTCACATGTGCCCATGTCTTGGGTGTTGTTTTTGTGTTCTGTAGTCTTAGTTACCATCTTTGCAAAACTCCTCAGCTGTATTATTTATCTGTAATTTACACTCTTCTTCCTTTCAAAAACTGTTTCAGTGCACAATAAAGACTCTTATACAGTAGGAGCAATAAAATAAAACAGAAGTTCAAACCACAAGAAGGAGGTCAATGCCATCGAGTCTTAGGCTAACTCAGTCTTATAAGTCAGTGGTAAACAGTCCCGGCTGGCTGCAAGGAAGCACTATTGATATGGTACCTCTGCCTCCTAGAGGAGACGCACTTTTCATCTGAAGAGACCGTCTCTTGACTTATATTTCTAAGGAGAGTGAGCATCTCACATGTGTTTGACATAGCGGTCACTGAGGCATGTAGGACTATGTGCTCAGTGGTGACTTCAGAAGATTCAAATGGGCAAGTCTCACACTGCTTCTCAGTAAAAGCTGAGGATATGCGTGGACACCCCGCTCTGGGTTTCTTCACAGCTGAGCTGGAGTGAGGATGGTGCTGGAAGCAGCAGGGATCTCTGAGGTGCAGTGTGGGTTGGGTGGCTAGCTTCAACACTGGCTTCTAGTGAGGCCCCAAATCCCAGGGCCTGTCAGAGCCAAAATTGCATGTCTGTCTACCTGGGGGGAAGCCACTAAGAGTGTTTGCAGAGGCCATGAGATCCCAAATCAAAAACCCTTTCGAGCTGGCTAAAGCTCCTGTCTGTACGGCCCTGTTCTCCAGCGTGGGAGTAAGCAGGAAAAACACAGACCCTCAGAGCCTCATCATTTCATTACCATCTTCTGTAGATGCTGTTAAGGATGGAGCAACAAAGAACTAGCCTTCCTCCTTCTCTTCCCCCTCCTCCTCCGCTCAGTTGGGATGTCTAACCTCCTCCATCTGCGTGATGGCTTCCCTCCTGTCTGAGGCTGTGCTGTTGTCCTTCCTCCTCCTCCGCTCAGCTGGGGAGGCCCCATCTAACTTCCTCCATCTGCGTGGTGGCTTCCCTCCTGTCTGAGGCTGTGCTGTTGTCCTGCAGGTGACGGGGCTGGTCCAAAAGTGGGCATGGACTAAAGATGACGTGATCCTCCACGTCCTCCCGCTGCATCACATCCATGGCATAGTCAACAAGCTGCTGTGTCCACTGTGGGTGGGAGCCACCTGTGTGATGCTGCCGGAGTTCAGTGCCCAGCTGGTAAGTTGGGGACAGGTCCTTGGCATGGCGCCTAGGGTACCTGTGGACCAGGCACCTTTCTCTGTGTGTGTAGACTTTGCCAGCTGTGCAAGTTTCCTGTTGCCACCGTAACAAAAGATCCCAAACTGAGAGCTTAAAACAGCTCAAGTTTATTCTCTCACAGTCTGGAAGTCAGAAGTCCAAAATGAGTCTTAGGGAGCTAAAACCAAGGGGTCAGCAGGGCTGATTCCGTCTGGAGGGTCCAGTGTAGAATCTGTTACTGCCTTTTTTAGTTTCTAGAGCTGCTGCAGTCCTTGCCTTGTGGCTACATCACTTCAGTCTCTGCTTCTGTGGTCACATCTCCCTCTGCCTCCCTCTTTTAAGGACCCCGTGATCACACTGGGCCCACCCGAGTATCCAAGGCATCTGCAAAGTTCCATTTGCCACGTGAGGCACCACATCTGTGGAGATCAGGATGTGGACATTTTGGGGCCATTCTTTAGCTGAGCACACCGGCTCTAAACTGTTTTAGAGTAGATGGTCCAGCTGGGGAATCGTTATGAGTTTCCCTGCTAGTCCCCCTTTTCAGCACGTTGTTCCTTCCCAGCATGCCGTTAGGTCTCAGGGAGGGGACTTGTGGTTGTGGCCATGTGGAGAGGGAGGTGGGAGCAGAGCCATCACTGCTGAGCAGAGCACAGCAATGAAGGATGCTGCTTTGGAGGTGAAAGGACCCGGGATCTGACCCTGCCACTTGACACTTGAGACCTTGACACAGCTCTCCCCTGGATCCTTTCAGACCCTATCCTGAGAGCCTGATGCAGCTCCAGGAGGTGGGCCAGCAGGCAGGGCTGTGGGCCTTCCTCCCTTCCTCCTTTAGCCACTAAGCTCGACCTTCATCTTTTTGTGTTTTGTTTGGAGCTGCAGGTCTCTTAGTTATTTTAGATGAACAATCTACAGCTTAAAGATGCCTCTCAGGACAGCAGGCTGAGCCACTGACTATGTGGACCATAAGGACATGCTGGCAGGTGGCAGGTTCAACACCCTCTCTATAGATAGTCTTACTTTATTTAAACATCATCACAACCGTCTGGATTTGTGCAGCATATGGGAGCAAAGTCCCTTAAATCACTTAGGGGAGTGGTTATTTGTTTAATAAAATTTTACTATATCAGCTCCTCTGAAATCAGAGCTTAAATAGATACAGTACAACACAGTTGTCTACTTAAAATCCATGATCAGAGTCCCTTTAAGAGATAAACTTCCCTTCAAAGCTCTGGGTTTGTGTGTGTTTGTAAAGACCAGAACAGCAGGATCCAGCCTCTTGGGCTCATGGCCCATGGCCCTGGATTGCATGTTGTGTGGGTGGGCTCATCAGTGTCCTTGGCTGTGGGAGATTTCACATGTCAACATGGCAGAGAACTTCATCCTTGGCATGTGGGAGGCCTTGCCTGCCATCCTTGGTGTCTCACCCTCTGAAGAGGTCTTAGTGGTTTAAAGCTTGATGGAATTGACTTTGTTGAATATGTACCTGTGTAGCTTAAATGTGAAAATGAGAGCAGATTTTGGACACCTAAGGATTCAACAGGGGAAAATCCTACAGATATCTCCTACCTGCTGCCAGAGCTCCAGGTTATGTGTATAAATTCTTTGACCTCCTGGGCACTCTCTCGCCTCACCACGGTGGCCCCACCTAGGGCCCTGGAAGCGACTGGGTGGGTGCCTTAACCATCACGCCTGCACAGCTCTGAACTGTCTGTCATTAGGATGCTCCTTTCACCTGTTGAGGTGCTGGGGACAAGGGGCTACCAGCACAGCTCACAAGGAGGGTCCAATCTCAGACCTTCGTGGTTCTTGGCACTGACTTAGGATTTCTCAAAACTGCAACAGAGCTGAATATTGAAATAAATTTGATGTGGTGGTTGATAAAAGATTAGAATTTTGTGAATTTTGAATTTTATATTAGTAAAATCCTGCTTTCAGTATTATTAAATATTGGAGGTTTTTTAAAGCTTATATTTAGGAAATTTGTGTAAAGCAGTGGTGCAAGGTGACTAGAAACCTCCAGTGGTTTTTAAATGGCCTTAAATCCT
>NW_006494614.1:63323942-63393866 GCF_000325575.1 Pteropus alecto
TGAACAAAATGCATGCTAACAGCGGGGTGACAGGCTGTCACATCCTGCAAGGCTGACTGATGAGGTGACAGTGACTTGGAGGACGGGAGGGAAGATGGATGGGCAAACTGCCCAACGTCACCTCTGCAGAACGAAGTCTGGCTGTTGATGAGCTGTCCAGAGTCTCGATCGATTTCTTGTCTCAGATGACTTTGCTCTGGCCAGCTTCCTCGGGATCCAGCAGCAGGGCACATAAATCAGGGCAGGACTGTGCGGCTGGTGCTCACTTTTGTGTTGACATGCTGGGAACCCTGTTACCTGCAGCCTGATTTGGGAACTGCTGTCTGGTCTTGCTCTGACAGCTCACATCAGAGCAGGTAGAAGAGTTTTCACTAGTGAAGTGCAAGGCCTAGGCGGGATCCCTCAGAGCTATGATTTCTAAGGTATGGAAGTGTTGGAACAACCTGGAGGAGGCATGCTGCTGTTTTAAATATATGCTTCAGGACAACAGCTGCCCCCTTTGCTGATGTGGGTGAATCCAAGAGTGACGCGGCCTCCTCAGCTGGGGGCTGTTCTCCGGCAGATGTCTCTCTGTGCTGGGGTCACATATCTGCATAGATTACCGTAGACCAGTTAACATCCTTCATTTGGCTGACTGTGTGCTCCATCCTTCCTTCAGCCTCCTGTGGGAAGCCTGGGTGGGGACTACTTGTTCAGCCAGTGGAGGGGGCCTGGCTGGGACCAGAGGTCCCCAGTGTGGATAGATGGCCCACATAGCCTATCCTCCCTCCTGTTGTGCCAGGGCACACCTGGGTCATATACAGTTTAAATTTCCACCGTTTTGTGTCCTCTTTTCCAAGTGCTCATGGTAACAGGCAAGCAAGTCCTTTGTGAGTGAAATAAAGGCCAGGCTAAGGTGAGGGTGTTGTCAGGACTGGGTAGTGGTGGGGTCTGCACACAGGTCAGCCAAACTGAAGCCACTCAGCTGTAAATGCTGCAGTGGGCGAGGAGATCGGGGTGGGGGTGGGGTCAAGGCTATGCCTCCTCAGCCATATCAGGTCAGGATATTGGCGCTCCCAGGAAGCCCGAGTGTTATCCAGTATATCTACTCAGCCATGCTCCTCCTAGGACCCACACCTTCCCTGGTGACAGGGTGGCACCGACCCATATTTCTTTACAAGCCAGTGGGAAGTAGGATGCCACACAGTATCCAGCATATTTGCATTTTAGAGCTTGGAAGGGACCTGAGGGATTTAGTACAAATTAATATTGTGTTGTGAGAAGACAGAGAGAAGCTGATGGGCTTGGTCAAGGTCATAGCCCCTCCTGGGGCAGTTAGGTGGCCTGTCAGTGGATTTGTCCCCACGGATTCACGCACGCCTGGATTTCCAGCACTTCATTCTCTCTGCCGGCCCACTGCTTAGTGTGCAGTGATTCTGAGCCATTAAGTTTATTTCCTCTCTACTCAGCATAGGAAGAAGTGTAATTGTGGGAAAGGGAACCCTATGTCCACATTTTTTATCTCTACTTCTCATTTCTGTACACCTTGATTTCCTAGCTACTCAGCAACAGGGAAATTAAAATGGCGTTAATAAAAATGAACTCTCTCAGTTATTCCAAATATGGATTGGTTTAAAATGAGTTGTTAATATATTTCTCATAAATAATATTAGGTCACTTCTTTGCCTGTAAAGAATTATAGAATATGAATTTTAAGGGCCCTTAGAGGGATAACCCAAATCTAGCTCCTCTTTTCATCGTAATCTTAAAACTTTTTAAATTATGTAATGTTTCAGAACATTAAGAGAAATGAATACCCATGAGCCATTGCCCAGCGTTAGCAATTATGAATTCAGAGCCACTCTTGTTTCATCTAGAAACATCCCCTACCTCAGGATTATTTTCAAATGAATCCCAGATATCATATCATTTTAGCATCTCTAAAAGGTACGGATGCTTTTTCTTAAAGTTAGCAACAGCACGGTCATCACAATGAGGTAATGAGCAAGAATCCCTTAATATTGCATATTACCGCCAGTGCCGTCACTGTCAGTGTCCCCTCGTTTCTTAAGTTTGTTTGAATGAGATCTGAATAATGTCCCTGCCTTGAGCTTAGTTGATATGTTGCTTGTGTTGCTTCATGTGCAGGTCCTCTTGGTCTTTTCTTTGCATTTTTTGTTTAAGAAATTAGGCTGTATGTCCTGTAGACTTTCCCACAGTCTGTTTTTGTGGATTGCATGCTTGTGGTGTTATTTAATGTGTGTCCCTATACCCTGTATTTGCTGGAAATTGGTAATTAGATCTCGGGGCATGATAAGATTCAAGGTTTTTGTTTTGCTTTGGTGGGAAGGAGACTTCAGAGATGCTATCCATGTTCCTCCAGCAGGGGCACATATGCCTGGTTGTCTCTCACTTTGTGATGTCAGCACTCACTGATGCTTACTACCTAGAGCCGTTAATTTGGTGTGGTTTGTAAAATATGGAAATGTTGTCATGGATTTTTTTATTTTACATGCAGGTATGACTTATAGTCAATGCATGTAAATTAAGTATGCAGCTAATGCATTTATACCTATGAATACATCTGTGTAATAGTTACCATCAGTAAAGACAGAGAACATTTAGCCCCAAAATGTTCTCTCATACCCTTTCTTGTCAGTACCCCACATCCCCACACACTCAGAGGTAGCACCAGTCTGGTTTCTGTCACTGTAGATTAGTTTTATGTGTTCTTTGTGTAAGTGGATTCAACAGTATGTGTTCTTTTGTGTTTTTTAGTTTATCATACTATTTTAAGCTTTATTCTTCCATTGCATCGATTGTAATTTGTTGTTGTTGTTGTTGTTTTGTTTTTGTATTGCCGTGTTGTATTGTGTTATATAAAAGGCCACAGTTTATCCATTCTGCTATTGAAGGACATTGGATTGTTTCTAGTTTGGGTATATTATGAATAAAGCTCCTATAATCATTCTCATACAGATCTTTCTGTAGATATTTCTTTTAGATCTCTGCGTACTGTGCTAGATACCAGCTGGGCTGGAAGTGTATTTAATTTTGGTCCAACAGCAAAGGGTTCTCCAAAGTAGTTGCATGTTTTCTACTCCCACCAGCAGTGTGTGAGCGCTCCAGTTACTCCACGTGCTACCCACACATAGTATTGTCAGTTTTGTCAGTTTTAGCCACTCGGGTGGGTATGTTTTAATTTCTTTTTATTGGAGTATAGTGCCCATGAAGTGCAATGCACAGATTTAAGTGTGTGGTTTAGTATGTTCTGATGAATACACCTGTGTCATGTACTCTTTGGTGGGGCTATAAAACATTCCCACATGCCAAAAGTTTCTCATGCCTCCTTCCAGTCACCCTTCTAGAGGAGGCCACCTCTTCTGATTTTTATCGCTTTAAATTCATTTACCTGCTCTTGAACTTTGCATATAGTGGAACCATAGCATGTGTACTCTTTTGTGTCTCACCTCTTTCTCTGATCATAATATTTTTGAGATTTATCCATGTTACATGTGTCAGTGGTTAGTTCTGTTTTATCACCAAGTAGCCCACTGTTGTTCATCCATTCTCCCGTTGATGGACATTTTGGTTGTTCCCATGTTAGGCTTTATGAATGAAGCTGTTGGGAACATTCTCATGTAAGTTTTTTTCTACATGAACTCTTATATTTCTTTAGAGCAAACGGGTAAAATTACTCTGTCACAGGGTCATGCATGTAATTCACATGCCATAAAATTCACCTATTATAAATGATTCAGTGATTTTTAGTAAATTTAAAGAGTCGTGCAGACGTTATCTCAATCCCTATTCCCACACCCAGTCCCTGTCTGCCTTCTGTCTCTAGAATTTTCCTTTTCTGGACCTTGCATATAAATAGAATCGTATAATATGTAGTGTTTTGTGTCTGGCTTCTTTCATTCTGTATGGCATGTTTGAGTTTCATCCATATTGTACCATGTGTATCAGTAGTTTGTTCCTTTTGTTCCTGGATAGCATCCCACGTACGTCTGTCCCACATTTTGTTCATCCATTTACCATTTGATGGGCATTTGGATCACTTCCAGTTTTTGTCTATTAAGAATATTGGTGCTGTGAACACTTGCATACAGACATGTGGACATGTTTTCATTTACCTTAGTAGATGTGTAGAAATAGAGTTGTTGGGTTGTGTGGTAAGTTTATGTCGAATGTTTTTAAAAAACTGCCAAACAGCTTTCTAAAGTGCTGTATTTTTACATTCCTGCCAGCAGTGTTTGAGGGGTATAGTTTCTCCACATCCTCGCCAACACTTTTTTACTGGATTTGTGAATTGTTGCTATAGTCATTATAGTGGAAACGAAGTATCTCGTGGGTTTGTTGTTGTTGTTGTTGTTGTTGTTGATGTTTTTGCATTTCCCTAAGGACTAATGATGTTGAACATTTTTTCACGATTTTACTTGCAACCTCTTTGGTGAACTGTCTATTCAGATCTTTGGCCTATTTTAAACTAGGTTATTTGTCTTCTTATTGTTAGTTGTAAGGGTTTGTTATAGATTCTGGACACAACTTCTTTATCAGATATATGGTTTGCAAATATTTTCGCCTGGTTTGGCTTGTCTTTTCATTTTCTTAATGGCATCTTTTGAAACACACATGTATATAATTTTGATGAAATCCATTTTATAAATTTTCAAATTTCAAGATCATGCTTTGGTGTCATATCTAAGAAAATTTATTTAACCAAAGATCATGAAGATTTTCTCTTGTTTTTCCTAGAAGTTCTGTAGTTTTAGCTCATACATTTAGGTCTCTGATCCACTTTGGGTTAATTTTTGTGTATGGTAAAGTCAAGGTCTAAAATTAATCTTCTTGCATGTGGATTTCAGTCGTCTCAGTAGTTTGTTAAAAAAGATTATTCTTTCTCCCATCGAAGTGACTTGGCCCCTTTGTCAAAAATCACTTGACCAGCAATGTATTGGTTTATTTCTGGACCCTCATCTGTTCTGTTGATCTCTGTGTCCCACACTGCGTTGATCCTGTTGCTTTAGAGTAGGTTTTGGAGTAGGAGATGTATCCTTCACCTTTATTCTTTCTTCTTTTTCACTCTGGGAAAGGAAGTCTTGGCTCCTCTGGGTCCTTTGCTTTTCCATGTAAATCATAAGGTCAGCTTGTCAATTTCTGCAAAACAGTGCTTGCTGGGGTTTGTGGGGAGGAATGCATTGAAGCCATAGCTCAGTTGGCGGAGAGTTGCCATCTTAACAATATCGAGTTTTCCAATCCACGGACATGGATTATCTCTTGACTTATTTAGCTCTTTTCTCTTTTCCTTTTCCAGGACTACAATTATAGCATGTTAGATTATTTCATGTGGCCCACATGTCACTCACACTCTATTCTTTTCCTTTTTCTTCCCTGTCTATACTTCAGTTTAGATTATTTTCGCTGACTCATTTTTCACTTTTATCTTTTTTCTGCTGCGTCTAATCAGTTAAGTCTATCCAATATATTATCTTAATTGCAGATAATATATTTTCCAGTATTAGAGTGGTCCTTTTTGCAGTTCCACTCCTCGGATGAAATCTTTGATTTTCCCTCATTTTGTTCATCTTTCTTCTAAATTCCTTAGCACTTATTGTAATTATTTTAAATTCCTTGTCGGAAAATTCCAACATCTGGATCTTCTGAGAGTCTGCTTCTGTTGACGTTTTTTTCCTGTTAATCATGGTTCACATTTTTCTCTTTTCTTACATGCTTTGTACTTTGGGGGAGGGAGGGAGATGCCAGTCATTGTCTTTAAAAGAATGATATTATTTTTCCCCAGAAAGGCATCCTTTCCTCTGTCTGGCAGCTACGGTGAGGAAGTAATTACTACCCTCCAATTAGGAATTAAGATTGGTCGGGGCTGGACTGCAGCATTGGTATCTGTTTATCCAAAGTTTCAAATGACTTAGGTGCAAGCTCTGTCTGCATACAGTGTCCTGGGCACCCAGTGCCATGGGTTCTGTGCTCTCTTTCCTGACCATGGGCGTATACACCGCTGCCTTGACGAGAACCTCAAAATGAGCATAATACACCAGATTTTTTTTTGTTTTTTTTTTTTTTTTGAAGAGTAGGGATAACACACAAGCACTTTAACTGGTAAGAAACTTGAAGCATCTTTATATTAAAACAAAAAGCATCTGTCATGGAGTGAAATACAAAATTCACTTGGCTTTTTTCAATAGAAGAGAAAATGTCGTCTGTTTACCATCTGTCGCTTGCCCCTCAGGGCCAGTCACTGTGCTGACTCTCAGACTCACCAATGGCCACTCGGAGGAGTCTGAGGTGCCGCATCTCTCCTGACAGCAGATCTGAGGCTGGAACCTTGTACCTGCCCTTCTCTCTGGACCTTCTTCCTCCTCGCAGGTCATGCCTAGGGCCAGACACGAATGTCCTCCAGCACAGAGCGACTTCCACGGGAATGGCCAGAGACGTCGTCACCATATAAAAGCGAGATGCCTTTTTAGGTGGGAGCCACTTATGGACCCTTTAACACTTCAGAAAAGGAGAAGCCTCCATTAGGAACACTGTTCCTGGAACAGAGGCATCCATGCACGTGCGTGTGTGCATGCTTTCTGATCTTTTTTACTATGTTTTTTTCTTTCTTTTTAGGTTTGGGAAAAGTTCTTAAGTTCTGAAACTCCACAGGTTAATGTATTTATGGCAGTGCCTACAATATACAGCAAGTTGATGGATTATTATGACAAGCATTTTACCCAGCCTCATGTCCAGGATTTCGTACGTGCAGTTTGTAAAGAAAAGATCAGGTAAATGAAAATACTCCATCTTCCCATCCAGAAAGTCTTAAAGATCCACAAATATAACTTACTTCTAATAAATCAGTTCTGCTAAGTATTAGGAAGCAGTGTTTTCCATTTCCTTTAAAATATATATGTACGTATTTATATCTACAGTCTCTACATATCTGCATGTACTCTGTATCTGTATCTCTAGCCTATCCCTCTGTAGAGCGATCTGCATGTATATCTCTATATTCTATCTGTTTTTCTCTATCCGTCTTGCGGCAGAGTCTGAAAGATGGGGGTGAGGACAGTGAACTGACCGTCTCATTTCCGTCCTTTCTGACCCCCCATCTATGTGCCCCCACCCCCTCTGTATCATTTCTCTCCAGCATAGTCTGCGGCTCTTGGAGTCCTCCCTGCTGGGGGCCCCATCACATCCCTCTTGACAGAGGTACGCCAGAGTCTTTGGGGTCCTTCAGTGACGTGAAGTGTGCTCTTTACTCTTAAGAACTGTGGACGTGATACGCTCCTCTCCCCGTTTGTTATTGAAGTGTGACCCTTAGAGCGCACACCTAAGTGAGCAGCGTGGTGAGTTTCACAGGCCCAAAAGACGCACATCACCACAGAGACACAAGCTATGTCTGTGGCGAGCACAACCTTTTAACACCTCAGTGAGTGAGCTGCTAGACAAACAAGAATTTTAAATTCTGAATGTATTTGTGTGCATATCCCCGTGGACTTCGTGCCACTCCGTGCATCCGATTCTTAGTCCTTAAGAACACAGGAAGGGCACCTTTGTTTCCCAGAGAGAATTCTGAATTAGCCAAGACAAATATTTGATATTATTATGATTTCGCTCCCACCACTCCTCTGTTCCTCTTCTTTTGGTGGAACTACAACCCCAGTCTGAGATTGCCAGCTGCCCATCGGCTGCCGGCCCACCCTCTCACGGGGAACTGTGGGGTTGGGCAGCTGCTGATGGAAGTGTCCGATGCTCAGCCACCAATATGAACATGGGCTTAGGAGCACTTTCTACCGATTCCTACAGAACCCAGGGCAGAAATGATATGAGAGGAAACCAGGGTGATTTCTGGGGTGACAGAGACCCCAAGACCTGACCAGTTTGGGCTCATGTCCTTGTGAGTTGTACACACTTGTGAGGAAGCGCAGTGGTCATTACTTCTGCTTGAACTAGAACCAAAAATCTCTTCCTTTCTACACATAATGCTTAAGTGACACAGTATATGCCAGAGCATTGTGGAGCTCTCAGATGTTTTATAAATGTCACTGTCACCTTCATGAGCCCATTAGCACAAGGTAGTGCATACATCCCTCAGCCGTGAACTGTCTCCTCTCGCTTGCCTCACCTACTCCTCTGACCTGGTAGCATTTTATCCATGAACTAAATTCTGTCATAATCATCTTATTGTTGTTGTTATTTAGGGTTATTTGTGAACGGCATATTAATTATTTGCAAAGAATGCCACCAAAGATCCTAAGATTATTTTCTTCTTTTACTTTGATTGCTCATCCTTTTGAAGACCTATTTATATTTTAAAATCTACCCAACAAATTCTTTTCAAAGAACAAAGTTAAATTTTAGCCCCAACTATAGTTTTATCATGAATTTTAAAATAGTGATATTGAATGAAGAATGCTCTGCCTTGTTTTTTATTGTACTGAAGAATGGTGTCATCTCAAAAGCTAAGGTCACCTCTGGTTTGCTGGGTAGGTTGATGGTTTCGGGATCGGCCGCCTTGCCCCTACCTGTGCTGGAGAAGTGGAAGAACATCACAGGCCACATCCTGCTGGAGAGGTATGGGATGACGGAGACCGGCATGGCCTTGTCTAACCCCCTGACCGCAGCAGCTCGCCTGCCAGGTATGCACAGTGCCCACCAGCTGTGGACTCTCCCTCTGTACCCCTCAGGTGGGCCAGTGTATAGAGGATGCCGCCCCACCGGGCCTGGAGAATCGCCTATTCCCTTTGGACACTCACTTTTCTCCCAAATGGTCAGTTAAGGACAGGACAGAAGGCGTTCTTTATACCAGTGTCCTTCTCGGGTGACCTGGAGAGACAGGTGAGAAGAAGGGGAACTACCAGAATCCCTGTGCTTGGCAGACTACCTCCTAGCGTGGGTGCTGCTTATATCCAGACCAAGTCGGCCACTGGCAAGAGCCCCCCTCCCAGGTTCCCTGAGCCATTCAAGGCCAGTGTCAGGAGAGACAGCAGGTGTGGGGGGAGGGGGTGAGAGTATCCACCACCTGTGCTCAGTGACCTACATGCATCTGGATGACCCACTGCTCTAGACGGGTTTTTGTCCTTTGGTCTTCCTGTCCAGCCTCCTCTAAGATGTTCCACTCCGACTTTCACTTAAACAGACCTTCACATCCTGGGTCCTTAACAAGCAGAGAAAAGGCCCAAGATGGGAATGTGTTCTGTCTGTTCTCAGCCTTCTCCTTGTTCTCACGAGAAGTCACCTCCAGTGTGTCCAAAACACAAGCGATGTCTCATTAGAAGTAAAAGTAAAATAATCCTACATCTATAATTTTAGCTGTAGATCTGTTTATCTTGTATATACAGTGAAATTCACCCTTCTCATGTTCAGTTCTGTGAGTAGTCGTGTAGCTACCATCACACCCAAGATATAGAAGGGTTGAATTGCCTCAGATTGCATAGTCAGCACCTCCTCCCCACAGCCAGGTAGGCACTTACTTGTGTTTACACAACCTTTTGGATCTGGTTTCTCTTACTTAGGATAAATCTGAGACTTCTCTGTGTCGTCACATGTCCCTTTACATTGCCACATAAGATTCATGGCCACTGTTTGTTAAACTGTTCACCAGCCGAAGGATACTGGGTTATGTCTAGTTCTGGATGGTTACCAGCAGAGCTGTTGTAAACGTGGTGTGCAGAGATTCATGTGAGCATTGTCTTTGTTTCTCATGGGTAAATCCCTCGGAGTGGGATTGCTAGGTTAGAAGGTAGGTCTGTGCTCCGCTTTCTAAGAAGCTGCCCAACTGTCTCCAGAACAGCCCCTGATATAAGGATGACCTTACCAACTGACAGACAAGGACTGAGGCTTCAAAAAATCATGTAACCTGCCCAAGGCCACAGAGCGAGTATATGACCGAGCAGACATTCACACCATTAGATAGGGATGCCCACTTTGCTAGGGCACAGTGGCACAGTAGACAGCCCAGTCTAAGGAAGAAAAGGGGGCGGGGAGGACAGGAAACCTTCCGAGCCTTTATTACAAGAGCAAATACAAGGTTGAGAAGCCAAGACCAGGAGCCAGAACGGGATGGAGAGAGCAAAGGGTGATGTAGGGACCATCCGTAGGAAGGAGACTTGGGGATTGTCTGCAGGCAAGTTGCAAGTCGGAGGCTCAAAGGCCCAGCTGGGGATTCACCCTCAGATGGTGTAGGGAGCCAGGAAAGCAGCCACCCTGGACAGAGATACACCAAGAAGGTTCCCAACTGTCCTGGCCTTCTCCAGTTCCCTCTGATGTGGAACCTCAAGACTTGTTTATTGGGCAGAAATTTTTGAATCTTAAATTATGGCTACAGCTCTTACTCAGGCCTCAAAGACCATGCGTGGAACATTAGAAAGTAAACTGGGTGTAGTTACTCTTCTAAAAACTGGTATTAAATATCCATGATGGTTTCTCATCTATAAAGCAAGCCTCTAACAGTCAAGTGCACTGCTAGTTCTTTGGTTTGGGAAAAAAAAGTGAATAAAGTAACCCTCAATATTAAATTCAAGTGTGCTACATGAAAATCCCTAAAATACATTTCTTGAAAAATCAGGTTGAGGAGGTTTTCTTTAGATCTCTGCACCTCTCTTCCTGGGCTGGGGCTTGTTTCAGCCAGAGGCTGTGGACTCATGTTGGAGCCCCAGCCTGTGTCCCCTTCACACTCAGGACACAGCCATGCTGCTCCTCCTGACCTTCCTACACCTGCTCCCAGCGCGGGGGTTGTTTCTGGAGGCCCCTTTCTGGTGCCTGCACAGCCTCTAAACGATGCTCCTGTGGTCGCCTAACTACCACTAGGATTCATTTAAAGGCTCTCAAAACCTGACGGGAGCATGGAAGGGCAAGGTCACCCTCAAAGGAGGGACTCACTGCGTGAGGGTGGATGTTTGCCGAGTGTTAAGCTCTGGGTCTGATCCCATCGTTCATTCCCTGTGTCCCATGTGGGTACCGTGAAGGGAGATGAATAATTCATGGCTGAGTGCTGCTGGGCCTAATGACACTCTAATTGGTGGTTGAGATCAGAGGCGCTAATGGCTCCTGCAGTGGGACTCCGTGGATCATTGACAGGAGCTCCAGGACCTTATTGGCCTGTTTCCATTCTCTCGGGACCAGCTGCAGAGCGGCCTCGCTCCCCAGATGCTGGACGGAACTGCAGGCCAATTAAAGTTATCTGGAAAGAGCTGACAACTGTTTTAGAGAGGCGGAAGAATGACATGCCCCTTCTGACTGTGGCCAGCACTGCTGCCCGGATGGACGCTGGGAGGGCGGCACTGTCCACGTGGTGCTAAGCAGGGGCACTATCCACATGGTGCTAGGTGGGTGGCACGGTCCACGTGGTGCTAGGAGAGTGGGATGTCAGCATGGTGCTAGGGGGTGGCTGCTGCCAATTGAGCCTGTTCTGCCAGGGCCAGCATGGGGGTGGGGTGGAGTGTTTGCGGGGCTCTGTGGCTGCCCCACCCCTGGCTTCAGTCTCTTCCCTGTGTGGACTTCACTTTAATGAATCAACAGGGCTGTGAAACTGAAGTCATTGTCTCTGCCTTGACAGTTTAACTCTATTGTTGTGTTTGTGATGCCATGATTAATTAATATTCGGTCAGCACTTTCATTATAGAGCTTAACGGTTTGTAACTTTCACTTTGAGAGGAGAGAAGAGGCCTTACTGAACAGAGAGGAGCAGGAAGAGTGTGTGTGGAGGGGTAGTTTCCTCCTTATTAAAAAAAAATATTCAAAAGAGAAATGAGTGGATTGAAAGGAGGCAGGCAGAGGGTGGTGGATGGGGAGGCTGGCCTTTTTGCATTCAAAGAGGAAGACCATGTATCTCTTTTCTGATGAGAAATATATATTTGGTCTTTGTCCTTATTCCTGGCACAGACCTCCTAAAACTCTTGGAATTTCCTAGGTCCTAAGTGTCTTTATTTATTTATAACAAGCCTGTTTCAACCACACCTGAGTTTGTGTTAATGCGATGACTTTTGGAAGACTCCTAAGGATGGGGGCTGGTTGTCAGGGGAACCAACCAGGTGATTGGAAGGTTGAAATTCAGCCCCATCCCAACCACCTGGGAAGGAAAAGAGGCTGGAGGTTGAATTAATCACCAGTGGTCAATGGTTTAATCAGTCGTGCCTGCATAATTGAAATTCTGGTGAATACATGGAGGTGCTGGGAGGGTGGCTCGCCTGGAGAGCATGGAAGCTCGAAGCCCCTTCCCCCATACCTGCCCTAGATACTCTTCCATCTGGCCATTCAGAGATTGTATCCTTTATGACAACTGGTCTTCTAGTAAGTAAACTGTTTTTCCTGGATTCTGTGAACAAAAAAAAAGGAAGGGGTTGTGGGAACGTCTGATTTGTAGTCAAGTCAGACAGAAGTTGTGGTTAACACCAGTTGTTACTGGCATCACTAAAGTGACCTACTGAAGGTGAGGGGCAGTTTGTCAGACCAGGTCCTTAACTTTCTCCACATGTGCTCCCTGCAATAGCTATGTGCCTCCCCTGCCTGAGGCCTCCTTGTCCACACGCATCTCTTTGTGGTCCCAGGACCTGGATGGAGCCTCTGTTTTCTTCCTGTTGGGGAGACAAGCGCAGGGCTTACACTTGAGGAGGCATTGCTGTCTGAGAGGCCTCTGTAAGGCCTGAGCAGGCGTCATGCCACCAAGATGGGCCTCTCGGAAGAAAGGGAACAAGGAGCAAGTTGGCTTTTATTTCTGAGTGAGGTGGTTGGTCCTGCTTAAGATTCTGTACTTAAGTTGATGAAGTGCCTGCTGATGAAATAATCACATTCTGCCTGATTGCTTAAGGTGTGTTCATGGAACTCTTTATCTCTGGCAGGTACTTGAAGAAATCATATCTGACCAGTCTCAGAGGGTAATAAATCAATTTCCAGTATTTGCTGTTTTCTCGTTATTCAGGCTAATCACCCTGCCCAGCACTACATCACCCTTGTTCAAGCAGCAAGAAACATCTTATTGATACAGATTACGGGAGTGTTGTAAGCTCCACAGGGTCTGCAGCAGTGCCAAGGGCACCAGGTCAGTGTGGCCTGTCTGAGCATCCTCCTGCGTAGCCTCAGCCCTGCCTCTCACATGCGGCCTTTCTTTTCTGCACATTATCTGCCCAATTCCTCCCTTGAACTGTTTGTTTTGTGGGGTTTACACACATACTAATCACTAAGGGCTAAAACCAAGGTTAGCCTACTGAAGCTTTCACCATGAAACATGAGCAATTGGGAGTATCTGGAGACCTCGGACCCCTGGCTTGGGCGAGCATCCCAGCAGTCAGGGCTGTGGCCCCGGCTTGTCACTCTGCCAGTGTGTCTGTTAGTCCTTATCAGACCATTAAGTCCAGAGAAGAGTAGTGTAGATGACAGGAGTTAAACTTGTCACTGAAAAGAGAGATCCACAAAGAAAGGAGTCATTTAGTCTAGAAAAGATGATGACCTTGAGATCAACTGGAAACTGAACTTAGTATCTGCAAAGTGGCAGCTGGTCTTCACTGTACCCAGGGTCAGGCTGAGCCATGCAGCAGGAAAAGCATGGCCTTTGAGGTCAGGAAGGTCTAGGCTTGGACCCACTTCCACATTCACAGGCTAGTCCTCCTCTCTGGTCTCTATGTCTTGTCTCCACACTGCAAATGAAATGCCCCTGCTGCCAGGTTATCAAGAGTCTTGAGTGTCCTGGTACCTATGTAGATGTGCCTCAAAGAAGAGATGGGGGGATTATTCCTTTTATATGAAATGTCCAGAGCAGGCAAATCCACAGAGACAGAAATCAGATCAGTAATGCGGTGCAGGGGGATGGGAGTGGGGTGGGGGTACAAAGTGGCTGCTGCTAGGTACAGGCTTCCTTCTGGGGTAATGAAAAGTTCTGGAACTAGATGGTGATGATGATTGCGTAACACCATGAATGTGGCAGATGCCACTGAATTGCCACTTTATAATGATCAATTGTATCTTATATGGATTTCACTTTAATTTGAAAAATCTTTGGAAGCAAAAAAAGAAGGAGGAGGAGGAGAAGGAGAGAAGAAGGAGAAGAAGAGGAGGAGGAGGAGGAGGAAGAGGAAGAAGGAGAAGGAGAAGGAGGAAGGAGAAGAAAGAAGAAGAGATAGGAGAATGCTGGTGTCTCTGCTTCCCACAGGACAGGGATGCATTTCAGACCAGAGTTGAGGAGCGAGACCTCCAGAACATGAAACAGCAGAGAGCTCAGGGTTATAGGGCCCAGGCTGTACCCCACCAAGACCTGAGGCACAGAAGACAGGTCGAGGAGGACAACAGAGCACTGTTGTAGTAAAATGAGACTGATGTAACAGGCCGTGTGAAATATCTGCATGGAGGACACTGAGTGGATTGCAGAGAGTTTGCTGACCTGGCTCCCTGGGACGTTTATCCCCTAACAGATCCTCGTTGAGTCCAGCTATTAAAACAAAGGGCCTGAGACTTTGAAGTGAATTCTCACTGATGCTGAGTGTTTGGTGTTAGAATCTCTGTCCCACCTTAGTCGTTCATTACAGTGGCTGTGGGGCACATCCTCGTCACCTGCCTACCTGTGTAGGTTCAAAGTTTGATTGTAAGCTGGCCCACCATGCTACAGGCTTTGGTTGGGATGTAGACACTGAATAAACCATACGAGCTAATAAATGAGCCAGAATGCCAGTGATATGTTTTCCCCCTGCCATGAGGATCCCTGCTCACCTCCTAACTTCTGGCATCGGTGCCCCTTGGGACCTTCTCTGTACAGGAGTATTTCTATGTTCTTTACTGCTCAGTGAGGTGCTGGAGTACAAGTGGAAGCCATCCCAGCATCCTGCCCTGGGTGCCGGCAGGCCTTCCCGAGGTGAATGAAGGTGCTCTGGAGCATTCGGAGCTAGGCCTCACCCCCTGTTGGCAGCTGCGAGTACTGGCGGTGCCTGCTGCTGCTGCTGCTGCTGCTGCTGCTGCTGCTGCTGCTGCTGCTGAAGCAGGGTGGGGCCCCGTGCTCTTGGTTCTCGGGTCTTCTCCCCTCTGTGCGTGACATCCAGGTGGGATCTGAGCACCTCAGGCATGCGGTCTTCTCCTTCGGAATGCCTCTGACCCATCTCCTTTCTCATGTTTCTCCTTTCCCTGCAGGTTCTGTGGGCATCCCGCTGCCAGGCGTTGAGGTGCGCATTGTCTCAGAAAATCCAAGCCCTCAGAAGGAGGGTTGCTCCTACATCCTCCATGCGGAAGGAAATGAGAAGGACACTAAGGTGAGTCATTCTGCTCTCAGCTGGCAGCACATGGGCATTGCACGATCATGACCACCCAGCAGGCCAGTCACAAAGGTTGAAGATCTCTCTGCTTTGGAGATGGAGTCGCCACTGCACAGGGACAGCCCTCCTGGATGATGGAGATGCTAGCTGGCATTTGCCATGGGCGTCCACTAGTGTTTCCAGGCATTGCCCACCATGTGGACAGTGTAAGAGGACAACTGAGGCCCAGCTGTGCCCTGACCCCTAGCACTCTGCCTGACCCCTCCCTGGGATCCATCCACTGGGATTGCTTTGAGTTGAGTCATGACAGCCTTGGCTAAGGACAGTCCAAGTTAAAACAGATCGTTGTAGTTGAGACATGGTTAAAAATTCTATGTTGGTAGGACCCTAGCACCCACTCAGAGCGGACGCCGACACAGACTGCCAGGGCAGGTGTAGCTGCTGCAGCAGCCTTACTGAAGGCCTTCGGGCAGTTCACAGGGCCCCAGAGAATTAAGGTTACCCACTTCTACTGAGATCATTGGTTCCTCTCTTAATTTCTATGTTCTAAAATTGGCAAGGGTGAAAAAGAAGAAGAAAGGAACATTGTCTTATTTGTTTTAGTTCAGTGAAGATTTTAATAGCTACAAAAGCGCTGATCCTAAATGAAGGGGAGTCCCGGAAAGGTTTAGAGATTAGTGGGAAATGGAATTTTGATTTAAAAGGAAATTATTTTCTCTGTAGCTAATATCCATACTAGACATCACATGCGATTGGTTTTTGTTACCCTGAGGTTTCAAAAATGAAAATATTGAGTCCTCATTCTACCTTTTCCTTCTTCATGAGCATCACTGGCCCAGTCAGACTCCCAGTTCTGCATCTCACCTGTGCAAGGAGAGACTGAGGACAGGACTTGCCCTGTGGGACACAGTTTTCACATCTAAAATGGGAGGACTGAGGAGATTGTTGTTGAATGTTTTCGTGTAAGGAAATAGGTGGAAATTGGATACTTTTAAGTGTAATATTATGAAAATTTTCAGAATGACATCAAGAAGTAGGTATTCTCTTTACCTAAGAAAACCTCTTACCTGGTGGGCCCTTAGGCACACAGAATGTACCCACGTAGAGGCCCGCCTGCAGCCCTCGCTGGGTTGTCACTCTCTCAGGCTCTCTTCCCCAGATGTGACAACCTCCAGACACGGCCTTGCTCCTTCACAGCCTATGGGCAGTTTCCGTGGCACTCTTAGGGTCCTGAGCCATTGCTGTCACTCCCTGACAACCCTCTGCCTGGGCTCTCGCCTCTGCCCCATTGGTCCGTCCAGAGCCTTCAGCCACAGTCACACTTTAGAATCCTTTTCTGGCTCTCAGCCAGTGCCCTGTACCACCCATTCTGCCCTTGACTCCTGATAGATCCTGTTTACACCCAGGTCACCAGCCTCCCTGCATTTCATAGCTGCTTCCCTGCTAGATGCTCAGGCTGTGCACTGGGCCAGGGATGGCCAGCAGAATGTGCAGGCTGGGGTGTGGGTTCAGGGACACTGCTCCATCAGGACGTACCCAGCAGAGAAACTGGTGGGTGTGTGTGGGTCCACCAGGCACTAGCAGCACAGGCAGCATCATCCATGACTCTGCCACCTCCACCAGGTGCCAGTCACCTGATGGCTCGGCTTCTATGTGCACCTGTTCTGCTGGAGGTGGCAGAGGTGCTGCCAGAGAGAAGGAGTGGGGGTGGGGAGCAGCTTCTTAAATTACAATACAATTTAACTGCTTCGCACCTGCAGTGGCAAGCGGCTGGCCATCTGACAGCTCCTTCTCTCCTGTCTTTGTTTCAGTCTACAGAGAGTTGTGCATTGAAACGTGCTTAAAATAGAAAGAACTGGCAGCCCTAGCCTGGAGCGCCTTGACAATCAGAGAGAAGAAACTACTTGTTCTGCAGGGTGGGGGCTGGAGGAGAGCAGACGCCAACAGCTGGGGGCCCAATGGGCCATGGAGGTTAGAGGGGAGATAAGGGAGCTAGGGTCTCCTTCCTTCCTGCATGATGAGCCCCATACAGACACATCCTGTCTAAATGTGAAAGTAAGGAGATTTAGCACTCATGATGGCATGTTTGGGGTGTTCTAGAACATTTCCAACTCAGTGAAGGGATCAGTGTGACAGTCAAGACTGGAGCCTGCCTCAATGGCTGCACGGAGGCTGAGGACCACTCCATAGGAAGAGACACCAGAGGGCCTGTTGTCCCATGCGCAGGGTTATGGCAGTTCTGGGCCTAGTGTTCGATCCTATGACCAGTAAGGCTGAGCTAGGCAGAGGCCACCCCCAGGTGACCAGGACCATAGGAGGGACTCCCAGGTAAATCTCAGCTGCAGGGACCTGCTTTTCTTTCCCTGTGTTCTTGTTTGAAGGAGCCCCCTACCGTGGCACAATTTGCCTGACGCCAGCTACAGTGCAGTAGAACACATGATCTCGAGCATGTTACCTGCGAGGGCCCAAGCCCGTAAACAGCCTCATGGTCTTGCCCATGAGTAGAGTGGTGGCCCCGCCCTCTTGGTCTTGATGGCATTTGTCAAAATTCACCTTTTAGAAGTGGAGACTCAGAGATATTTTTCACCTTCCCCCATACCAGGACTTTGTAAAGTGATAGCGAAGCGGGACTCGGGCCATGACCTACATAGAACTTTCCATTTGGGCGCTCCACTCCGTGGGATGCAGCCGCAGCTTTGAGCCGAACAGGGCCCATACTTCCATGCCTGTGCCTCTCCAAGAGCCCATCAGCACTGCAGGGAGTAAGACAAACCCCAGGCAGGGTTAGGCCAGCAGGCATGAAAACTGCAAAGACTAGGCCATCCTGAAGGAAACGTGTTTCTGTCAATTTCAGTGACATGTTGCAGCAGAAACAGGAACTAACTTGTGGCCTCGTTGGGGACTGTGATTACTAATAAGTAAAGGAGGAAGCTGTGATGCACGTAGTGACCGTTGGTGTGGGGTGGCCTCTGTGATGCTGCAGGAGGTCGCAGTCTTCTCGGTTCTTACACAGATTGTGAACGTGCTGCTGAAGTGTTGATACTGTCTCTGAAAAAGGGATTCGCCAAGCAAAATCTTTCCAGTTCTTATCTAATGCATTATAAAGTCTCAGTGCAGCCCAAACTGCTAAGGACTGATTTTTTAACATTCAGAAGTCAGGATGGCGGAAGACGATTTATTTCAAGTGGTTTTTAATTTTTAATTGGAAATAATTTTAAACTCACAGAAAAACTGCAAAAATAACAGTACAAAGAATGCCCATACACCCCCTCACCCAGATCACCTACCATTAACATCGGCCACTTTCTCCGCACACACAGGATTTCTCTGCCTCATGAGCCATGGCACGTCACCAAAAAACACTCCATAGCCTGGTGCTCACTCATGTGACTGTGGCACAGGATTGGCATTCGCTGGTATAACGCCCTCGCAAGCTTCTCTGTCCCACATTGGGGTGTTCCTCTTATCTGCTCACCCTGCGACGTCATGTGTGGCATCTTCCCTCCACTGCAGGTTCAGTCTGGGGTCATGTGTCTTCTTGGCTTGTCGTGAAGGCAAGTCTTGAACTTGGAAATACTTTCTTCTTAGTTAGACAGTCACCAGGCCTTTAGACCTGAATGACAGGCATGATGTCAGCACAGGTAGTATTTATCAGAAAGAGAACATGTCGACTGAGTTAGGAGTGTGCTGCATGGTGACAGTGAGTGTGGAACATGAAGGTTTGGGGAGGACACCTTCGCTGAGAACCTCCTCAGGGCCAGCCTGCTGTGGGCACCATGGCCTCGGCTTCTCCCGTCCACTCCTTTCTTTCATCCAACTAGCACATGAGGAGACCCATCTGGGCCAAGCACTGAGCCCCATGTCGCTGTCAGGATTGGCAGACAGCTATCAACAGTGATGGTGCCCATTGTGGCACGTGCAGTGCAGGGTGGGTGTCCCTTAGGCCTCTGAAGCGTAAGAGCACTTGGTGCTTCTTTGGCCAGAACCCACCACTGAGAATCAGGAGTGAGTGGCCAGGGCTCTCAGGCCTCTATCTGCCCTGAGAAAGGGAGCCCCCAGGGAAGATGGGAGCCCTGCCAGGGCAGAGGGGCAGCTAGGCCGTGCAGTACTTTCCAGAGAGCAGGAGGATCCCCGTTAGCTCCCGCACACGCCCACATCACCCAGTAGCTGTGCAGGCAGGGAGGGATAAGGCTAGGGGTCGGGGGCGCTGGGGAGGGAGGCTGTTTTGGGTCGGGGGAAGACTCATTTGGCCTGGATGTGTGGTAAAGCACACCTGTGTGCCCTGCGGAGCACAGTCTGGGCCCTCACTATGGGTCCTTATACAGTGACACCATCGTGTCGTCTTGTCCCTGAGTGTGGGGCTGCCCTGGCCACAGCTGCTTGACAACATGGCCGGCATCCCCGGCACTCACTTGTCTCAGCCATCTGTGGCTCTGCTGCCCGTGCTTCCTGAGTCTTGCAGCTTTGTCTGGTGAGACTTCAGGTGCGAGAAGAGTGGGCACCCTTCCCCTCCCCCACAGGGAGGTTCTTCGGCACCATTTGAAGTGGTTCCACCTTCATGGTTTCCTCTGTCTACTGTCTCCTTGCTGGGCTGGTTAACATGCCTGCCCAGATCTGGGGGGCTTTGTTTGCTACAATGCATCTTTCACGTGCCACAGCCTCCAGCTGGCTCCCGCCTGTAAACTCTGCGAGCACGTCGCACACTGTCTCTTTATTTATTTTATTTATTTTTTTATTTTTTTTGGAAATTGCTCACTTACATGAGAGCTTAACATCAGCCAGCAACAATGGGGTCCATCAGCAGATAAAGGGCTTCACAGCTGTACATAACACACAGGGTAACCAGGCCTTCACACAGAATCATCTTGCTGAGGATGCAAAGAGACCCACGTGGGATGTGCATGGTATGGAGCAGGAGGACAGCAGCAGTGAGCTCTGCTTCCTTTTATTTCCCCTTAAAAATTAATTATCTCGTAGTTTATCCATATGCAGGCTGTCACTCTGGACAGCAGACTGCTCTATTGCCTCTCTTCCCCACACCACCAGCATCTCTCGTACCCTCCCTTGTTGCTGCCATCTGTCGTTGCGTGTGCCACCAACTGCTGCATGCAACCCATGGCAGGGCCTGCACACGCTCTGCCCCATGATGGTAACAGTGCTGTCCACACAGAGGCACTCAGCTCAGATAAATGGCAGACAGTTCTTTGCCTCTTGGGCTGATGGGGTCACTACCTCTATCAAGGGCCAGATAGGAGGCAGCATGACCCTAAAGAGGGAATCTCACGTGGAAAAGTGAGTCCACTTGTCACCCTGACACACCAGGTGAATGCCTGCTAGTGCTCAGCTGCCCTGGCTGTCAACCAGAGCCTGCCCCACAAATGCGCTTTAAAGGCACACTTGGAAACGCAAGGCAGAGTCCTGCCTTCCTCCCATTGGCTCATCCCTACTTAGATGACCAGATTTTTCTAGTCCAAGCAATGGGCAATGCTGAGCTGGGCAGCCCTTCATCAGGACATAGCAGGAGCCCACAGTGAAGGAGTGGTCCAAGGAGGCCTTCAGGGTTTGGGGCTCTGCCATGGGTCCTGCCCCTGCTCACCTGCCTGCATTCCAGCACCACCTTCAGAGGGCAGAGGCGTCCTCTCATCATGAATTGGGCAGCTGTCAGAGGTTCCACCTGGTAACTTTGCAGCAACACCTACCACTGATAGAGAAAAGAACAGTGCTACTGCCAGCAGGTCACTAGGCCAGTGGAACATGGTTTAGAGTTGGAGCAGACACCGCAGTCTTTGAAAGTGGGATTCAGGCTGCTTCAGATGAAGAAGCGTTCATTCTCACGTTGGCAGCTCTTGAGCATGACTCTGGTCATAGTAAAATGCAGCGGCACCCATGTGCAGGTGCATGTGCCCTTGGTCACACAATGTTCCTACACGCATGAAGATGGGGAGTTCCCTGTGAAGACAGCCCAGACTTTTCACTGCTGCACGGAAAGCAGGTGTGGCGTGAAGTCACATGAGCAAGCCAGCACCCAGGGTCTGGCTGCCTGCTCCATCCAACCTGCACCTAGAGCGCTCTCAGGAACAGCTGGGGTTCTCGGTGCAGGAACTGGGCCCCACTGACCACCCGCCCAGCCCTGTTCCTCATCACAGCAGATGTTGGTGTTAGCTCCGAGTGGTGGTTCTGAGGAATCTCAGCAGAAACTCAGATGGGGCTCTGGCTCTGTGCATGGCCCACTCATGCAGGTGACAGATTTTAGTCAAAGGTAGCATTTGTTGTTATGTACTATTTTAGATTACTTGCTATTTCTCTATATTATTCTCTACACACTGTTCCTTTTCTCATGGTTTATCTTCACTCTTGATATCCTCTCATACCTTGTCTCTAAAATTTACATGTCAGCCACCAAAATTAAATTGACTTTCCTGTCCCAAGGTCTGTCCAATGAGTCAGAATAGCATAAGCAGATGTGTGACGGGCTTGTGTGTGTTTAAAGCTCCATATTGGTGGTTCATTTTTCCCCTCTCCCTCAACATTTTTTTTTTTTTGGCATGAAGAAAATGATGCTATATCTTAGTTACTTGATACTTGCTTTCTGTAGACTGGATACTCCTTGGCAAATCTGTAAAAAAGTTAGGATCAGTGGACGTGCCTGTCTTTATGGTACAGACTCGTGGTGGATGTGTCTGGTGAACCTAAGACGGGCCTCAGGTTGTGTGCTGGATGAGATTGAGCTGTAGGTGAGGGACTCAAGGGGCCCTAGTTAAGAGTTGGTTTCGATTCCAGAAGACCTCGGCTCTGCGCTCTATGTGTCTGCGGCCACACAGCCTGCGTGCTGGCAGCTGCTGTGCTGGAGGGCTCGTCAGTGTGTCACAGGACGTCAGTGCGACATCTGCAGACAGCAGTCATCCTTCTCATTCACCAATTTCAAGTTAGTCTATGGTGAGACACAGCCTGGTTTCAGAGATGCTAAATGTTAAAAAAAATAAAAATAAAAATACCTCCCAGAATTAATAGAATTAGTATCTCTTCATTTCGTGGCAGCTTGCCTGAGATAAGATCATAAATATTTTTTCTTACTATGTGAAATCAGAAATTGACACAATGCTGGGGGTGGACAGAAAGCTCTCTCTGACTTGAATAGCTGTGGTTCCTGCTTCCTGCCCACTACCCAGACCATCTTGCATGTGGTCAGCATGCACTTGGCCATGGAGAGAAGGGCAGGGCTTGGCTTTGCTGGATCTCGACCCTGAGGTTTAACACAGATGGAGAAATAAAGAAAGGGTCCACAGACATTAGGAGCTGGAGTGACCACAGCATGGAGTGGAGTGGTTCTGTCTGTAAATTAGTATACAGTTGGTATCATCTGGGTCCAGTCAGGAGATAGAACACACAGTGATTTGAACAGGTGACATTTAGTACCAAGAATACCTAAACTGACAGAATAACTGTGTGATATAAGAAGCCTCTGTAGGGCACCCAAGGCAGGGAGACTGAAGGGCAAGCACGGAAGAATTTTTCCTTTTGTTGTTGATTCCTAACTGAGAATGGAAATTAAGAAATTAGAACTGTCCATTTCTTCCTTTAATTCTGTCAGTTTTTGCTTGATAGATAGATAGATAGATAGATAGATAGATAGATAGATAGATAGATAGATAGATAGATAGATAATTGTTTTTTTCATATATTTTGATGGTCTGTCATTAGGTATGTAAATGTTTATAATTGTTATATTTTCTTGCTGTATCGAAACTATTATTAATATATAATGTCCTTTGTCTCTTGTAACCTTTTCTGATTTAAAGTCTGTTTTGTCTGATATCAGTGTAGCCACCCTGCCCTGTTTTGGTTACTGTTTGCATGTAATGTCTCTCTCCATCCTTTCACTTTTAATCCATCGGCGTCTTTGGATCTCAGGCGAGTCTCTTGTAGACAGCATATAATTGGATCTTGTGTTTTTATACACTATGCCAATCTCTGTTTTTTGACTGAAGAGTTTAATCTTTTTATATTTAAAGTAATTACTGACTGATAGGGAGGGACTTCTGTTGTTGTGCTATTTGTTTCCTATATGCCTTGTAGCTTTTTATGTACCCTGTTTCCTATACTAGTGCCTTCTTTTGTATTTAGTTGATTTCTTATAGTGAAATATTTAAATTCCTTTCTCATTTCCTTTTGTGTATATTCTATAGCTAATTTCTTTGTGGTTACCACAGAGATTACATTTAACATCCTTAAGTTATAATACTAATTTGAATTTATAGCAGCTTAACTTTAATAGCTCACAAAACTCCGCTTTACAGCTCTGTCCCCACCTCTTTCAGTTGTTGATGTCACCGAATTACATCTTGATACACTGTATGCCCAAAACATAAACTAATTTTTTAAAAATGTGTTAGTCTCCTAAATTATGTAGAAAACAAGATTTGGAATTACAAACCATCGTTACAATAATACTAGCTATTGTAATTGCCCATATATCAACTTTTATTAAGATCTTTATTTCTCCATACTGCTTCAGGTTACTGTCTGGTGTCCTTTCTTTTCTCCTGCAAGATGCCATTGAGCATTTGTTGAGGGCAGGTATAGCAGTCACCAACCCCTCAGCTTTTGTTTATCTGGGAATATCTTAATTTCTCTTTCATTTTTAAAGGACAGTTCAACTGGATATAGGATTCTTGGTTGATAGAGTTTTTTTTTTTTCTTTCAGCCTTTTGAATGTATCAGTGTACTGCCTTCTGGCTTCCAAAGTTTCTGATGAGAACTTTGCTAATAATCTTATTAAAGATCCCTTATATATGATGATGCTTCTCTTGCTACATTCAAGATTCTTTCTCTTTTGAAAGTTTGATTATAACGTGTCTTGATGTTAGTCTTTTTGAGTTCATCTTACTTAGAGTTCATTGAGCTTCTTGGATATTTATATCCATGTATTTCATTAAATGTGAGAAGTTTTCAGCCACTATTTCTTTAAATATTCTCTCTTTTTCTTCTAAGACTCCCATAATGCATATGTTGGTCTGCTTGATGGTACCTCAAGCTCTGTTTGGTTTTTTTTTTTTTTAATCTTTTCTTTCTATTCCTCAGACTCAATAATTTCCATTGTCTTCAGGTTTGCTGTTTCTTTCTTATGCCTAGGCATATCTACCTTTGAATGTGACTAGTGAATTTTTCATTTCATTTTTTGTACTTTTCAGAATTTGTTTTTTTTTTTGGGGGGGGGAGATTTCTCTTTATTAATCTTTTCATTTTGTTCATGCATAGTGTTTTGACTTTCTCCACATTTTCCTTTAGTTCTTTGAGCATCTTTAAGACAGCTTTTTTAAAGTCTCTTTCTAGTACATCTTCCATTAAGTCTTTTTCCGGGCCAGTTTCTATTGTTGTTGTTGTTTTCCTTTGGATGAACCACACTTTCCTGTTTCTTTGTATGCCTTGTGATTTTTGTTGAATAATAACTATTTGTATCTAATAATGTGATAACAATTGGAATCAGGTTTTCCCCCTCTCCCAGGGTTTGCTGTTTTTGATTATTGTTCTTATTTTATTGATTGTCATAGGCTGTCTCTGTGCTGAGGATCAGCCTGAGGTATAAACTTAGGTCTTCTTATGGTTTTTCTGAGTCTTTCCTTGGGCATGTGCAGCCACTTTCTAATTTTCCCCATATATGCAGTTTTTTCTGAATGTGCTAATTTTAATGTCTAGTTCCTGAAAGGGGGAAAGTAAAAAATGAAGGCAGGAAAGGGCATCAGCCCTTTAAATTTCTTGAAAGTCATTCCATCTGCTGGGGGACAGACTTGTAACAGTGGGCGGATGTACAGCAACGGCTGCCTGACTCTCTGCACCTCTGTGATCAGAATCAGCAGTCAGCACAGATCCCCAATATTTGCAGAACAGGGTGCTCTTCGCTCACCCTGGCTCCCGCAAGTTGTGTGCAGGCTGCTCCAGGAACATGTATACAGCTGCCTGGCATGGGGATGAGGTGAGAGATGGCTAGATGCTACTTTGCTAAGAGCTGAAAATGACCAAAATCAACTGCACTTTACCATCCAAGTCTTACCCTGGAAGTTGCAAGCCTTCTTCAGATTCCTAGAGTTCCAAAATAGTTACCTCAAAGACAGATTCTGCCCAAGCAGTTGTCCAGATGGGGAGACAGATTCCTGTGCTTCCTGCTCTGCCAGCTTCCCCTCAGGTTGTTCGTTTTCTTACTGTTGAGTTTTAAGAGTTCTTTTTTGGATATCTGATTTGCCATTATTTTCTCCCAGTCTGTGGCTTGTCTTTTCATTCTCCTGTATTTCATAAAGCAAAAGTTTGTAATTTTGTTGAAGTGTAACTTATCCTTTTTTTTTCTTTTGTGGATTATGCTTTTGCTGTTATTGTCTAAAAACTCCTTTATTAACTCCAGGTCACAAAAGTTTTCTCCTAAGTTTTCTTCTTAGAGTTTTATAGTTTTACTGCTAACATTCCTATATATGATGCATTTTGAGTGAATTTTTGCATAGTATGTGAGGTTTAGGTGGAGATTACTGTTTTTGCATTGTGGATATCCAGTTATTCAAATACTGTTTGTTGAAAAGACTGTCTTCATTGAGTTGCATTTACAGCTCTGTCAAATCAATTGTACATATTTGAGCAGCTCTTTATAGGTTATATGTTCTCTTCCATTGATCTATGTGCCTGTTCCCCTGCTAATACCACAGTCTTAATTGCTGTAACTTTATATTAAGTTTCTACATTGTAGTGTTATTAAACCAACTTTACTCTTCTTAATCAAAGTTGTTTGGGCTATTCTAGTTCTTTTCCCTGCCCATACCAATTTTAGAAATAGTTTGTATCTATTAAAAAAAAACAACAACTTTTGGAATCTTGATCAAAATTTCATGAAATATATAAATTTGAGGAAAAGTACATCTCTCCATTTATTTAGGTCTGCTTTGCACGCACGTGCACGTGTGTGTGTGTGTGTGGTTTTCAGCGTATAGATCCAATACATGTTCTGTTAGATTTATACCTAAGTCTTTCCTGTTTTCTTTTCTCCTATTCTTCCTCTTTTTAAACTATTGTAGGTATAGAGTTTTTTGTTTCTAGTTGTTTGTTGCTAATGTACAGAAATACAATGATTTTAGTGTTTTGGCTTCATATCCTTTAGTAACCTTACTAAATTCTCTTTTTAGTTTTAGGAACTTTTTATAGATTTATTGAGATTTTTCTACATATACTAGGGGTCCCCAACCCTCACACCATGGACTGGTCTGTGGTCTATTAGGAACCGGGCCATATAGCAGGAGGTAAGTGGCGGGCAAGCAGGTGAAGCTTCATCTGTATTTGCAGCCGTTCCCCAGAGCCAGCGTCACCGCCTCAGTTCCACCTCAGGTCATCGGGCATTAGGTTCTCATAGGAGCACCAGTCCCTGGTGCCAAAAAGGTTGAGGACCAATGATATGCAATCATGTTTTCTGCAAATAGGAACAGTTTTATTTCTTCCTTTCCAATCCGTATGCCTTTTATTTCTTTTTCTTGCCTTATTGCCCAGACTAGCATTTCCAGTATGATGTCAAATAGAAGTGTGGTTATTCTTGTCTGGATTCCGATTTATGGAGAAAATATTTGGTCTTTCACTATTAAGCATGACATTAGCTATAGGCTTTTTGTAGATTCCATTCTATTTATGATATGCTGAGAGTTTTTATCATGAATTGAATTGAATGTTTTTCAGTGCCTTTTTCTGCATCAATTGATTTTTCTTCATTAGGCTGCTAATATGGGATTGTGGTTGATTTTCTAATATTGAATTAGTCTTGCATTCCCAGGACAAACTCCGCTTAGATATAGTATATCATTTGTTTTATATAGTGCTGGATTTGATTTGCTAACTTTTTGTTGAGGATTTTTACATCTATGTTCATGAAGGATTTTGGTCTGTGTTTCTTTTCCTTGTTATTTTTCGACTGGTTTGGGTATAAGGGTAGTGCTGGCGTCATCAAATAATTTTCTGGAAGCAATTGTATGTAACTGGAGTTATGTGTTTTTTTAGTGTTTGATAGAATTTACCAATGAAACCATCTAGGTCTAGACGAGGTTTTTTGGGGAAGAATTTATGAATTCAACTTCTTTAATAGTTATTGGACTATTTGGGTCATCTATTGCATCTTGGGTGAGTTTTGTACGTAGTGATTTTTGAGGAACTGGTCTATTTAAGTTGCTGAATTTATGTACATATAGTTTTTCATAGAATTCCCTTGTTAAAACTTTTACTATCTGCAGAGTCTAAAATGACATCTTTCTTATTCCTTATACTGATCATTTGTGTCTCCTATTTCTTTTTTCTTTGTTATTCTTGCTAGAAGTTTATCTGTTTTATTGATCTTTCTTCAAAGAACTAGCTTTTGGATTCATTGAATTTCCTCTTGCTTTTCTGTTTTTAATCTTTACTGGTTTCTGTTCTTACCTTCATTTTTTTATTCTGCTTGCTTTTTTCTCTTTTTCAGTTTCTTAAGGCGAAATGTTAGGTTATCAATTTGAGACTCTTTCTCTTTTCTAATACATGCATTTAATGATATAAATTTCCTTCTAAGCATTGCTTTAGCTATAAACTCCCAATGTTGATATGTTGCATTTTCATTTTCATTCAGTTGAAAGTAGTTTCGAGTTTTCTTATTTTCCTTATGACTTCCTCCTTGACTCATGGATCGTTTATAAGTGTGGTGTTTATTTTCCAAGTGTGTGGAGATTTTTCTGTTATTTATTTCTAGCTTAATTCCACTATAGTCATAAAACATGCTTGATATGATTTCAGCTTTTTAAAATGTGTTAAGGTGTGTTTTATGGCCCGGAATGTGTGGTCGTGCTTGGTGAAAGTTCTGCTGGTTTGGGTTGGAGTATAAATGTCAGTTAGGTGCCATAGCTAATGGTGTTGCTCAGGTCTTCCACATTCTTGCTGGTTTTCTGACTTCTAGCTCTATTACTAAGTGAGGAGTATTGAATTCTCCAACTAAGCCAGCGGTGGCTTGCCAGAGGAATGCACCTTTGACCCCACAGGGACTTCCTGACTGGTGAGTTGTTGCCTCCTCTGCATATGCTTTTCATGGCACCGCAGAAGTGCCTGCTCAGTTGCTTATAAAACCAAGTCTTCCTCCTGCCCTTCATTGTGGTCACACTGGAGAAACACTGAGATTCCCTGCCTCCCATGACCACGGGAATTCTGGTGCTGCTTTCTCCCGGCACCTAAGTCTTCCTCCTGGAGCCCCCTTCTCTCAGTTGGCTCCTCTGCCAGCTTCATTCTCACCAAGCAAAGTAACCTCCTTCAGAGGGCTCTACGGCCAGAGCTGCCAACTCGGACTCTTCCGTAGCCACAGGCAGACAGCTAGCCGCCTGCTTCTCCTGGGTTCCGTGGTTTGTCCAAGAAATGCCCTGGAGATGGGATTTCATGGGGAACATGGCTTTTAGAAGTGGACAGACAGCTTAATCCAGCCAGGCCTGAGCACTGAGACCTGGCCACTTACTCACATCTTCAAATCTATAGGATGGGGCTGTTTGTTATAGGATGAAGAGATGATCCACAGCCCCACCCGGGGCAAGGCAAGCTCAGGGAGCAGCTCGGTGCCGTCATAATTGAGTTCCTGCACTGAAAGCTTTGTTTCTCAGTCATTTCCAGCTAAGTGTTTAATTTCAGAAGAATGCATAGTCCTCATGTCATGGCTATGGGCACAGGGAAGGCAGGTGGAGACCCCATCCTGAGAGGTGTTGCTCTGACGTGCATGCTTTTCTCCCACACCTCAGGTAACCCCAGGGTTCAAGGAGAAGGAAGGGGAGCTCTTGGTCAGGGGACCCTCTGTGTTCCGGGAATACTGGGACAAACCAGAAGAAACAAAGAAAGCGTTCACCTCAGACGGCTGGTTTAAAACAGGTAGGGGGGCCTGGAGGGGGAGGGGGCTGGAGGATGGGGGACCCAAAGGGAATGGGGAGTGTGACTAGACCACCTTGAGTTGTCACCATGCCTGGACATCCCTGGAATCTTCTGTGAAGGGCAGGTGGGTAGACTTTGTGTCTCAGTCTTCACACCTGTGCCCCCACCCAGCATACCAGCCCCCTGCCAGCCTCTAGAAGGAAGCTCCTGAGGCCACAACCCTCAGGAGGGCCAGCAGCGCCGCCCCCCACTCGCCCCAGGCCTTGCAGCAAGTCTCCCACCCTGTCCCCTGGCTCAGCAGCCTCTGCCTGGGTCAGGACTCCCTCCTTCCCAGTCACAACTGTATTCTACATCAGAGACCCTCCTCACCCCCTCCCACATACCCTGCTTTGTAAATATTCCCCTCCCCCATTCTGCATCAAAGTCATTTTGATAGAATGTGGTTTGTTTGTGGTTTGGGTCATTCATTTCCATTATTCTCTGTGCTAAAGTCTGCACTCTTTGTGTCACCTGCCTGAGTGGGCAATTGTAAACCTGTGATCAAAGCCCAGGGCCCAGCGCCTGGGCGGAAAGAGGCTGCACTGCTGGAATGTGCTGGTGGGGCCCCCCACACCGGCATCCTCTCACCTGGGACACACACCCAGAGCCTGCTCTGAGGAGCCTCCTGCCCCCTTGTCCCCCATCCTCCCCACTTCCTGGGGCCCAGCGGTCCTGTCGAAGTGAACAACACGGCAAATAGTGAGAATGCTTAGGTTTGCAGCTGCACTGACTCACTGACGTGCGTGCTTATCTAGAACATGCACCAGAACAGCAGTTCCTGATATCTAAGTGGTGGGATTCTGGGTGCTGTCTCCTTTTCTTTTTGCCTATCTCTATTTCTAAAACTTTTGTGCTGAATGAGCATTATTTTATAATAATCTTAAGGCAATATTTTCTAAAAAGAAAGGCCTATTTTCACATGTTATCATATGTGGGTGCCATAATCAGAAATGCGCCATAATGCCTGCTCTTCTGTGGGGAGCAGGGCTCAGGAGAAAGGAGGGCACCTGCGGATGGGACAGAACACTGCGGGGTGCCATGCGCATATGCGCATCTAGTGGGGAGAGAGGGCGTGTTAGATGGCTGTGGCCCTGGCCCTTAGCCTGGTGACCCCGTGGCTGACTCTCACACATGTGTTATCTCACCAGGCTCAGGTGCACATGGACCTGCAGGGGGCAGATTTCATGTTCACTCTCTAATCTGCTACCATCATGGGACTGAGGTGAGGGGCCCATTGAGGGTGAAGGGGCAGATGAAGAGTCCTCCTGAGGGATGTCAAGTGGTCCTCTATCTGCCCCCATGCAGATGGCACTTGGGGCTGGACTTGCTGATCCCGGCCAGTCCCATATCCACCCTGTAGTCCCATAGCCATCCATGGCTTTGTCACATGCCCTCTGAAGTATATTTCCCAGCAGCTGTGATTGAAACTGTCCTGTCCCCCTGGTCCCTCCACACTGGGCAGAGAGAGCCGGTGTGTGGAGAGTTCCAACGAGTTTGCAGAGTGGACATTTGCCAACCTCCAAAACAGGCCAGTGCCCCAGGAACCCTGGCAGCCGAATCTGGGGAGTGGGTCAGCAGAGGGCCTAGTGGTTGGGGACCCAGGAGCCCAGATCACCTATTTTGGACCCTCCTGTTTCTACCAGTCACAAGATGTGGTCAGCGTATTAATATACACACACCCCTTACCCTCTGTAAACATCCCCATTAACAGGTCAGTTTGGTGGAAACAAACCTCTATTATTGTCCATCAGATGCAAAATTTAGGAACTATTACTTTTGAGCTAATCATGTTTTTTGGGCGTCCCTCCTGCAGCCCTTCGAACAGTCCCCTGTTTGGAAACCTTGACTCGCTTTGTAGCCATCTTCTTTTATTTTAAAATTCAGATAAAAAGCTGCAGATTTTTTTTTAAAGCACAGGAACCAAAACCCTGTGGATTTTGCTGATAGCAGGGCTCACTGAGCACTGGGGCGGCAGCAATGCAAAATGTGGGGCAGTCAGCGTTAAAACATTTCAGTCACCACTCCTGATGAATATTTCAGTTGAAAGGGAATAGTATGCATTAATTATTGTAAAGAGATGTCTTTAGGAGAAAATGATTTTGAAATTCAGTTTAATTTCATTGTAATGCGCTGCAAACAGGAAGGGAGTATGTGTGTTTAATTGGCTCTCGGGGGTAAGGCCTGGAAGCCGCATGCCTTTGTCACAGGCCATTAGCGATACAGACTGCATAATGAGAGCGCGCAATCAGCTCACAGCTGCCGGCTCCTACGGGGAGAGCATGATATTAAATAGAAATCAGGATAAATTAAACTTAACCCTTTCACTGGCCAGCCCCTCCTGCCACACGAATTCTGGCAGGAGCTAGAGGAGGGCTGTGTCCGGCCAGCTCCTCCTCAGTGGCCTCCTTTGTGTCTAGATGACAGGAGATAGGCTGGCTGCTTCAATTCCATCCACTCCAGCCCTCCCTGCCCTGTGAGTGCCTGCCTCCTTCCCTGCAGCCCAGTTCTGCCAGGAAGAACATACAGGAAGCTCCTTGCAAGCCCCCAGGGCTTGGGGCTGCCTCTCATGGAGGGAATCAGAGGTCTCTCCCCAGAAACTCCCCTGACAGCCACAGTGATTTCTCCTGACTCTTTGCATTCCACCTGAGCACCGCCACACCCTATAAGAACCTGGTCAACACACACACGGGATTCAGCGCCGGCCCAGGGCAGGGGAACGGGCGAGTCTAGGACCTAGGCATCCTCAAGGCTTTACACTGAACCTGCTGTCAGAGCTGAGGACATAGGATGGAGCTGAGGACACAGAAATGAGGATGCAGGGTGCAGATGGGGACACAGAGATGAGAACGCAGGACAGACGTGGGGACACGGGACACAGATAAGGACGTGGGAACAGAGCTGGGCAAATACTGCAGGTCCTACTGCCCTCTTGATGCTTTACCCTGAGCAGTTTTGTCGTTTTAAAGAGACTGATGACTGAACATGAGGAAACAAAAATAGCATCTCTGACTTATTTTAAAGAATATACATCATATACTGTTTAATGTTGAGAAGTGACATAGTAAATAGTAAACTAATTATAGATAAATACATGTGTAGAAGGTTATTTAAGTAACTGGGAGAAACAACTGTAGGAAAGTCACCAGAACATTACTGGGGTGTCTGGTGGTGTCTCCTCCCTTTTTCTTCTACAATGAGCATGTAATGTTATTATCAGAGACAAACATTAAAAGCTATTTGTTTAAGAAAACAACTTGCCAGTAGAACAACAGAAGAGAGAGCCTGAGGTTTGCAGCCTTGATGGAGCACGGATATTCTCTAAGGCAAGGGTCCCCAACCCCTGGGTGGGGAACCAGTACTGGTCTGTGGCCCGTTAGAAACCGGGTTGCACAGCAGGAGGTGAGTGGTGGGGGAGTGAGCAAAGCTTCATCTGTATTTGCAGCCGCTCCCCAGCGCTGCCATCACCGCCTCAGCTCCACCTCAGATCATCAGGCATTAAATTCTCATAGGCACCCTGGTCCCCAGTGCCAAAAAGATTGGGGACTGCTGCTCTAAGGTGTCACTGTAGTGGTACCTTGAGGGCTTACCATGCAGCCCAGGGAATGACGCAGGGAGCCCAGTCAACCCCGACAGGAAGGATGAGCAAAGATGACAGGCAGATCTCAAAAGAAAAATGCAATTGGCCATAAAAATAAGGAAAATGTGTTGCTTCCTAGTGTTAAAAGAGATAAACGTGCAAAGATTGACTCTGACCAGATTGGCAAAGATTCTCTGAAAGCCGACAGTGTCAATGCTGTGAGGCCACACCGCTTCCCATAAACAGGTGGAATTGTGTGTCAACAGTGTTTCTAGGAATCTATGCAAAGAAAATAATCAGAGGTGGTCAAAGATGTATGGGTAAAGATGCCTGTTGCAGAATTATTTATAAAGTGAAAAACTGGAATCACTTGCTCAGCCGAAGGGGATGGTATGTATGGTGTGATCCATCCAAACAGTGGAGTATTGTGAGGCCTTAGAAACCATGTTTTGAAGGATAATGATACGAAGGAACCCTGCTGACATATGTCATATACACGTATATATGTGCATGTTTGGGTTTGCGTATTCCAGGCACAGAACGCTGACTCTTATCGCCACATGATTTTCATTTCTTCCCTTGTTTTTCTCTTCCATAAGCTTCCTCAATAAGCTTTGTTACTTGTATAAACGCAGATGAGTATAAATTGTTTTTTAAATTTTACACTGAAGTTTAAACTTTCTCATGTGAAGAAGGCCTCAGAAGAGCATTCAGGAATAGCGTTTGCTCCACTCATGTCTTGCCCAGGCGACTTGCTCATAGCTGCTCTGAGCTCTGATGCATTTCTCCAACAAGGAATACTTTCATTTTGACCAATAAATAAATCATAGTCAGGAGTTAGGCAAAGTGTTGAAATGCAGGGACCCCAGTGGCTCACATTGGTGAGTTCGCGATAGCACATGTAACTGCAGATTGTCAACAACCTTCACATCTGGCTATCCAAGAATGACCAACTCGCACACGAGCCTCACTTCTCACTGGAAAGCAGGGTCACTGTGAAGCCTGCGTCCGAGGACGGGGTCCCTCCAAGGACACTTGATGTTGTCGGCCATTTAATCTGCAGCTGTCCTGGGGTTTCCCCTGCTGCACATGGCTGAGCTCTGCCGTGGCGCAGTCTCCTTTGTCGGTGACACCTTTTGTGTGCAGAAGCTTTTGTTGTGGTATAGTCCTGTCTGGCAGCCGTCTCCTTTGTGTGTGCTTTGGTTTTTTTTTTAGGTTGCTTAAAAATCCTTTGTTCTCAGTGGTCATAAAGATATTCTCCTATATTTCCTCCTGAAACTTGCCAGGCTTTGCTTTCACGAATGTAAGTCTTTGATCCACCTGGAACTGGCTTTTGAGTGGAGTGACACAGCAGTGTCACGGCATGTGTTGCCCTGTGCAAACTCCATATCCTCTGTCGTGTATCAGACTCTGCTGCACGCAGCCGCTCCTGGGCCTCTGTGTTGTTCCCTTAGCCTTTTTTTTTTTATCCCCCTGTACTGGTTGGTCTCAGATCTCTGGGCAGAGGGTGTTTTTAAGGTTTTGTTTTTTATCGAAGCTGTACATCCACGGCTCAAAGACGCCATTGGTTTCACCAATTTAGGAACAATAACCAGCCCCCGCCCCACATACTTGTTAGCTGTTTCTTTGACATTGATCCCCATATCCTGGATGACTGCTGAAACTGCCAACCCTGTCCTCCCTGCAGCGCTCTGTCATCAGCAGTTCGTGTGCAGTGCCTGCATCGTGAGGTCACATATGCACCATTCAGAGCTAAGCCGTGTGGGAACCGTGGCTCTTATTTCCCCAAGTTGGAAAGGGCTTGTCTGTCTATCTCTTACACCCCCGCCCCAGACCAGCTCCACGGTGTAGCACACACAGCCTCCCTCCCTCTTTGGAAGAAGCCCCGCCCCACCCCACAGCGCCTCGCCGCCCAGGCTGGGCTGGTCACCTCCGCATCAGTGCACAGCTCCCACCGTCACCCATGCACAGTCCATCCCTCCCTCCAGGATAGACCCTCTTATTCCTGCACCCATGGCTTCCTCGATCCTCTTGCACTTCTCAGTTTGGGGCTTACACCCCTCAGAAGCCTCCTGAGAGTGGACTTATGTCTGGCAGAGTCGTCCTTCTGGTTGGGCTGGGTATAGAATTCTGGGTTAGAAATCATCTCTATTGGTTTCTAGCTTCTATGTGTGCTGCTGGCCACAGCCATGTTATTCCTGGTGTTTCACGAGCACCCAGGGGAGCATTGACAGCAGTGGTCTCAGCCTCCCCTAGTTTCTTCGAGGATCAGGAGCCCAAGTATAAGATGCTCCCTGGCTACTGTGAGAGTGTCTGGGCCTCATCCACCTTGTTTCCTCACTCACCTCCCCCAGCCTTTTATGCAGCCAGAGACGGAGCATGTGAGGTGCCCAATGTCGCTCCATCAATAGCTCAGGATCCTTAGCGGAACAGGGACAGTGCTATTCCTGTGTTGCTCCAGGGTCAGGATCCTCACCGGCCAAGAGCGCTTCATCCGAGGATCTCACATGTGCAGGGCCAGGCCTGCCACTCACACTCACCCATCCATCCAGATTTATTTTCAATTACAGTTTAAGGCTGAAACATGAACTAGCACTGGATTGGAGAATGGTGCATAAATTCTGCTGCAGACCCATGTGCCTGAGCTCTGTGAAGTATGACTGTATTGATCGTGACATTATGTCTGTCAGAGCAAAGCTCCCTGATTGTGGGTGGGCCTCAAAGCCAGGGGGCAGGATGCTCATTAACAGGAGACTGATTCCAGAATCAATGCATTTTGATAAATAATGCCGTTACAAAAAGTGAAAGTTGTTAACTTGTTTGTGGGTTGTATCTGAAGCTCCCCATCGCCACACAACCCTCCCCGAGGGGGCAGCTTGTCTGTCACTCTGTTGAGACTGTTTGGCTTTTATGTACCAGGCCCTGACAATGGTGCTGGAGCTTGGAAGGACGAAATTGCTGGAAGGACATAAGAAGAGTTCTCATCTTCGTTTACGCTCAATCAGCGACTCCCAGATGTCAGAAACCCCAAAGCATGCAGAGAGAGGGCCCCTTCAGATGGTGGTGTCCGGAGGCCTCTCCGAGAGAAGGCAGCAGCCAGGGGGAGGTAGGGGCACAGGTTGCCAGAGGGAACTATGTGCGCAAAGCAGGAAGGGACATGGCATTGGTGCAGAGCTGGAGGAAGATGGTGCACTGGAGAATTCTGCCCTAGGGTCTCCCCTCAGTATCGTGAAAGGCCAGGGGCCCACAGGGCCCGGTGGGTGCATGAGGGACTTGGGATTTCTTCTGTGGGCCTCAGGATGCCTCCTCTGTGGTTGGAAAGGAATTCCAAAGCAGCCAGGGGGACGAGGATTCCGATGTGGGACAGCAGGAGCTATGTGGTGATGGCTGCATTCAGGGCAGGCATGCAACTTCCTGACCGTCCGTCAGGGCCCACTGTACACGTGCACACACTCCAGACACAGCACCACCACCCGCAAGGCCAGGCGAGCGCCAGGCATCCCCAGAACCTTCCTGAGGCAGGTGTAGGGCTGGGCTGACCTCCTGTCAGCTGGCTTTCATGGAAAGTAGTCACTCCATCTGGCTGCCATAGGAATTCAGGCATGGCCCTTACTGACAGGTGGCTACCGTGTTCTCTGACTCAGAGGCCTGGCACCTCAAGAAGGATACGGAACTGGCACTGACTTCCTTCCCGGAGGGCCGCATGGCCCCGGGGTCTGCCCTCAGTGTTGCTCAGCGGAACCCTATAGGTACCTCCAGTGCAGTTGCTGGGTGGAGTCGTGACCCCACCTAGTCTGCATGCACTCAGGCACCCCCGGGGCAGGGAGGCCATGGGGGTGTCAGCACTTCACTGAGGGAAGAGTCTGCCTAAGAGCCGCCCTCACAGCCCTGCCAAACCCTGGCTCCTGCGACACTGTGAACATGCCAGAGCCACAGGGCCTGATGGTTCCCCAAACAGGCCGGGGGGTGGGGCGCTGGATGAGCAGAGCAGGTGTTCCCAGCAAGGGTGGAGCCACTAACACCTGAGGAAGACAGTCCCAGCCTGATGGGGCATCTAATTAGCATCCTGATAGGCAATTTCCCACATTTGTTTTCAACACTTGTTTCTCAGTCATAAATTTGGTTAATACAAATTCTTTCTTTAAAAAATTATTGCTTAATTATAATGTGTTGCAGATGCTGCAAGTGACTTATGTTGGGGTGAACCCGGGGGAGAAGGACGCTCTCCTAGAGTTTGGGGAGAGCTTCTTCTCCATAAACCAAGCAGCAGTTTCTTAAAACTTTTTATTTTGAAATACTCACAGATTCACAGGAGGTGACAAATAATGTGCAGGGAGGTCCTGGCACTTTCCCCTAGTTTCCCCAGGTGCCAGCATCTTTTGAAATTGGCACATCACCAAAGCCAAGTCCCAGGCTCACTCAGGTCCTACCACTACACATGCACTCGTGTGCACCGGCATGTGTGTGTGCTCAGCCCCACGTGCACTCTCATCACCCGTGGGGGACCACGTAACCACCGCCCCCGTAGTAAAAACATTTCTGTCACCTCAAGACTTCTGGTGATGCAATAGATCTCATCTGAGGGACCTGCAGCCTGTTATGTGGAGCAGGCCTGAGCAGTCCGATACTGGGGGCCACTGCCCATAAGCTGGGCCCTTATTCACACCGGACCAGGCTCAACCCACATTCCACCAGAGGCAGGCTAGACATTGGCCATAGGCTTACTGGCCAGTCTCCAAGGTGAGGTAGGTGAGGCCAGCAGTGGTGGGCACCCGCCCCCAGAGGGCCTAGGCCGCCCCAGCCTCTCAGGGCCTGCAGCGTCTCACGTGGCCGGGGCAGGGGAGTGGGGGAGCCTCAGAGGAAACGCTGAGTTCCCCATGAGACCAACCGTGCAAGGCCTCCCAGCGTCCAGCATGGTCCTCTGCAGGTGGCTGGCAGGTGCTGTCATTGCACCACATGCATCCAGAGGTGCTGCTCTTCAATGGTTCTTCCCAGCGTGAATGCTGGGGCACCGTCTAGCCGCCGGCGCTTTCATCCGGGTGGGTCTGCCCTTTCTCACTGCGTGGCCTCTGCACGGAGGCTGCGGGGAGCGCAACTTCACTACCTCAGAGCGTCACAGAAATTCCATCCCATGCTTGCTGTTCTTTTAATTTTTAAACAGTTTTAGCGCTGTCGGCCCTGGGCTCTTGGGGGTTTGGAGACGCGCTTTGATCTCTAACTCCTTTATTTCTGATGCCTCCCAACGCAGGTGCTTTTAGGCCCACAGGGGGAGCCGAGGGAGGCACACCTCGCCCCCTCTGTTGTGCACACGGCTGCGTCCCACTGATGGGGGTGGGTGGAGGTGGCACCACGGGTGCAGCGAGTAGGTGCGGAACTCAGCAGTCTTACCGTGTAAATACTGGTGCTGTCGCTGTGGGGCTTGCTCTGTAGACATGCAGCTCCCACCCTTGCGGGCTTCTGTGCTGCATCATCCCCCACATCCTCGAAGGCTGAGGCCCCTTTTTTCTGAATCTGTTTCTGTCAGCACCACGGAGCAAACATGTCACTTTCACCTTCAGAGAAAGGCTGCCTGTGAGTCAGAGCCTCTCTGGAGCACTGAGACCACGCTCTCTGCCAGGGTTTAACACCTGCTTCAGGCATAGCCAAAGAAATGGAGCGCAAGGTCTTGAAGGGTGTTCAGGGTCCCTGTTTTTCAGGGCATCAAGTAGCCATGTGGGCCTTACCTCCCGATTCCGAGCATGTCCCCCCCAGGTGTGTCACCTGATCATCCTGCCTTCCATGGTTCAACTGGGACCTTGGGGTCTCCAGGCAGCACAGGGGTCCCCTGGAGAGCAGAGTGATTCCACGGTAGCATCCAGTGAACCCTGCGTTCCACAGACCCTCCATTCTCACCCCTAATCCCACCACTCTCTCCAATCTCACTCACCCCAGAGAAGGCGGACACCCCAACCCGGCCCTCTCCCACTTTCCGGGAGCCCGGCCACACCTCTCCCTCCCTCAGAGCTCAAGAGTCCTTTCTTCTGCTCTCCCAGCCCTTCATCCCACAGGAGCAGCTCCTGTTGGCTGTGGCCCCAGGACCTCTGCATTTCTGAAAGCAGTGGCCATTTCCACCCCTGTCTTCTTGACCCCTCCCGAATATTCCCCTCAGGGAACCTTTGCCCGCTGACCACTGGTCGGTTCCCTCCTCCTCTGGCCTCTGCTCCCCCTGGTGAGCGGACAGCGTGGAAGGTTGTGAGGAAGCTGGGGCCCCTCAGGAGCTCCGGGCTGGTTGGGCCTCACACCATGTGTCACTCCTTGGCCATAGCTACTCCAAGGAGTAGGGGGTCTGTGCCCGGCGCTTCCTGAAGACGCTGGCAGTGAGGCCATCTGTGTAGCCTTCCCAGCGGCTGGGAAACCCAGCCCGCATTCTGGAAGGGTCCATATGTGACAGCCTTTCTCAGGATTCTTTTCGGTCCTTCTTGCTCCATTTTCCCTGGAGCAGCCACCTTTGGCTCCCCCACACACGTCCCCGGCCCAGCTCTCCCCGAGGTCCTCAGTGCAACACCCCCCACCCCAACCCTATCTTCCTGCTCCCAAGTTCCCTAGCTCTGTCTGCTGTCGCACCCACCCCGTCTCCCACCTGGCCATGGCTGCAGCCACCATCGGCCCTGGTCATCACACTGCCCAGCAGTTTCACAGTCAGCGGGGAAGGAGCTTATCAGACACCAATACTGTCCCTTTACCCTGTGCTGGATGTTCTTGTGGCCCCTGGGGCTCTTGGTAAAGACAGGATACCCGGGCACATCCTGTGTTATCTACCCCAACACTTTCCTGGGTCTTCCTCACAGCCGCACTCCTGCTCCCAAGAGACATGACACACGCCCACACACCCCCGCCCCTCTACATGGGCCTCAGCCCCACCCTTGCCTCCACTTCATGTGCCTCCAGACCAAGATCCACAATGCCGGGCTGCTCTGCCTCTGCGTATGGCCAGGCAGCAGATGCTGCCGGAGCTCACCGCCCCAGGACGCAACACAGCTCCTCACCTGATGCGCGTGTCCTGGGTGTGCTGTATCCACTGACCGCTGACTAGGGGCTTCAAACAACAGGAATCTGTTCCCTCCCAGTTCTGGAAATTAGAAGTCTGAAATCCAGGTGTCGCAGGGCCACACCCCCTCTGGAAGTTCTGGGGGAGGATCTTTCCTGCCTCTTCCGGCTCTTGGGGGCTCCAGGTGTTCCTGGGCTTGTGGCTGACCACTCCACCTTCCGCTTCCATCCTCACATGGACTTCTCTGCTGTGTGTCACATCTCCCTCTCCCTCCCTCTGTTAAGGACACATATGATCACATTTGGGGCCCACTGGGTAATGCAGGATGACCTTGACTGTCTGTCATCGTGTGTTGTCTTTCTCTGATGATGATTTGAATAAGTGACCGGAGCTCTCCCAAGTGCATCTTTCCTTACTTGGCACATAAATCCCCAAACCTCTCCATGATATAACTTCCGTATGTCTGTCTCCAGCACATCCTTACCATTTCGCTGCCTGACTTTTCTCGGAGGACCTCCTAGGCGCCAAAGGAAGTCATCATCCACTGAGGTGGATGAGCTGGTGTGCAGGACAGGGACACCTGGAGATGCTAGAGAAATTTCTGAGCAGGGCTGAGTCAAGGAGAGACAGCAGCTGGAGAACTAGAACATTGTAGGCGGAGAGCCAGTGTGTGTTCCCGGGGGACGAGGGGTCATGGCCAAGGGCTGTGGTGGAGCCGGTGTGGGTGCAGCGGTCAGAGGCTCTCACCCTGGCTTAAGCTACATTAACACAGAGCAGGGCTGAGAGCAGCTCAGAGAGACTACAGATGACATCAACAGAGATGCCCAAACCATGTCAGCCTTGGCATGGGCAGTGGGCGGCATCCCTAACAAGACCAGGGACAGAGGCAGAGCCTAGGGCAGGCAGCAACACGTTGCTCTGCTGGGTCCCTGGGCAAGTGGAGGCCAGTGGGAGCAGGCTCAGGGAGAGATCTGAGGGACCTAAACGCCAGCATGGCTTCACCGTGGGCAGTAGGCTGTGACAGCCTAGACTGGGTTGAAGTGATGGGCAGCTGGTGGTCAGGAAACTGGGGAAGACCGTACGGCTGTCCAGTGTGGAGGGGACGAGGCCAGAGCCAGGGCTACACAGCCGGAATGGGAGAAAGGCCGAGGTGGGCTTCATGGCTTAGGACAGGCTGTGTCCGCCCCGTCCCTGCAACGCGCTCCTGTCCCTTCGCGCCTGCACCGTCGGGCTGCGCGGGCGCTGCACTGCGTCTCTCCAAAGCCTCTCGTTTCCTAAGCTTCCTGTCAGCACGAGAGAGAGAACCACCACGCTCACCACCCTGTGCTCTTAGAGCCCGGCCTTCCAGCCGCACTATAAATAAGCCGGCAGCCCGTCCAAGCACACCCATCCGTCTTGTTTAATAGACTGGAGAGCGCCCCACGCCACGGCAGGTCTCAAGGAGTGGCAAGGTGATGGATGGCACCTTCCTGCGTCAGACGGCATGATGTATAATGAAATATTTATGATTTATTTCAGCTAATAACCCAGCGTGAAGTGCGGGGTGTGTGAGAGCAGACGAGGGAAACGGCACAGCTCTGCTCGCAGAGGGCGGGGCGGGGGCGTCCTCACGCGCACACGTGCATCCCACACACATTTACACACATGTATGCACTCACACGGCCCACCTCACTGCACCCTCAATGCCCTGGGCTGGAGTGCACACCTCGTGGCCCTCGTCATCCTCTGTTCTGCCACCCTCTCTGAGAAAGGACAGCTGGATTTTTAGCTAGAGAGGGCTCCCGCCAGGGTGACACCCAGGAGAATGGAGGTGGAAAAGCAGGCCGTCACCTGGAGAACAGGAAGTCCCTTTCCTCCTGTCAGAGACCTACGTGAGGCTGAGGCCCAGGAGCACCCCATCGGGGAGGGGCCGCAGTGATGCCCAGCCCCGCCAGGGCCCTGTTGTGGCTGGAACCCCCTGGCGGACATTGGGAGGCAGCCGATTCTTGGGTTTCCGTGGGCCTGAGAGGCAGCAGGAAGGGCACTGTGCAGTGACAGCACGCGGCCCCAGCTGTCACACCTGCATATGAATGCAACCAAAGGGGGCCGTTCTGGTGTCAGCATCACAGATTCGGGTCACAGCCATCGAATTTTGTGCTTGCCGCCTTCTCCCAAAAGTGCCCCACACATGGCTGCCGTACCCATGGCATTAACACTCACAAACAGACACCCAGTGTTCACCACACAGGTACACATGTCCTCCGTGCATGTCCTTGCAGGCACAGGGACCATAACATGCTGAGTTACAGCCCCAGCTCGCCTCCTGGTGACCAGAGCCCCTTTCTTCAGGTGATACAGTCATGTTCAAGGACGGCAGCTACTGGATCCGGGGCCGCATGTCAGTGGACATCATCAAGAGTGGTGGCTACAAAATCAGTGCCCTGGAGGTGGAGCGGCTGCTGCTGGGACACCCCAGCATCAAGGGTAAGTGGCTGTGGCACTGCCATTTCAGCGCAGCTGTACTTGGCCCAGACCCGGCCTTCTTGGGAACAGATGGGTTTTTCTCTGTTTGATTATAGACAAAACAGAGACCAGCCTGCAGCAGGCACCACACAGTGGGGCCCTCCCCACACCACAGTTAGGGTCTGCCCAGCCCACACCACAGCTGGATCCAGGTCTGTGGGGGTGCTGGCTGTGCCGCGTAGTCCCTGTGCAAGAGAGTGGCGGCATCCCCATGCTCAGAAGTAGCTGCATGCTCAGGTTGGCCATGGGCCAAGCATCCTGGTAGGACCAGAGCGGGTGGCTGCGGGCGCTAGTCCAGGAAGCATGGTCCCCACCCAGACCACCTCCTAACCTGGAGTCACAGGCTGTGGGACCCTGAGGACAGCAGAGGCAGCTCCTGTGGACCCAGGCCCAGCCATTTCACCGGGGCTCTCCCTGGTAGCCTGTCCACGGGAGCCCGCAGGCCTGAGGGGCAGAATGCTCTGGACCTTTAATCGTCCTCAGCCCTCTTATTAGCAACTGTCCCCAAGGACAGTGCAAGGGGAGGACAGGAGCGGTGGGCAGGCAGTTCCCACGCTGGACCCCCGCAGAGACATCATGGGGAGCCCACCCTCGTCATCCCCAGCAGCCTCCGGCACTCAGTGCTGCCAGGCGGCTGTTCCCCAGGGCTTGCTCCTGGGATTCCGAGTCCTGGCATTTCCTGCACGTTTCTGGTTATCTTCAGCCTTCAGTGCTTGCTCGTCGTGGCATTTAAGGTGCCCCATGCTGTTCTGTCCACAGATGTGGCTGTGATCGGAGTTCCAGACATGACATGGGGCCAGCGGGTTACCGCAGTGGTGAAACTTCAAGAGGGACACTCACTGTCCCACAAGGAGCTCAAAGAGTGGGCCAGGTAAGGGCTGGGCAGGCAGGGGCAGGGGGCATTCGTGGTGTCGGGGGAAAGAGGACCGTCCAAGGTCAAGGAAATGAATAGGTTGGGGGTGGGCTGTCTCGCGGTCTGCCGGAGGGCCAGGCAGGGGTCTTGGGCCTTGCCGTCATCTGGGGCAGAGGGGTACCTGGAAGGTCAGGTGACGTGGTACTCCCATGAGGCTACCCCCCAGTGAAGTGCTCCAGGAGGCTCTGTAATGATGGCAGAAGATGTAGAACCCTATTCATGCCCATCACAGAAGGGCCGTGAACACCTAAAGGGAAATAGAAGCCCCCGTCCCCAGCCATACACCTCAGCTGTGAGATTTGGCGGAAGGTCCTGGGGTGGCAGAAACACACGCTCCTGGACGGGGTTGCCTGTGGTGAGCAAGTAAGTCCTCTGCCGGCTTTAGGAGGAGGCTTGACAGGGAAACATCCCATTAACCTGAAGCCAAGATCCCGAGCATTCTACGTGGCCCCGGGGCGCTGGGCTGAGCCGGCCCAGAGGGCCCTCCCGTCCTCGCCCTCTCCCTCCCCAACCATGGCACCTGTCCCTCGGCTGTGCCCTAAAACACAGACACTGAGCTCGGGGCGTCTTCACATGCCCCTTGGGTGATCACTGCCAGCCAGAGGCCAGAGCTCCCTGCTCTCTGCTAGAGAGGAGCCAGGCCCCGCACAGCAGCACAGTCCCTGTCCCCCCCTCACCCTATATCTTAGTTCGTTTGCCTTCGCCTAACCCTAAACCCTCCCTCAAGCCTTTCTGTCACCTACCCTGGCCCCAGTGGTTACTGTGTCCCAAGGTCACAGGCCCCTTCCCTGTGCCCATAGTGCCTAGTGGTCAGTCCCAGGACTGAACCTGAACCCCACCACCGTCCTTGTCAAAGGCCAGACAGGACAGGACAGACCCCAGAGGTGGGCCTGATGGAACCATGGAGCAGTGTCCCCGTGAGCTCAGGAAGGAGGCAATTAGCAATCTTCCCTGGGTTCTGTATCTTAAATCCAGGAATTTTCTCCTCCCTATCCCCTCTACCCACGTTCCCCCACCCCACCCCAACTTGTCTCCTTCTCCTTGGTGCTGAAGATATTTTTGGCTCGTCCAACATGATTTCACGAACAGTAGGAATCCTTGTTTCATCAGGGGCAGCACAGCTGGGCAATTAGATCCCCCGGGATTTGCAGAAGCGCTGTTGGAGCACTGGCGTTTAACAAAGGAGACACTGCTTTGAGTTAACAATTACTCTGTTAAAGTGTGTGGACGTATATGTGTGTGTGCGCGCATGCACACACGCACGCACACACACACACACGCACGCACACACACACACACGTGCGCGCACACACACACACGCGTGCGCACACACGCACACACACGCGCGCACACACACGCACGCACACACACACACACACGTTTGTCTGTGTCCTGTGCCGAGAGCTCTCCCAGCACATTTCAGGTCCAGGCTTTGGCTTCATGTTACCCCGGGGCCGTCCTCGGGCAGGCGTCCCGCACACCCGGGCCGATCTCCCTGCCCCTTCACACCCCACGCTGCTCTCTCCGACTCTCTAATGTTCAGCCCAGGCTCCGGGCCCAGCCCCTGCAGCGGCCTACGCTCGTGGTTGTAGCTTGTACCATGGGCGTGAGAAGACCCTGCAACAGGCACTGTGTACAGAGGGTTTGGGGGCGCTCTGGGGAGATGCTTCTGGCAGGACAGGACTGGGTAGAACAGCAAGCCAGCCTGTCATCTGCCTCCATGAGGACTGTCCCAGACTGAGGCCAGCATCCAGCCCTTTGTGTCCCCAAATTGGATAGTTTTCGGGTGTTGACACAGGGGCTGGAGGGACAGGAGGGGTCTCCCTTTCAAAGGGCAGGATGGGCTCCAGATCCCAGCCACCATCTTCGTCCTCCGTGTTCATGGGGGAAGGGAGAGGGGCTGCTCTTTCTTTGGTTGCTGGCTTTTTAGCGAGGCTGCTATTTCTTTATATGTCATGTTCACTGCCATTTGCGGTCTTTTTAAAGGTTTTTTCTTTTTAATAATATTCTCCTTTTTGCTGCCATTTTTTTCATTTCTGAAGATGCTTGCCACCTCCTCAATTTCTCTGCTTCCCAAGTAAAGGGCTGTCTTCTTGCCCTGGGGTACGCCCTTAGCAGGAGTCAGAGGGGACCTGGCAGCCCCAGTGCAGGCAGCACGTCTCGAGGGGTAAGCACGGCCTCAGAGCTGGGTACCACCATGTGCTCAGGGTCTCGGACGTGTGCAACCTGCCACCCTTCCATCCTCCCAAACTCCAAGTAGAAATGGGCCACGTGGGACTTAACACACCCGGGAAGAATTCTTGGCATTGACGTCTGATCAGGCCACGATGAGTAATGGAGGTGGCTTCAGCCCTGTCCCAACTGTGCCCCACTGTGTCTCTTCCCAGGAGACCAGCGTGGAAGGTACTAGGTAATACCTTTATTGTCCATGTGCATTTTTTCACACGGAAACTTGCTCTTAACAAACAACCCAGCCTTGCCGAATTCCTGTCTGAGATCTCACTTTGCTTTGAAGCAGTTCTGAGAGTTCACGTTCAGTCCCTAAGCTGGAGCCCTTGGGGGAGGGCAGGCCCGGCCCACACACTCAGCCGCGTTTCTCAGTGAAGGTCTCCTTCCCAGGGGACCACCGTTCTTGGAAATGGCAAAGGCCAAGATTTTAAACCCACGTCCTTCGTGGCACTTTTAGATCATTTTTTAACTTTTATAGCTTTTGTTTCTTTTTCAGTGGTTGCTAAGTTAGGGTTTATAATGTGCATCTCTGACGCACCAGTGACCCTCCCCTAACCTCAGTCTCTTCAGGCACAGATAGCCCGTGCGCTGTTGTTGCTATGCGTCCACTTTTATATTTGTTACACACCCTCACTACATTCCTCTCACTGTTGTTCAGACGGTTATCTCCTAAAGATAATGCAATAATAGGGAAAATACTATCTGTGTCCCGTCTCTGGTGCTCTTCTTACCTTGGCTTTTCCTGGACTCTGTCCTGCCTGCAGACACCCTTCCACCTCTGAGGCACGTCTGCTGATAAGGAACTGTGTCAGCTGCTAAGGAAAATACTATCTGTGTCCCGTCTCTGCTGCTCTTCTTACCTGGGCTTTTCCTGGACTCTGTCAGCAGCATTTCCTCCTGCCTGCAGACACCCTTCCACCTCTGGGGCACGTCTGCTGATAAGGAACTGTGTCAGCTGCTATGTGTCTGAAAACATCTTTACTTTTACCTTCATTCTTGAAAGATACTGTCTCTGGACGTAGGATTCTAGATCGACCGGTTTTTCTTTTAGTTCCTGGAAAATGGCGTTCCACATTCCACGACCTTTTCACCTGCAGTGTTCACCGCAGGAATCCGCTCTCCTGGGCCCTCTCCTCTCTGGGCCCTGGCACCCAGCTCAGCGCTAACGCAGCGAAGCAAAGAGGGGGCATGGGGAGAGCCACACCACACAACATATCACCCAAACACCACTGGAGACCCTGAGTTTTAGCAGCCAGGCTGGGCGGACGCGGTCAGCTGTGTTCCAGGAGCAGGTGGGGGTGTCGGGCCTTAGGGTTTTGCCCTGCTGCACTGTCAGAGTCACCAGGGTCACCAGGCCAGTCCTGGTGACTTGTTCCAGCAAAGTCCAACCCAGAGCCACACATCGTCCCAGCCCCAATGGGCAGCCAGCCATCTCCTGCAGCTGCCAGGACTACAGATGGTGGCACAATCTCCTTATGAACCAGCAGCCTGCACCCCGAGCACCCTGGAGTAGGAGCCCCCGTAGCCTTTGGCCTGCAGCAGACTGTGGCAGGAGCCGCCCTGGGATAACAATGCATTCAGCACAGTACTGCTGACGCTTTCTGCCTGTGGGCAGATGGACCCAGCCTGCAAGGGCGATTAGGCTCATGTTTATTTATAAGCACCCGGCTGCTAAGGTAAGTTTTGGGATTTCTCTGCCACCCCCATCATTGGCTCCTCACCATGACTGATCCTCAGTGGCCAAGGCTGCCCCACAATTGCACACTGGAGGGCCACACATGCCTGCTGGCTCTGGGCAGACATTGGGGCCATATGTCCTGCACCCCACTGTCTGAATCATTCTAGCCTGGCCTGAAGATTGTTATCAGTAGCCCCAGAGCTCAGGAGCTGCCACCCCAGGCAGAATCCTGTGCTTCTGCTATTTTATTACAAAGGGGCACGTGGCCCCGGGTGTTGCTGTGAGAGAGCAGGGAGCAGGCAGCTCTTGTCTGGCCAGAGGAAGCCTTGGGAGGGAGAACTCGGGCCCTGCAGCCTGAGGAGTTCCAGAGCAGAGCCTATGGGGGTGGGACCCCAGATGGGGTCATACACAGGAAAACAGGAGAGCACATCATCTAATGGGGTACCCCTCATGGGAGTGGAAGTGCAGGGAGGCTTCTGGACTACCAGACAAGCCCCTCTCACTGCTTGGGTGCTGGACTCTGGTGGGGCGGGGGGGAGGGGAGGGGCGGCTGTGCCGGCCCATGTGGCTGCAGCACCCAAGGTCTTACCACTGCCTCCTCTGCCCATCTGTCCAAGGCTGCTGTAGTGACCAGGCCACAGAGTAGGACCAGCTCTCTCCAGCTGTGGGAGACCTGGCCCCAAGTGGGGCTCATCCTCTCCCCTTGGGTGGGCAGAGGGGCATCTCTGTGTTAGTGTGTCCTGCAGCAGGGCACCCTCCCGGACAGGCACAAGGTGGCCAGGCTTCTGGCCACGGGAAGGATGCTGTGTGGGCCCTGCAATCTCCTGCTACTCAGGCCAAGCGTGTCTCTGCAGAGGCGTTCTGGCCCCGTACGCTGTGCCTTCCGAGCTCCTGCTGGTGGAAGAGATCCCGAGGAACCAGATGGGGAAGATCAACAAGAAGGACCTCGTCAGGCAGTTCTATCCACAAGACCAAGGCCAGGGGTCCATAAGCCAGCTTTAAGCTAAAACCCCGTAAATCAGAAGGAATAGAGTGAGGCCTGATGGAATGAGATCACAGCAGGAGGCCTCCTCTGCCCACCCTTGCGGCTACACCCACACCCTTTTGTGGCTCCTTAAACTCCCCGAGGCTGCCGGGCAGGTCCCAGGCAGGTCTAGGAGTCACCTGAGGATGCAAGTTTCCAAAGAAAATGCAATAAAGCTTCACAGAGGAAAAATATTCCTGTGCCTTGCTGTCTGCCCAGGGCCTGCATGGGGGCCATGCTCCAGGTGCAAGGAGTCCTTGCATCTGCACACATGTGCGTGTCACAGCGCAAGGTGTCTCCCGCTGTCTGGGTTGCCCATGTGGCCACCGCAGGTGACCCGCAACCCCTCTTGGTTGAACCCCGACAGTTCTGAGTAGCTGACCCTGAAGACAGGCCTGGGCATCCAGCTGAGGGGGTCGGGCATGCTATTGTCTCTTCTGTCCTCCCTGACACATTTCCCCGTGAGCTCCAGGACAGCCCATCCTATGAGAGTGGCATCGCTGTTCCCCAGGGACCCTGGCGGAGACTCACGTAGGCCTTCGGGCCAAGCTGACCACCATGGGGATGCAGCTCAGGCGACCAGAGAGCCAGGGAAGCTGAGTGCCTGGAGCCTCTGCTAGGCGGCTTCATGTAGCCCCTCAACCCCCTCAAAAGGAACATTCTAGACCAGGGGCCCACAAACTTCTGGGATGGGCCAGATAGTCAATATTTTAAGCTCTGCAACCATGCAGTCCCCATCACAGCTGCTGACCTCCGCTGTCACAGTGTGGATCCTGCTGTCATGCGAGTCCACATCTTCTCAGTAGCCAGAGACTGACACCAATGGCCCTGCAGCTGCTCCACCTTGACTTTTGACCCTTAACCCCCATCCCCTCCATGCTACTCCGTCCACATACCGCTATACCCCGCCCCTCCTTTCAGTCTTCGTCTAAACACCACCTCCTCCTTAACAGATCCCCTCCGCTACCCCTAGACAGGCCCAGGCCCTCCACCCTCCCCAGCCACGAGCGCACAGTTCTCCGAAGAGCGAGTCACATGTCAGTATGCCCGCTTTCCACTCCTGGCTATGTTGACTCTGTCGCATGGGTGCCCCGTGTGCACTCCAACAGAGAATCCAGGAGCCCCTGGACAGTTTACTGGAGACCAAGGCAGCTCCTCTACCCAAGACCGCTGGGAAGTGCCACTCACAGCACAGCAGGAGTCTGGGCTTGACTTCTCCAGGACATTCTGTCCTCAGAATGTGTGTCTCAAGGAGCAGCAAACTGTGGGAGCTGGGGACTGGAGGAGCCACCTCAGCCGGAGCAAGGGCTTGGTGCCTTGTTTAGAAGATTCAGGGGGTGAGGGAGGCCGGGCCAAGACCATTTTCCCCACCCCAGTGTTGCATTGTGACTCCCCAAGGCCTGACCCTGGGCGTGGCATTTGTTCAGAGGACCATCCAGCCCCTAGCTCCCTCCTGCCTGAGGCCTGGACATGCAAGCTGGTCGCCCACCTACTGAGCAAGCTGCCCAGGGGTTTCAGCCACTGTGCCCACAGCCGGCTCCTCTCGAGGGCAGCCCTCAGCGCCACAGCAGACACCGAGGCTTCCCGCTGTCCTTGAGTCTGGCCCTGTGGTAACTAGGGAACCACATAATTACATGCTACTGAGAAAAATGAGATTCAGCACTGCGGGATCTTTGCTTAATCCCACTGGTTTGACACTGTATCTGTCCTGATACTGAAATTTTCGATTCCTAAAAATGTTTATGTAATTATTTGCTTTATGCTATAATCTCTATCAAATACTTTCAAAAAATAACAGCCATCTTCAACTAACAGCAAGACTACAGAAGGACATTGATTTGTCCTTGGAACAGGTCCCCCTAAGGACACAGAACACTGTGCCCCACTTGCTAAATCAGCGTGACCAAAGGTCACCAGGCTTCCAGAAAATTCCCCTTTGGCTAGAAATGCTACCCCCACTCACACACACACACACCTGCTCCCTAAGGCTGACCCTCACTACGCAGCCCCACCATCCTGCACTCGGCTCCCACAGTAAAGCTAGGAGCTGGCACCCGGGGAGTTGGGCTGTGACAGCTTGATTGACAGCCCATCTACCTTTGACCTCACTAGGAGGGGCCACACTGGGTCTGCACTTGTTGCAAAGCAGCTCAGATACCCAGGGTGCCTGGTGGGGGCTGCTCCTCAGACAAGCCATCTCCTCGGAGCAGGGGAAAGGCCAGCCTGTGCTCGCAGGGCCCCTCAGGCTCCAGAGAGGAGGGAACACACCTGGCTCAACCCATCCCCGAGTCCTGCCATGTCCCACCCTCTGAACATATATATACTCATCAGCAGCCAGGGCAAAGCTCTGCTGCCTCCTTGTGCATCCAGCATCTGCGTGTGCAGACGTGGAGGGCCAGCCAAGGGAAGAGACCCCTAAGAAGCGACAGGCTTGAAATAGCCACAGACATGTCTGGGCCAAAACCTCCCAGCCCCTCCCTGGCACACAAGGCCCATGTCCTCTCTGCCCGGGTTCCCTGCTCTGTGATCTAATAAGGCTGGTACTTCCTATGGGCTCTTCTGGTCCTGACCAAGGGACTGAGGCTTTGCTCCCTCGGAAGTCCAGTCATGGGGGCTGGCGACCCCACACAACCTCCCACCTAGAAGCTCCCCAGTCCTCCCGGCTCCCCAAGGGGGCCATGGTGGCATGTTAGGTCAGGGCACGGAGTCCTATCAGCCGAGGTCAGCACAGGCCAGGCCACCAGCACCCACTGCCCAGGCACCAGGCACTTTCATGTCCACCCAGCTGTGTAGCCACAGTTTGAATCTCTATGTATAATCTGGGCTGCTTTGCAACAAGTGCAGACCCAGCGCGGCCCCTCCTAGTGAGGTCAAAGGTAGATGGGCTGTCAATCAAGCTGTCACAGCCCAGCTCCCTGGGTGCCAGCTCCTGGCGATTAGACATAAAGACTTAAACTGTGGCTATATAGCCGGGTGGACATGAAAGTGCCACCACACCCACGACTCAAGATTCTTGATGGTCAGGGATGCACACAGGCCTGCAACGAGCCCACAGCCACTGTGCTGTGAATCCAGACCCTCTGTGTCTTCCCTCCGTGCCTGCCACCTTCACGGTTCAGACCTGAGGACATCCACACCTGCCTTCCCTGGAAACTTTCTCTTGCATCCCTCCCAAACGGGGGCAACAGCCGAAATGTCAGGGCACAGATGCCTGACTGAGAGCAGAACTCCTTGGTGTGGTCCCCAAGATTGTCATAGATGCACCTCATGTCCTAGATCTAGGGGCCCGGACTCCCCGGGTGTGTCCATGAGCAGAGCCACCTGCCAACACAGGTGAGGCTGGGACTCCCGTGTCTGCCTGCTCAGAGATAGAGGACCCAGAGGGGCACCCCAAGAGCCAGGTCATGGGGCACTAAGCCTGTCTAAAGGGGATTCTGGCAGTTGGGCACCCAGTTTTAGACCAAATAACCATGTAAAAATGAGTACAATGCCGGGCTGACTTTAAAGAACAATGAATAGGAAATACATGCCTGCATACGTAACTGTGCTCACAGACATCCCTGCATACACGCCAGTGTTCACACGCACACACACACACACACATGCTCTGTGATACTTCCCAAGTTTTTGGGCTGAGTATTTCCAAGAATACCTGGAATCACCCTAAACGTTGAAGTCCCAACTCTTTCTGGTTTATGTTGAGTTTCTACATTAAAAAAAAAAAAAAAAAAAAAAAATTCGGAGGCCGATTCTAGCACCAAACTAAATTTGAAAACTACAGCTCCTTTCTTAAAATGGTTCTGGCCTGTGACCTCCTTCTGGGGGCCCTGGGGACCTGTGCTGTACCTGCCATGCCCGCCTCTTCCTGCTCCTCCTCTTTACTTCCTGGGCCTGTCTCCGTGTGCCCGTCTTGCCTTCTGGACACTGGACAAGGTTGTGCCGGGGTCCCCCACGGGACCCCCACCCCATTGCTCCCCTTCCCTGGCAGTCCCCTCCCCCATTCTCTCTCCCATAGTCCCCTCACCACCCCTGCAGTCCCCCCTCCCCATCTTGCACATTCAGCCCATGTCCCCCTGTCTCTGTGTCCTCAGTGATCGCACTGGGGCCTGTCTTTCTCCATGTGGACTCTGTGTCTCTGGTCAGTTGCTCGAGGTCATTTTTGTTATTGTGGACCTGTGTGCATTGTCAGCGCTGCTGGGTGGCCCTTCTAGAACCTTCCTGAGCCAGAGCAGCCCGCATTTCACCAGAACCCCTATGCCCTGCCTTGATGGGTTCTATGGTGCCGCTTTCCCCTCCCACTGGGCCGTGAGCGGTGGTCAGAGCAGCTCTTTGTCCTGCCTGTGGGAGTCAAGTGTATCCTTTGTTAAAACATCACGGATGCAGTAATTCTTAGCTCACCAAATAGATCAATATCAAATTATCATGTCCCACGTTCATAACTCTTACGCATGCAACAATAGGGGAACAAGGTCACTGGAGAATAAATAGCAGCAGAGGCACTTTGCGATCCATCACTGCAGACAGCTGCAGGCATCCCACGCAGCACTGACAAGGCCATTAATAAAGCTAGGAGATGGATGACCACAGGGAGAGGCCAGACCACCTGCCTCACCCGGGGGAACCTGTGGGGCTCCACCTCAAGGTGGGGAGGGACTTCCACCCACCTGGATATGATGGGGATCCCCGCTCAGGTCCCCGACATATTCGCGAACCCAGCTGCTCTCCCGGCCATGGTGAGCGCCCCAAGGGGAGAGCTCTCAGCCCGTTTTACAGACGAGGAATCTGAGGTCTGGTGAGGTGAGCGACTGTCCCAGGGCCCCAAGATGAGAAAGGACAGGAAGTCAGGGGCAGGGCTGGCTGCGTGGAATAGCAGGACACTGGGGACGTGCTTGACGCAGGGAGAAGCTTGGCGCAGGTGTGTCAGTGGGAAGGGAGCTGGCCCCTGGCCTAGCTGGCAATGGCGGCCCTTCTCTGGAGTGGCCTGGTTCAGTCTTCCCAGATAGGGAGCCCATCCTGGAGCTGGTCAGGAGCTGTGGAAGCTACAACACAGGGCCATCTGAGGGAGCCTAGGCCCACCTCTACTGGGTCCCTGTGAGTCCCCCAGCCGCCCTCAAATTCTGGAACCACCAGTGAGGGACCCCAAAGATGTCCACGTCCCGACCCCTGAGACCAGGACTGTGAATAGGTTACTTCACGAAGCTAAAGGGTCTTAAAACAGGGGCTGATCCTGGATCTCCAGATGGGCCTCAGTATCATCACAGGGGACAGTGGCAGGAGGGCCAGAGTAAGAGTGATGGACTGATGCTCAAGCAGTCATTACCAGCCTAGATGATGGAGGAAGGGGCCAAGGGCCAAGAAGCCAGAAAAGACTAGATCTTCCCCTGGAGCTTCCAGGAGAAACCAGCCCTGCGACACCACACTCTGGACTCAGGAGATGGTGCTAGACTTACGACCCCCAGACATCCTCCAGCCACGAGAGAAGATGTGTTGTTTTAGCCTCTGTGGTGTGGTGATTGTTAAGCATCTTCTTTGTTCCATGTATCTTGCACCAATCTCTCGTTAGCTGGCATTTTAAGAGGAAGAAAAGGGGCTGTTGGACGATTCTCTTGGAACCAGTCCAGTTGGCCTCTCTGTGACTCCCAAGTCCTCTACAATCAGCGTCCTGGGGTCTCAGGGCTGATGTGGCTGTGAGGCCTCTGTTTCCAAGGGGTGGTGGACTCAGGTGTCCTCCACAGGCTGACAGGTAACATCCCCTCAAGCAACCAAGAACATGGGAAACAGGCCCAGACAGGCCGATGGAGGGGCGTCTGGGCAGAGGAATGAAGGGTATGGCAGGGGGAGCCTGGCTTCTCCAAGGCCAGGGCGGAGGCCCACGGCCCTGCTTGCATCTGCCTCAGCCACCCCTCCTTACCCTCTTCCAAGTGGAGGACAGTTCCTCAGGGCAAGCACTGAGGTGGGTGGCCAGGGCCCAAGGACGCACCCTGGCACCCTCATAGCAGCCCTGTGCCTCTCGAGCCTGTTTCCTCATCTGTGAAGACAGGGACAGGGTGCCCGAGCCCGAGAACAGGAGGAGGAACAGTGGAAAGCTCCTTACTAAAGATTGCTCCCGGCTCCCAGCGCAGGCAGCCGGGTCCCTCTCAGCCCTCAGCCCCTAGCCCCTAACCGGTGATTTTCAGGGTCCTCTCCAAGCGGGGAGGTGTGGAACCTGGGGGCTGGGCTAGCAGGGGCCACCCCCAGAAGAAGGGGTGCAGGAGAAGGAGCGTAGGACAGGACAGGGACCCTGGAGCCGGGACAAGCAGGGACAAGGCCCTTCCTGCCACACAGCCACATCACAGCGCAGAGCTGTGACAGGGGGGCAGCTCCCCCCTGACCGCGACAGCCATGGCCACAGCGCCCTCGCTGCCTCCCTGTTCTCCCACAGGGCCATGCAGCCCCCTCTGTGTGGAACTGGGCAGGTGGCCGAGGGCACTGCCAGCCTCTGACCCTTGACCCCAGGTACATCTTGCCCTTGGCCCAGACAAGCACAAGCATCTCCCTCAGGCCTCTCCAAAAGCACCATCCCTCTGCGTCTGCCGGTGTGTGGGGCTTCACACGGGTGTGTAAAGTGTGCAGACCCGTGGGGTGCACTGCACACCTGCATGTATAAGAGGGGTGGGCACATGCGCATGGGGCTGGGTGTCCATGTGCAGGCGTGTGTGTGAGCAACCGTGTTTTGGGCTTGCATACAGGCTCCTGGGCATGACCTACCTATATGAGAATACGTGTTGGGTGCAGCACTTGACCCCGGCACATCTGCACGTTTCTTCACACGGTGGCCCTTGCCCGCCCTGGAGCCCTCATACAAGCTCAAGCCGTGCCCACCCAGCAGCCCCTCTCATCATCGGCTTGCAGTGCACGTCGCCCATTGACAGTCTGATCATATATACACAGCCATTCAATTACTCTGTAATGGCTATGGGCCATTAAGCCATCAATCTACTTCATTCCAGCCTGCCAGCCCTTTCCCCACCACCGAGCAATAAAACCATTAAAACAACAGCGGCAACAAGCAGGCGCATCCTTAATGCATCAGCGACATTCCCGTTAGCACTGCTGTGACAAGGAAGAGCCACTCCTTAGAAAGAAGATGAGACACTGCACCAGCCAGATTGGCTGCCTCCTACACTCACGCACACGCGTACGCATGCATACAGATACACACGGACCGGACACACAGACATACAGAGACATGTACATGTATACGTGTGTGCACACCACATATTGACATGCATGCACAAGCACATGTACTCACCTGTGCACGTGTACATACATACACATGGACACAATCATGGTTATACACACATGGACATGCATACTCGCATGCGTGCTACATGTACATGTACATACAGATATGCACTGCGTGCATGCATGTGTGTGCACATGCATATACACATGTACACACATGCAGAAACATAACCACATGTGTACACATGGACATGCATACTCACGTGCATGCTACATGTACATGTACATGCCGATATGCACGTGCGTGCGTGCATGTGTGTGCACATGCATATGCACATGTACACACATGCAGAAACATAACCACATGTGCTGTGCAGGTGCATACACATGCATATATGTGCACACATGCGGACACATACATTTCCATAGACAACACAGATCTGGGCTCTGAAGCCACCCACCCGGAGTCGGCTTCTCCCCAGGGCCCCAGCAGCTAGTGGTAGGCAGAACGAGATCAAGGAGAGCTTGGGGACATGCTGGCATCCAGCAACAGCTGGCACTGGACTCTTCAAATACTAGATATTGCCCCATTTTTTCCAAAGAGGCCGTGCCCGTGCAGACGTCCACTAGTATACGTGAGACGCTAATCTCACCTCCACGCCAACGTGGACGAGCAGACTTTTCCCTTTTGCCACTGTGCTGGGTGTGGAATTGAATCTTTGTTTTGATTTGCATTTCTCTAATTATTAGTTAGGTGGAATGTTTTAAACATGTTTATTGGCTATTTGATTTCTTATTCTGTGAATTGCCTGTTCGTGTTCTTTGCCCATTTCCTATTTGGTTTGTTGATACTCTTGATTATGTATTGGTTATGTGACTTGCCTTTTACTTCATTTAGTGATATCTATCGATGTGCATAATTAAAATTTTTAAAGTATTCAAAGGCATTAATCTTTTTTATAGTTTGAGTTCATCTTGTCTAAAAAATTCTTTCCTGCTCCAAGCTCTTAAATATATTCTCATATGTTCTAAAAATTACAAAGCTTTGCCTTTCCCATTTAAGCCCTTAATTCGCTGGACATAATTTTCACGTGTGGTGTGAAAATCCCCGACTTTTCCCGGATGGAATAACTAATGTTCCCGGGTCTAGACTGTCCCATCCTTTCCCACTGACCTGCATGCGGCCTCTGGTCTCCATCAAGTGTGAGTCGTGCTCGCCCCCTCACTTTCTGTCCTGTTTCCCTTTCTCTCTTCTGGGCTGTCAGGACCCCCGTCCGACTTCCTAAGTCTTGATATTTGTTAGGACAAGGCACTCATTTTTATTTCCTTTCTCAAAACCGTCTTGGCTCTTCTTGGCCCTTCGCTCTTCCATTTGAATTTGAAGAGTGGCTTAAAGTTCCTTTTTAAAAACCTCATTGGAAATTTTATTAGGGGTTATTGAATTTATAGACTAATCTGGTGAGACTTGACATCTTTACAAACGTCATCTTCCAGTCCATGAACACGACCCAGCTCTGCATTTCTTCAGGCTTCTTCGTGTTCTGCAATCTTCTCTATGATAGTTGTCCATGTCCTCTGAGAGGTCTCGTCCCAGGTGTTTTATACTTTTTGTTGGAAACCGGAAAGGAATTTCTTATTTCATTTTTTAATTGGTTATCAAAAAGATATGTGTGTTGGATTTCCATCTTGCAGGCTTGCCGAATTCGTTTGTGGATTTCGTGTAGGTTATCAACATCGGCCCGTTAGCACAGTTCTACCTCTTCCTTTACGCTTCTTAGCCTTCCTATTTCTTTCCTACTCTTAGCATTTCTGACATCTCCAGTAAAATAAAATCTAGAAGAACGGGGGTGGGCAGACACCTCCAGAGGAACATCTAGTTCCACAGGAGAGTGTGGGTGGATGCCCTGACTCAGATGAACTCATGTATTGCTGCCCCTAATTCCTAAGATGTTTCATGAATGAGTGCTAAATTTCATTGAAAGGTTTTCTTATCTATGAAATTGACCATCCTTTCCACCTTTAATCTGTTAATGTGGACAATTTTCTAACGTTACATTCATGCTCCTGGGATAAGCCCTACTTGGTCACAGTGTGGGGGGAGCAGGGGGGGATGAATTATATATACTCTATTTAATGTGGTTATTGATCTAGCACCATGGTTTCTTATCTATAATTCCAAAATCAAAACTCTGACAACCAGAGTTGTTTGTTTTGAGTTTTGTGTGTGTGTGTGTGTGTGTGTGTGTGTGTGTGTGTGTGTGGTAAACTCATTTGACGGATGTCACAGAGTGAATATTTATGTCCCCTCAAAATTCATGTATTGAGACCTGCCCCCCAACGTGGTGTGAGGATGTGAGGCCTTTGGGAGGTGACTGGGTCATGAGGGTGGGGCCCCCATGATGGGATTAGTGCCCTTATAAAGGGACTCCAAGAGGTCCTCGCCCCTTCTGCCATGGGAGGACACAGGAGAAGACACCATCTATGAACCAAGAAGCCCTCATCAGACACTGAATTTTCCAATGCCCACATCACGGATTTCCACCCTCTAGAACTGTGAGAATTCAGTTTGTTGTTTATAACCCCGCTGTCTGTGGTATTTCGTCATAGCAGTCTGAACGGACTAAGACAGTAGTCACGCCTGAGCTGAAGGGTGGACACGAGGTTATATGAATATTTATCCATTGGTCACAGGTACTGTCCCAGGCTCTAAGGGAATAACACATGTGACAAATTTACCTTTTAAACATCTGAAAAATTCTGAATTCCAACAGCCTTCTTGCTCAGGGGTTTGGGTGCGAGACTTTGGCCTGCATTTATTTGGGATTCTGAAGGGGCAGCATCAGGCCCGCCGTCTTTTCACAGGCAGGATGTCTTTGATTACCGACCGTCTCTTCAATGCTTCCTGGTTTATTCAAAATTGTTACTTCTTTGTGAGTCCATTTGATTATCTGTATCTTCTTTAAAACCACACACTTCATCCGGGTTTCAGATTTCTTGGCATAAAGTTGTTCCCAGCCTTCTCTGATGACCCAGAACTTCTGTCCTGCCTAAAAATACACTTCTGTTCTCATAGTGCTCAGTGTCTCTTCCTCACCAATCCCGCTACATTTGTCTATTTAAATTTTCCTTTTGTTTGCTAATCCTCACTGTGTTTCTTTTGTTTCATCAGCTTTCCATCACCATTCTTTCTCTTCTGGCCTCGGGGTTGCCCTGGCAGCTTGGGCTGGACCCTCCTTCACTAGCTTCTGTTCTTATAAATACATGCCAGGTCCTCAGGCACCACCTGAGCATCACTAGGGCTTTGCTAGGAGGCACTTCCAGCCCCAAACACTGGGTGGATTGCACTTTGGTTTAATCTCTTAACTCGTGAGTACATTTTCAATCCGCCATCTTCCTCCTGCTCTCCATGTAATTCCCCGAGAACAAGGCCATGTGATTCCGATTCTTTGAAATCCGAGGCGCCTTTTGTGTCCTCCTATGCAGCTGGTTTTCGTTTCAGAGTTGAGAGATTGAAAAGAATCTATTAGATTAAACTTGTTAATTTGGTTATTTCAGTGCATCTGTGCCTCAGTATTTGGCCTGCCTGACCCCTCAGGATGCAGCATGTTAAAATCTCCACCATGTTGTGGAGTCGCTCGTTTTCCCTCATTACGTCAGCTTTTCCTTCGCATATTTCGACATTATGTTCTTAGGTCCATATTGTACTTGACTATTATATATTTCTGATGGATGTTATTTAGCGTCTCTCTTTATCCCTCTTCATTTTTTTTTTCCTTAAGTTATATTTGTCTGAGGTTAATATTGCTATTCCAGCTTCTGGGCTTGTATTTAAATGGCCCATCTTTGCATTCTTTAATCGCCCACGTCTCTGTGTGGTATTAGTGTTTCTTGTAAGCGGCGTAGCCGGATCTGACATTTTTAACTCCAGTCTGATCATTGTCTTTTACTAAGGGTGTGCAGTCGATTTATTGTGATTACTGATGTCGTTAGACTCATTTCTGCTATCTTATTTTGCATTTTCTGCCTACCACCCTGGGGATTTTCACTTTGTTGTTTTTGCCTCTCTTTTGTTGTATGAATAAACTACTCTACTTTTTTCTCTTTGATTATTAGGAAATTATAAATTAAATTTCTGTTCTCTGAGAACCCTCAAAAATGTTAAATACATACTGTAAAGTCTATAATTCTTCTTCCAATCAAGTTTATGGTTAGGGGGTCCATGGCTCCGCATGTCCAGGAAGAAACTATAACATCCTATAACCCGCCTCTAAATACCTGCCTCTCTACCGTCTTGGTATTTTTTTTTTTTTTTAGTTTTGGACGCAAAAATTAATAGGCTTTGTTTTTACAGCCAATCGTTAAATTTACTGACATTTTATCAACTTCTTGGCTCAATGGATTTCATTTTAATAAATAATGCTCTGTGATAGTTCTCTTAAAAGCATCTGAGTAGTGAACTCGCTTAACCTTTGTACACCTGAGTATTTGTTTCCTCACTCTTGAATGACAGGCTGTCTGGTACGAGATGTGAGCTATTAGCTCTATACCTCTGCTGCCTGGCATCTTGGCTTCATGCCTTCAAGTTCATTGGTCTTTTTCCTCTGGTGCTGTTAAAGCTTTCTGGTCCTCGACACAAGAGTGTGTCTACACAAGTGGAAACTCTGCCTCACTCAAGCGAATGGCCACAGTTCCTGCCATTTCCCCACACGGTTTCTGGACCTTCTGTTACCTGAGTGTCCTGTGAGTGAAGATGCTCCTCTCTAGATAGAAATCACACACCCTCTGTGAATGAAGCTAGAGAAATTCCTCCTTCAGCAGCTGGACCTCTCTGGGTTCATCACACTGCATAAGTGGGGTCACTAAACTCAGCCCCACTTCTGTGCAGATGGACGCCACCCAGGACCCTCAGCATCCCCTCTGATATGCTGACATCTCGAGGCCTCAGTGTTTACTTAACACTGTCAGTGCCATTTCATCTAGTTGGAACAGGCTAGTGTGACAAGCTCTCTAGAGGGTTTTGACTCTTGCATCTGTCAGCAGTCACAAAGCCTTGGGCCGCCTCCTGTGACTTTATTCCAGGCACTGATGGAATCACTGACCGGGGCGAGGCTAAGGACAGGGTCAGTCCCAACAGCGCCTTTCCTCCAGGTGAAGGCACCTCTTGGGTGGAGGCTGCCAGCAGGCTGGCCGCTCAGCCCACATTCACACCGTCACTGTGAGGGTGAGAATATCCCAGAAGTGCTTCGTGAAGTCGTAATTCTATGTCTGCAGCAGTCCCCTTCTGTACCCAAACTGGAGCTCGTGCATATCTGTCAGGTGCAGTTACTCATTAAATCCAGGATTAATTGGATACAGGTATAGTCCTGCCCCAGGGAGCCTCACTCTGGGGGACAAGGCGCAGTGGGGATGTCTGCTGGACCCCAGATAGCCACACACCCCCTTGGCTGGGGAGGATAAGACACCTGTGGGGGGGGGTGGAGGAGAAGCGGTGCCCTGAAATGAAATCTGGGTCCTCTCTGGAAAGGAGGAGGGTGCTGGGGGGTAAACAGGAGGGCCTGGGGCAGGGGCAGGATCAGAACATAGTCTGAAAAAGTCACAAGACTCGGAGGGCGGCTAACTGGAAAGAGGGAGGAGCCAGGAGGCAAGTGCTAGCTCTGAGGGGCAGAGGGTGAGAAAGAAGAGCCTGGAGCAGTCCAGGCTTCCAACTCAGCAGCTTGACTGGAGGTAGAGGAGGAGAAGCGGGTAGGACAGAGAGGAAGTGGAGGTGGGGGCTCAGGCTCGCACACGCTGAGCTCAACTTGCGCATGCTGGGCACAGCCTGGACGGCCCCCAGACTCTGCCGAGAGGTGGTAGGGGGTGGGGGATGTCTGCTTCCAACATTCAGGAGAGAGCAGGCAGCATCAGGACCAAGGAGAATAGCTGAAACGTGCCGATTCTCTCTAAAGAGGGAGGCAGCTAGCCAGGTAGGTGCTGCTCAGTTTGACCTGGGCTGCCCTGCCCAGTGGTCAGGTTTGCCCCACACCGAAGCCTGGCCTGCAGTCCTGGCCACTGTGGGAAGGCTTCTGTGCCATCCACTAGCTCCTCCACCAACCTGGGCAGTGCCTCTCCCGTCCTTTTTGCCCGGATTTATCTGTCTGGAGGAGAAAGGCCAACAGGAAGAGTTCGTGGGCCCTGAGACCCCATACCTCCTGGCTCTGTCACTGGAAACAGAAACAGCAGCCTCATGGAGACCCTGCCCCTGGGTGAAGGAGCTCCCGCCACTAGTGGCCCAAGAATGGAGGGCGAGATTAAATGCAGCAGTGATGTCGTCAGACTAAATTGATTCCATTACAGCAATTGATTTCATCTGAATGGTCATTAATGTGATTTATATGGCTGTTTGAGATTCTTTGCTCCCAAATCTGTCACCAGTCTACTTGATATTGATTGAAAGACAATAGTGCCAGTGCCCAGTGGAGCAGGCTGGGGGTGCGTGGGGGACTGTACTGCCTGCGCTGACTTAGGGACCCCCACGCCCCTTCTGGCGCCCTCCCCACTCTGCAACACACTCACACACCCTGCAGCCTCCCCTCCCCACCACACTCCCTCCTCCCCTCCCCTCCCCGGCCTCTACTGTCTGATTGAGGAGGCGCCAACTAGAAGCCTTGCTGGCAGCTTCTCCAGGCTGAGTGGGAAGAAGAGTGAGGCAGGAGAGGGGCCTCGGGGCCTGCAGCCCCCCAGGCAGGCTGCCTCTGTTGAGGGGACAGCCCCCGGCCTCCCCTCGCCCCAGGCCTGGAAGGACCAGCCACCAGGTGGCCTCATTTGCCTGGAGACCATCCCCCCAGCTTCCTCCCCACAGGGACTCTCCCCAGCCCAGGCCAAGAGCCCCGTGAAATGATTGGGTTGTGACAATACAGGAACCGAACTCGCTGAGGCCACACTGAGGAACCGAGAGCCGCCAGGGAGAGGAGAGGAGCCCCCCAGTCCCTCGGCGACATTCTCTCATTGCGTGCTGGGAGTTTGAAGCCAGGCTGGGGCATTTAATGCCAAAGCCCACAGGCACAGGCCACCGGGGAGTGAGAACACTGGTGATAAAGGCCCAGCCTGGTGTGCACGCCCACGGGGGCTCTCACACTGCCTTTGCCCCCCCACACACACCCACTTTCCCCAACATCTCATCTGGGGGTGCGCCGCCCCTCCCTGCCCTGCACACCCTCCTGCCCAACTCAGGAGGCAGCCACCCACACCAGCCACTCTCCGTGTGCTCAGCACCCTGAGGCTCTGCATAAGGACAGGTGGCCCGAAGCCCAGCCCTGAGGTACTAGGGTGCGTGTTGGCCCCAGCCCTGGTCCCAGTCCGTCTTGACGAGTCAGTTTTTCCATCAAAACCAAGTCTCTGGGAGCGGCTTTTATGATTACAAATTGCTTTAAAGTTCGACCATCTGAGGCAGGAGGCTCTGTTCTCTGGCCTGCCCTCCAGCCCCGTCTGCACACCACCTGTCACTGGGGCCAGGCCTCTCAACTGAACGTCACTGGTCCTCCGGCCCTCCTCACCAGGGCTAGGTGTGGGCCGACCTGGCTCGGCTGACAACAGTGCCATTGGCAGAGGTCATGCCCCCCAGAGCCTCTGCTGGCCTGGTTGCTCCTGGCTACCCCAGCACATTCAGGCCGGCCATGGAGAGGAAGCCAGGCTGGCTCCAGAGCCAACACCAGGGCAAGACCAGGCAAGTTGCCCCCACCTGGCCAGGGGCCTGCGAGGGGCCAGCAACCTGAGGCCTTCTCTGGGGTGGACGTGGGCAGAAGTCTGTGCTGACCCTGTGGCCAGCAGCCCCTGATCCCTCTTGGGAATATGAAGGTCCATGCTGGGGTACTTCCACCTTAGGAGGGACAAGGGGGCACAGGGTCACGGTGAGAGCTGCTGTTCTGGAGCATGTAGGGGCAATTGTGTCCGGGGCAGGGGGCGGTGAGAAGGGACCATGGCGCCTCCCCCCGTCCCCCTGAGCACGAGCCAGGAACCATCTCAGGGCCAGCAAGAGGGAAGACCAGGCTGCTGTCTCCTTCCACGCCAGCCCCCCATCCCGGCTGCCTCTGCTGGGCTTCCTTGAAGCCACACTGCCCTCTGCTGGTGCCAGTGAGTGTGGCAGGAGCTGCTGGGACTCGCCTTCCCCCTGTCCTACCTTGCCTGGCCACCCTAGCTGAGCTCCCCTGCAGAGTGCCTGGGCCAAGGCTGGCTGGAGCAGATCACCTGAAGGACACAGGAAACTGTGTCCAGTGGGCCTGTGGTCACTGGCCAGATTCTTCATTCCCGTGTCAGGTTTGCTGGGCAGGCGGCTGCTCAGCAGGACAGAACCCCAGTCCCTACAAATGGGGCTTGCAGCTCAGGGACATCCCTGGAGAGTCCGGAACAGAGCCTGCTGTTCAGGTTCCCTCCGGCCCAGCTCCCTGTAGAACCAAGACCAAGGGTCATGTTGCATCAGCAGCTGTGGGCTTCTAGCTCCCAAGTCCTCAGGGCCACAGGGCATCTGCTATCTGTCCGTAAATATTTTTTGAGCACTCAAGACTAAAAACATAGTTCGAGAATAACTGTTCTGCATTTATTTTGGGGGATGTAATTGGGCTTCTGACAAAGACAAGGTCCCCCAAACCTATAAATATTTTTTGAGCACTCAAGACTAAAAGCATAGTTCGAGAATAACTTCTGCATTTATTTTGGGGGATGTCATTGGGCTTCTGACAAAGACAAGGTCCCCCAAACCTGATGGGTGCTGCCAGGATCTGTGCCTTCCAGGGAGCCCTCTGCCTGCACTGCGCCCTGTGGCCACCAGAGGGTGGGAGAGGCCTGGACCCGGGGCAATGACACCCCTGCCCTCCCCTGACCAGGTGCTGGGTCCTGGAGCCGCCAGCCTACCACAACACCCCCCCACACACACACACACGTCTCCTCAATGTCCCATAGTCCAGCCCACCCCACCATCCTCTGACCCTGAGACACATTTAAGGGACAGGAAGATCTCTGTAGGACCTCACTGCCCAGGCCAGGCTCGGGGGGGCGCAGATCTGCCCCACCCCTTTACCCCCCCACACACACTCCGCACCTATCTGCCCCCAGGTTTGCTCAGCTCCACTGAAGACAGAACTGTGGGAGGAAGGGAGGGAGAGAGGGAGGAAAGGAGGGGGGAAGGAGGGAGGGAATGTCTGCCTCCACTCAGTCCCTCTCCTGCTGGAATATGGAAAGGGCAGGGGCCCTGCAGCTCTTGGGCTGGGCTCCTGGCCAGGTTCCACTTGTATTGGCCTCCTTCAGCCTCTGGGTCCTTGCCTGTAAAACGGAGGCCCCAGAGGGACCAGCTAAATGAGGGGTGCCTGGGCCTCCGGGAGCACCCTTTAGCCTTTACTGTGGTTATGCGCAATTGCTCACCAGGCACCTCCACCTGGATGACCACGGGTACCCCAGTTCATGTATATAAGGAGCCTGTCCTCTGCCCAAGTCAACGCCTGGTATTGGAATCGCCTCCTTATCCTGTACCTCTAAATGCCCGGGCATTCTTCCTCCTCTCCTCTACGTCCTCTATGTCCAGGCCCCCGTCCCCCACATGGCAACCTAAACACGGGGTGGGTGGGTGCCCCTTGGTGCAGCCCAAAGAGCTGCGTTCACGCGTGACTGTTCACTTGCCACATGACCTTAATTGGCCCTTACTCACAAAGTGGATCTTTGTACCATCAGAGCCCCTGCCCAGCTGGGGCAGGTGGACACGCAATTATTCCAGTGCCGGGAGCCAAGCGGATACTCAGTGAAACACCAGCTGGTATTGCCAAGTTACTCAACCGGGTGCTCGTGGTCTCTCGCCACCAGAACAGGTTACTGCAAACCTGGTGGCTGAAACAACATAGATTTATTATCTCACTGTTTCTTTAGGTCTGATGGACATCTGAGTGGGCTGGACCAAGTTGTCTGTTCCTGGTGAAAGAAGCTAAAGACACAGTGTCAGCTGGACAATGTTACCTGGACCTGGGGGTTGAGGGGCAGGAATCTGCTTTAAACTCATTCAGGTCCTTGGTAGAATCCATTTCCCAGTGGGTCATAGGACTGAGGTTCCATTTCCACGAGCTGTCAGCTGGGGCCCGTCTTTAGCTTCTAGAGGCCTCCTGCCTGTGGCCCCTGCACCTCAACCAAGCACCCACATGTTGGTCCCTCGTGCACATCGAATTTCTCTGATTTCCCCCTTTGCCAAATTTCTCTGCTGATGGCCAATTGTTCTCTGCTTTTAAGGGCTCCTGAGAATGGATTAGACTTGCTCAGACAATCTAGGATCATCTCCCACCTCAAGGTTCCTTTGCCATGGAAGGGGACATTTTCATAGGTTTGGGCTTCAGGGCATGCATGTTTTCGGCCATCTGTCCAGCACCCGCTAAGCCACCGTGTCCCTACTTGCACTGAGAGAGGCCCCTGCTTCATAGGACTGTGGGTGTGTGTGTATATATATTACATGTTTGTGTTCGATTTTATATAAACCTGCATACATTTATACATAATAATTTGTATTTCACTGTATAATTATAGTATTATTCTAATGTAAATAATTACATTATTATTCTAAAGTTATAATAGCTTCACCTCTCAGCTGAAGGCTGTCAGTGCCCCCCTTTTATCACAAGAAGGTTGAAAATCCCTAAACAGAGGATGAGACCCCTGGGGTTGTTCCCTGGCCACCCTGGCCACTTGCCTTCCACAAAAGAACAGCCAGCTGCCCTCTGTGACTCTAGTTACTGCACACCCCCAGCCAGCCCCCTCCAGGTTCACAAGCACACCCCCTTAGGCAAGTGGGCACCCATTGAACCCTGTCTGTGTCGGCCCTAACCTAAGACTCAGGCCCTGGTGGGCGGGTCTCAGTCTTTGCCCAACACATATCCCTGTGTCAGAGACCGAGTACGCACTGTCCAAGAGAGGTCACTCGAGGGAGCAGGAACCGGAGCGGCCCTAACCTTCATCAAGGATCTGGTGGACGCAGAGACTTCAAGACCTCAGCTCCACTCGGCGCAAGCCCCCAGGACCTCCAAGGTTCAGACATCACAGATCGTGTGCAGCGGATTGAGGAGGGATTATGGCTCGCCAACCACACACTTGGGGGCGGTGACCCGGGGCCTCTGGCCCCGCCCAGGGGCCCTCCCCTTCACCCCCAGCCCTTGGGGTTCCCGTGCTCCAGCGAGTCTCTCCCTCCTAGGCAGGGACCCGAGGGAGGATTGGCGTGGGGACGGAGGGTGTGAGCTGCACGTGCTGCGTGTAGTATGGAGGGTTGAGCCGTGGAGTTGACAGCCTGGAACGTTTGAGGGAAGCTGTAGAGCTGGGAAAGGAGGGGGCGGCCCAGACTGAGGGTCCAGAGCTGCAGGCTTGGGGTGTGGGAAGGGTGAGTCCAGAGGGCCAGGCGCCCCAAGTCCACCGGGAAACTGAGAAGCTGGCCCTTCATTAAGAAGGAAAGCGAACTAGCCCTTTGAGGCCTAGGGTGGACCAGGGCCCCACAGGACTTCCTGGCTCGTGGAACGCAAACTCCTTCCTTGGACAAAAAGGAAACTGAGGCAAGTGGAGAGAACGACTGCCCCGGGCCAGGCAAGAGTGGTGAGGGGAACCTGGGGGGAAGGGCTCCCCAGCCTGGGCACCACACCCCTTCCCCAGCAGCCCCTCCCTGCACTTGGGGCTCCTCCAGTTTACTCTCTACCTTGGAGACCCCAACATCCCCAAAAGGTTGTTGAGTGGGAGACATGGCTAAGAGCAAAGCGGAGGAAGGATGGAAAAGCAGCAGGGGGGAGGAGAGGAGCTCAGAGGGCCATCTCCTCTGCCGCGGGTCAGGGCGCCGAGGTTCCCCAGGAGGACAAGGGCTGCCTCTTTCTGGGTGGCTCAGCTACCCCACCCCACCCCCACTCCTACATTAGTAGCAGGAGGCAGAAACCCTAACCACTCAGAGGGCTTCTCTACCCATGTTTGGTCCCTACCCTCAGAAGCAGGATGGTGGCCCCCAGGGGCTGCTCCCCAGCCCCAGAGCTTCAGAGCCTGGAGATAGAGGGGGGCCCCCACCTTGGAGCAGTGAGTGCCAGGAACACAGTCACTTCCGGAGCCTCCCCCAGGCAGCCTGGCCTCCTTCCAAGCAGGCCAAGGGCACAGATGGTGCTACACCTGCTCAGCAGCCCAGCAATCTGGAGAGGAGAGAAAGGCCCCGTGTCTGTTCCTGCAGCAGAGGAGACCCAGACCCAGGCTCCCCAGACTAGGGCAAGGGCTGGTCAGCAGCCCCGCTCCCCACTGCTCCGGCTCAGAAGAAAGCATGCGGGTCCACGGGATCATTCCTCCCTCCTTTCCTCACCCCCTCCCTTACCCTGTGTCGGGCCTGTGAGAGACACGCGTACATGCACACACGTACTCACCAGGCATGCAGGGGCTTCAGGAGAGCAGTAAGATCCTAACCAAATAACTGCCAGCCAAGGAGACCAGAGAGACCGGAGGAGGAAGGAAGGGTTTCTGGGTTGGGCGGGAGGGCCGGGTCTGTGCCTGGCCTTCCTCTGTGCTAGCCCTGGTGGTCAGCCGGGAACAACCCCGCTCCGGGGGAACTCTGCCACAGACAGCGAATTCAGCAAGTGTGATCCCAGATTCCAGATGCCTATGCCGGAAAGTGACGATGTCTAATGGGGCGGTGAGGAGATGCCATTAGACAAAGCCCTCAAGGTAGAGAGCAGCAAGCCTGGGGAAGTGTGGGGGCCAGCATTCCAGGCAGAGGAAACGGCCAGTGAGAGAGAGAGAGAGAGAGAGAGAGAGAGACAGAGAGAGAGAGAATGAGAGTGAATCCACTCTTATACCCCAGCCCAATCCCCACCGAACGCTGCCTTTTCTGACAGACTTGGTTCTACCGCCTGACGCTGGCTGCATCCCAGGACAGCGGCCTGACTCCCCGCCAGGGCCCGCCCGAGGCCCCGCCCGAGGCTTGCCAAGGATTGTCACTAACCGGCCCGACCTCGGCGCACACGTGCTGTCACTCATCCCAGGCCTCGCTCCGCCTCTCTCCCCAAACTGGGGCTGTCATTCAATACTGACCAGGTCCCCCGCCCCATCCAGCGCACAAGTTGTCACTCACTCGGTCCCGCCCGCGCACTTGTGCTGTCCCTCAGCCCCAGGCCCCGCCTCCCGCCCCGCCCCGCGCCCATGCTGTTATTTATTAAGCCGGCCCGCTCCACCCCCGCACACGTGCTGTCACTCACTCGGCACCCATCCCGCACACTTGTGCTGTCGTTCAGCGCCAGGCCCCGCCCCGGCCACGTGCAGTCACTCACTGCCCACTACCCGCGCACTTGTGCTGTCACTCAACCGGGTTCCGTCCGAGCAGGAGGTGCAGCTCCGCCCGGGGCCGGACACTCTTCCCGTAGCCCTGCCGCGGTCCATGGACGTCGTGCTCTTCCTCGCCCTCGGGCTGCTGGCCCAGGTAAGGCATGGGCGCTGTGCAGGGCGCTCCCTGCCCCGCTACACTGCCCAACGGCGTCTTAGAGTGAGGCACCTCGGCCTCCCTGAGACTACCGTCTCTGGCTGCCTTTGTGTGTGTGTGGGGGGGGGGAGGAGCCATGAACTGAGGGTCATGGGATGGATGGGCAGTGCTTTCCAGGGCACTCTGTGCTGGGGCACTCTGTGCTGGGGTGTCCCAGAGGCGAGTGTAACTACCGGGGCCTGGACTAGAGAGGCAGCCAGGGGACCACTTAGCAGGCCAGCCCCTCCCTCTGCGGTGTGCCCCTCAGCCCTGCGGGGATCTGGGGTAGTCAGCCTTGTGGCGGAGGGCAGGGAGAGTGGGAACAGCAAGAGCAGGAGGAGCTGGGAGGCCAGTTTCTCGTGTTCCCTGGCTGGGTTGGCAAGTGACATTCATTATTCCTGAGGGTAGTCCGGGCCCCCTTCTGTGTGCCCTGCTAGCAGGGGCAGGTGAGGGCTCTGCCCTCCAGGAACCCGCTCTCCCTTAGAAGTGCCCTGTGCCCAGCGGAGCCAGGTCCCAGCAGACAGCGCACCACCCTCCACACTCCCCACTGGTCCCTCAGCCTCCCCAAGGAGGGAGCAGGACGGTCCGGTAGGAAGCAGCACAAGCCCCACCCGCTCCTTCCCACTATGGGTACATCCTGGGAAGAGCCACATCTCCCCATGCCCTAGGTTGCTGGAGGCGCTAGGCTGTGCTCTGGAGTGGAGCATGTGGCCTCAAGTGTGCCCTCAGTGGCCTCCTGCCCTCTGGGGACTGGGCTGAACCAGGGTCAGAGGCCAGAGGCCAGAGACCAGGGCCCCTCAGTGGTTAGAGTTTCAGGCCCTTCAGGCAGCACTGGATGCACAGGGCCCTCCTGAGTCCCCCTAATTTTCATGGACCTCCGAGCTCTAGCTGGCCAGCTCAGGTTTCGGCCCTGGCGGCTGACCAGGTGCCCACCAGCAGGCCCCTCAAGCAGCTGCCTGTTCCAGGCACCTAGTCCCATGGCTCTATCCACCTTCTCCCCTGCCTTTGGGCCTTCCCACTGCCCCCCCTCGGAGACAGTGTCCTGCTGCCTGAGCCTCAGCTGCCATGTCCAGCTGGCTCAGCACAGCCTCAGTCACCCTCGGCCCAGCACAGCCTG
>NW_006494614.1:63394202-63397066 GCF_000325575.1 Pteropus alecto
AGTGGAGGCCTGGCTGCTCAAGTTCCAGCACTCAGCGCTCAAATTAGCTCTGGTGTGAGGGGAGCCTCTCCTGGACCCACCGAAATATGTCTGTCAGGACCCTGCCCACCCCTCCCCCACCTAGCTCAGTTTTCAGACTTCTCTTCTGTCAAGCCATATGGGTCCTATGGCTGCCCCTGGACGCTAGTTTTTCCATCTCCGTGAGCCCCCGAGGCAGGCCAGCCCCAGCTCAGCAGGGCTTTTTCAGGTGGGCCGGGAGGGGCTGGGGAAGAGGGTGGTTCTGGAGACACAGATCCATTACCTTGGATGAGGCATGCTGCTCCCCTGCTGCGTCCCATAAAATCTCAGCAAGGGGGCTCAGGATGTGTATTCTCGGAACTGATATTTGTCCCCTACCCCACAACCTCCAACCACAGTATCTTCAGTATCGGGGCTTACTCTGGGACCCAACCCCCGCTCCCAGAGTGGCAAAGGGTTTGGGGTAACATGGATGATTCAAGGCAGACCCACGCCCTGCTGAAGGGGGCCCCAAGCCTGTGTCCAGCCAGTGAGCCACATGGGCTCCAGAAGGAAGATGGAGCCTCAGCCATACTCCTGGGGGCTTTGCAAAGTGTGAAGACCTCCCAGGGCAACGTGGAAAAGTGCCCAGAACAGGATGGCACCCACGGCAGTGCACCCATCTCCTCCAGTACCGGATGGGGCTGTCGGCCCCTCGTTAGGGTGACAGTAACCAAGGCAGAAGGGCGAGTTGGCTCCTGGACCACTGTCCTCTTCAAGGTGGACTAGAGCTTGGTGACAGTTCGGGTGTGGCAGCTTGTCCCAGCAGAAGCGGGGTAGGCGGAGGAAACAGCTGCCCCTCCCCACGGCCATTTGCCTGGCCATCTTTATTTCCTTGAATCCTGCAGCAGCTGGAGGGGTGGCCGGGGTTTCGGGGGGGTGGTGCTCTGGGCCAGGCCGACAGCTGGGTCCATTCCTGGCATGCCTGATGCCTGCCAGGCCATCCAGGAATGGGGTAGCCCGGATTCCAGCATGGGGGGAAGGGGTGCAGGCCCTGGAAGCTTGTGGGGAGTCCAGGCCAGGGCTTCTAGCCTTCGGCGGCACCTGGCCTCTCCCCAGAGCCCAGGCTCCACCAGGCTACAGGCCTCCTGCCTGGTTCTTAGAATCTGAGAAACCCAGGGCCTAGGCAGTGTTGGAGGGGTGTCCCTGCACCCAGAACCCCTTCCCCAAGCTGCTGCTGCTTCTGCAATTCGTCAGGTTTGTCTGACTACACCGGGAGGGGAGCGAAATAGAAAATGCTCACTCTCTTTTACCCAACCAAGGCACACAGCTATGCATAGGGGAGGAAGCGGGGGCCCTCTGGGGAGCTGGGCCCCAATCAGCAAACATCCTGCCCAAGCCCAAGTCTCCTGCCTGTCATTCACCCGGGGGCCACAGAGCCAGGAGGGGAAGTGGGGGGTCTCCCCACTTTCCACCCTGCCTCCCTAGTTACCAGCATCTCTTCCCAAGGCAGGGAATGTGCAGCCACGCACCCAGCTTTCTTCCCAGGCTCCCGGAAGATGGGCTGTGCCTTACAATACGTTGTTCTGGATGAGAGAAGCAGAGAGCCCTGCGGGCTGCCCCAGGTCCGCAGGCAGCATAGACACCTGCGGAGGGCGAGGGGTAGCTAGCAGGGTCCCTCCAGGGGTTGGCACTTTTTCCTCATTTCTTCTGAACAGAATCGATGCTGACGGTGATGCATTTATCCAGTGCTCAGTGTGTTCTGTCTGGCCCTCACTGCAGGTGCTGGTGTCACCCCAATCACAGAGCCCCCAAGATGTGGAGGAACTTGCCTGTGGAGTGGGAGCCTTGTCAGGGCTGTTCGACCCTGACCCCACCTTTCAGCCCAGTGCCTGCCTGTTTCCCCAGCACTCCCAGGAATCACGTGGGCTCCCGGGCCACATGGCCTTTCTAATTCAGTAGTTCTGGGGTAAACTCGTGGAATTCCTGCTTTAACAACCTCCTCATGCCCCTAGTGATTCTTTGATCAGTCAGGTTTTAGAATCCTGGCCTGTGCTAAGTGCCTCTGCCCCTCTGCATCTCCTGTGCTGTCTGGAGGAGGCACGATCACCAGTCCTATGAGAGGCCAGAGAAGCATTAGGGCAGGAGGTGGCCAGCTGCTCACAGACCCAGGGCCCTTGCCTGGGTCTGCAGGAGAATTTGTAAGGCGCTTGCCACTCAGCCTGGCTGTAGCAAGTGCTCCGTACGTAGTGGGAGCTTCGTCTCTTGGCAGCCCTTGGGTTGGGTGCCAGGGCTGGGGCGGACCCCAGTGAGAAGCAGTGGCCCTGGTATCTTTAGGGTTGCCAGAGTGTTCTCTCGGGTTCTTGGTTACAGGCAGGCCAAGGAGGGGGCGGGGCGGGTAGTGGGCCCATGACACCCATTGGCTCTGGCTTGGCCAGGGGGACAGTGACGGGGGCAGCATATCTGAGCGCATGTTACTCAAGCGGGTTGTCACCATGCTTGGGGGGAGGGTGGTCTTTGTGAGCTGGCTTTGTCCCTGTGGCTTTGCCCCAAGATCCCCAGGCAGCAACTTCCCCCAGCCGGCCATGTCTTCTGGGAAGGGGCTGGTGAGAGGACAAAGGACAAACTGAGAAGTGTTCCCAGGCTCCGGAAGTTGGCTGCGGCCCGGTCCAGCTACCCCACCCACCGCAGCCTCTGATCTGGGCGAGGGGCCTCTGCCAAAGCTCTGCGGCTTCTGCCAACATCGTGAACTCGGGCTGTGGACAGACTGGGACCTGGGACTCCCAGGCTCTGCCTCGACTGCGCTGGCCCCACACCAAGCTGCTGGGTATCCTGGAGTGTCAGCCAAGGCCACTGGCAAGGAAGGG
>NW_006494614.1:63400666-63401653 GCF_000325575.1 Pteropus alecto
TTGTCCAGGGGGACAGTGACGGGGGCAGCATATCTGAGCGCATGTTACTCAAGCGGGTTGTCACCATGCTTGGGGGGAGGGTGGTCTTTGTGAGCTGGCTTTGTCTCTGTGGCTTTGCCCCAAGATCCCCAGGCAGCAACTTCCCCCAGCCGGCCATGTCTTCTGGGAAGGGGCTGGTGAGAGGACAAAGGACAAACTGAGAAGTGTTCCCAGGCTCCGGAAGTTGGCTGCGGCCCGGTCCAGCTACCCCACCCACCGCAGCCTCTGATCTGGGCGAGGGGCCTCTGCCAAAGCTCTGCGGCTTCTGCCAACATCATGAACTCGGGCTGTGGACAGACTGGGACCTGGGACTCCCAGGCTCTGCCTCGACTGCGCTGGCCCCACACCAAGCTGCTGGGTATCCTGGAGTGTCAGCCAAGGCCACTGGCAAGGAAGGGACAGCCAGAGGCTCTGTGGTAGGCTCAGGTGTGGCAGCAGCTAGACAGGGCAGTGTGTCCTCTCGAGCCTGAGGTCAAGGAGCACGTGCGGACTGTGCCCTGCCCCCCACCCCGCTCCTCTTCCGTCCACGCTGAAGTCAAGGCAGAGTGGCCGCTGCCATACCACTGGGCTTCTTTCAGAGTTCGCTCACCTGAGAGATGGAGGTTCAGACGCGGCTTCCCTGTGGCTCCCAGCTCTTCTGTGCTTTGTGGCCTTAAGCAAAAATGGCTTAACCTTGCTGAGCCTCACTCTGGGGAGCTGTGAAGTCAGGCGATCGCCACAGTTCCTAGGGCCTGTGAGGGTTGTGAGTGGGTCTGGGGAGGAGGTTGGAGGAAGTGAAGGTGGGCAAAGGGCAAGGCAGGAGGCGGGCTCCCAGCTTCTGTGCTTTGTGGCCTTAAGCAAAAATGGCTTAACCTTGCTGAGCCTCACTCTGGGGAGCTGTGAAGTCAGGCGATCGCCACAGTTCCTAGGGCCTGTGGGGGTTGTGAGTGGGTCTGGGGAGGAGGTGTT
>NW_006494614.1:63405895-63426367 GCF_000325575.1 Pteropus alecto
CATACTCAAGAAACAGTTCCCAGTAGCACGGTGACAAAGGTAGGCAGGTCTCCACTTGGCGGGAACTCCATGCGGACCTGGAAGTGGCTTGTGCTTGGGTGGTTTTGGCGAGAAGCCCCGGGCAGGCTCAAATGCCAGCGCTGCCATCTGTCTGAATACAGGGGGCTCGGGGGCCCTGGCCAGCCACCTGGTCCTTCCTATAAACTGGGTTTCTGCTACATGGACTCCAGGCCCTGCAGGTGACATGCCCCTGGCATTTCAGGCGACATGGTGGGAGTACTCCAGAATTGGAGAGGTGGCCTGGGGCTATCGGAGAGGTCAGCTTTAGTTTGGATGTTACTGCCATTCTGTCAACAAAGTGTCTGAGAATGTACTGTGCCGGGCCCTGGGAACAGAGAACAAGCCCTGAGCAGAAGCGGTAGGTGACAGAGGAGAGGAAAGACCAGAGATTACACAGAGCAGCGGCCTCGGCCCCTGTCCCACCCCTGCGCACCCTGCACTCACCAGTCGTGGCTCCCTGCTCCCTGAGGCCTCCAGCCCCCCTCATCCCATGCTGCCCTCCATGGACTGCATGGCTGGAAGGGTGAGAGAGCAGAAGTCAGCACTGGCTGGGGTGGGGGCGCGGTGCTTGAGGACTTGAGGAGAGAGGCAGCAGGGAGCCTGTGCCCCCCTTGGAGGGGCCTCAGGGGTCACCCAGTCCACCTTGACTAGAAGGGAGCCCCCTTCAGAAGCATCCAGGGCTCTGGAGGCGCTGGCTGAGGGCGGACAGTTCCCAGAGCCATGCCCTGGGACACAGAGGGCTGGTGGCTAGGAAAGGGGTTAGGAGGGCGTGTCCCCTCTGTACGCCCCAGCTGGCATGCCCTGCCTTGGGCCTAGGAGGAGGGCAGGGCAGGGGGCAGCTGCAAATGGCGGAGGGGGCCTGACAGGCCTGGCAGGTTACATCTCACATTCTCCTGCAGCCAAACTGAGCGGGGCCCCAGCAGGTGACCGAGCCCTCTTCTCCTCCCCCGATATCCCCAGGTTCAGCCAGATTCTGTACCCCTCAAGAGCTGCACCAGAGTCGGCCTCGGTTGTAATTTGGGGAGCATGAAGGGGCCCCAATACCTCCGTGCCTGAGCTCACACTCAAGACAGCCAGCACCCAGTCAAGGAGCCAGCACGGAGATCCTATGTTTAAACCAGGGCCATCCCGACAGGATGTGTTTTGGAGCCGCTGCCACCTGCTCTTGACTCACAGGATGAGTCCTTTCTCTGGGCTTCGGTTTCTCCATCTGAGTGTAGGGCGGGACTATCTGTGGTGACAGGCAGCTGGCAGTGGGTCTGGAGAGAGTTTCAGCCCCTCTGCGCTACTTACTGTGCTCTCGGCCCACTTCTGACCCCAGAGCTCGGCTGGTGGTGACAGCCTGGTCTGGGGGTGTGCCTGAATGCCCCCTCCCCCGGGGTAGAGTGGGAAGAGCACGGCTGCCAATGCTCATCATCCCTCTGCAGCCCCAGGGGCACTGCAGCTTGGGGGGACGTCACACACAGGGCTCCCCAGGCCCCTGGGCTTGTGGGATAAGGAGGGAGGAGCATGCCCAAGGGCCCCCAGCTTTCAAGAACTAAAGTATTTGTGTGAAAATGGCACCTGGTTGCACAGTTCTGGGAGAAAAACAGCACAGGCTAGTGGGGCGGGGAATGGGGGGCTTGGGGCACTCTGTACCTCAGATGGCGGCTCCCCCTCTTTGGGCCTCTTCTGACAAAAGCATTGGTTTAATTGACCTCCACCAACCCTCAAGAATTCAAGCATTGAGGAGGCCTGGGATGGCCACGTGTCACTCCCCGCCCCCCACTGCCCCGGCCTGCCAGCCAGGAACCCCCACACCCCCACCTCAGACAGATCCAGCCATGTGGAGGGGCAGGAGTGCTCCCAGGACACCCGCCTCTCTTGTGCCCAGCTTATCGACACTCCTTACCCACAAGGGGCTCTGGGGAGGGGCCGCAGCCAGGCCAGCTGTTCCCATCCCTCATCACTCGCCTCCCCTCCAGCCATGGTCCCCACCCCCCCAGAACAACATGCCTTCCAGGCCCTGGCGCCTGAGCCGCCCCTGGGTCACATGGGGGGCAGTGCCTGACACTCTGGAAGAAGAGATGGGGGCACAGCATGGCCAGTTCCCCCCAGTCACCCAGGGTCTGCGACAACTCCTGGTCATTGGGTTAGGGGCCCCAGGGCAAGGACAGGAGATACACGCTGGGCTTTGGGGGCTCCAAGCTTGGGGGTGTGTCTGTCGGGGCCTCCCAGAGCCATGAGCTCAGGGCTCTGATGGGGGTCAAGGTGCCCCTTGCCCTCCAGGGAGGGGACAGCTCATTCGCCCTTGGCCAGGAGGGGGATGGGGCTCAGCACTGCCTGCTCCCCGGGTCACTAGGCTGTTTGTGTCTTTGTTGCAGAGCCTGGGCCTCTCACTAGGGGTCCTGGGGCTGAGGAGGCCCAGCACCCTGTTCCCTTGGCGCCGGGCTCCCACGCCGGGCCGTGTGCGGAGAGCCTGGGTCATCCCCCCCATCAGTGTGTCGGAGAACCACAAGCGCCTTCCTTACCCGCTGGTGCAGGTGAGGGGGAGGGGCCAGAGTGGGCAGAGCCAGGGCTGGCTGTCCTCATGGGTCCCTGAACATGTGTGCTTTAAACGGAGGAGCCCTTGGAGCCACAGGCTGAGCTGCCCACCCTCACTGGGGGAGGGTCCAGGACTTCAGAGAGGGAAGGACCCCTCCGCTGAGGGCACGTCCCCCAGCCCATTTCCTACCCCTGCAGATCAAGTCGGACAAGCAGCAGCTGGGCAGTGTCATCTACAGCATCCAGGGGCCCGGTGTGGACGAGGAGCCTCGAGACGTGTTCTCCATTGACAAGTTCACAGGGAAGGTGTTCCTGAATGCCGTGCTGGATCGGGAGAAGACAGACCGCTTCCGGGTGGGGCACCTCCCCACTCCAGCCTTCTGTTCCCATGTCTGGCTAAGACAGCTTCCCCGGCAAAATCTGGTGTCCTTAATTGAGGGGCAGATTCGGGGATTTGGAACTAGGACCTGCAACCTTAGGAAGCAGGTGTTCAGGATTCTATCCCCATTTACCAAAGGAGCAAACCAAGGCTCCATGGAGGAGCAGCTTGGCCCTGGCGGGAGGACTGCAGGAAGGGTGGGCGCTGCCCCCCTGGAAAGAACCAGCTGACACTGATGTCACCCTCTTCGCCCATAGCCAATTCTCCCGGCTATGCTGGTGGGGATGGTGTGTCAGGAGAATCCCGTGGTCTTGCCAAATCCCATCAGCAAATACCCCTTGATTCGCAGGGGCGGACCCCGGGCAAGGCACCACGCAACCCACCCCTCAGAGGGTTTGGGATTGAGAGATCTGAGAGAGAGGGCAGTGCGGAGGGAAATAAGGAAACACAAAGCCGCACTTACTGCCCCTTTCGAGTGGCCCTCGTGGGAGCCACAGATGTTTGGGGATCACAGTTTCCGTCCTTGATCTCTGCTTGACCAGCTGCGCGCCTTCGCTCTGGACCTGGGAGGATCCACCCTGGAGGAGCCCACGGACCTGGAGATCGTGGTTGTGGATCAGAATGACAACAGGCCTGTCTTCCAGCAGGAGGTGTTTGCTGGCCGAGTCCTGGAGGGTGCCATCCCAGGTGAGGCAGGAGCCCGGCCCCCCGCGCCCACTGTTCCCACGCGGGAGGGGCTCTGGGTGGGTCAGAAGTTCAGGATTTTCCTTTAGCAAGAATTTCAAGGTCCTTCAAAGAGTCTCAAAATAAGTAAATAGAGTCTCCAAAACTAAGGGAATTTCCGCAAGTCAACTCAAGTCACTTTCCACTTCAATATAAATTTCAAACCCCCAATTCTTCCAAAATTTATGAGAGGATTTGTGGATAGCAAAGCTCGGGCTGCTGCTGCTGCTTCCTTGAAATTAAGGTGAAATTCACATAACAAATTTAAACATTTAGAAAGGAACCCTTCAGTGGCATTGAGTACTTTCACGGTGCTGTGCAACCTCATCTCGTTCCAGAACACTCTCATCCCCACCCCGCCCCCGCCCCAAAGGAAACCCCAAGCCCATTAAGCAGTCACTCCCTCTTATTGCTTCTTAGTTCTACATTTTGACGGCAAACAACACACAATCCTCTGTTCTTTAACAGTCTTTACAGAAGGTTCTCACTTGTCTGAGTCTGTTCCAGGGCAGACAGATTCCATTCCAGACAGTGAGCCCTTCTTTCCCCCCTGCTCTCAGGGGGCTGGTCAAATCCAAGGCGAGCAGAGTGCATCCCTCTCCGGATGGGACCGCAGCACTGATTCATGGCAGAGGTGTGTCCTCTTTTGCCACGCATAGTTATTTCATCCCATGTTTTGTTTTTCATGACTTAAAATGACAATCCTTTTTTTTCTTTACTTTTAACTTTTCATTTTGACATAATTTAAGACGTACAGAAAGGTTCCAAAGAATTCCTGTATGCCCTTCCCGGAGATGTGCTGCGTAGTGTGTTTGCTTTTAACCTTTTCTCCTTCCCTCCCTTCTTTCACTGCTGGTTGCCAGCCTGATGCCGTCAGTATATATAATGATAACTCGGCCACGGTATACTTGTCAAAATCAGGAAGTTAATATTGACATATACCAATAGCCCAATACTGTTTTTTATAGCAAAAGAAAACCCTGCCTCATCTTATAGTTCCTGTCTACTCTGAATTCCCTGTCTGTTCATGCATGTTGCCCACCTTTTCCATGAGAGCCTTTCACACACTAATAGTAGTTCTTTCAGAGGTCTGTCAGGTAAAAGCCCCAGTGTTTGCTGCTCGATCTTGGAGGATGGATTTTTTTTTCCTCTCTTGCTCTTCTGTGGGTAACAGCAGAAATGGAGGTAAATAGTGAATGCCTGGGAATGGGCAGCGGGGGGAATGGCTCACTTTGGGGAGGCAGATAGCAGGCAGGTGTCATCTGTAGGTGGGCCAGCCTCGGCCTCTGTTGCTGGTTTAGTTCAGCTTCCTGGGGCTTCTCTTGGTATTTCTGCTGCACTTCAGACTTCAGCAGGGGCTGCATGCCCACCACGGAGGGGTCTCTCCATGCCCCTACCTGCTCCCAGGGTGACTGTTGTTGCATGGTACCTGGGCAAGGCTCCTGGTAGGGGCAGGAGTCTCAGTTATATGTGGTCCATGTGTACCTGAGCCGCTGGGGTGAAGCTTTTTCAGGATTCCTGCCCCTTCCCCAAGGCAAACCGCCTGTCTGTCCTCCTGCTTAGAGCAGGGTCCGTTCCTCCCCCAGCAACCCCGTCATCACCCTGCAGTTGTGAACAGTACAGAGCGCCAGCAGGCTTCTCCAGTTCTCCTGCTCAGCCCAACCTAGGCAGCCCCTGCAGGCCCGAGCCATAGGTGCCTTCCAGGGCCTCTTCCTGCCCCGGTCTCTCTCATCAGCCCTTGTGGGATGCTGTGGAAAGCACAGACGAAAGAGATCCCTTTGGGTGGGGGCTCCCAAGACTGTGAGCTGTCATGCTAGCCCACGCTCAGCCTTTGAGAGTCTGATCCAATTTCACCTCTTCTCTTCCTGCTTCTGCGGTGGCTGTGTCCTCCTGCCTTGCTCCAACAAAGGCGAAAGCCACTGTCCTCAGAGAAGCTGGTCACATCCCGAATTCTGGTTTATCAGGGTGCCTTCTGCCCTCACCGATCTGACGAACTCAAAATAAGTGCTATTTTGTGGATTACGCACTCGTTCTCATTATTAGGGCGGAACTGACTTTTTCTTTGCAAGCACCAGGGCCTCCTCATCTCTCTGTCTGGAACAGTCCCTTAGCCATTAGGTTTTCTTGACGCTGACTTTTAAAAAAACGTTTATGGTGGTAAAATACACATAACATAAAACTTACCATTCTAACTTTTTTTTTTTTTGGTTGTTTTCCTGAAAAAAGGGAGAAAACTGATTTTATTTTATTCATTCATTCATTCATTCATTTTTATTATGATGACATTGGTTAATGGAATCCAGTAAGCTTCAGGTGTACAATTCAAGAGTAAGGCACATATATATTGCATTGTGTGTTCACCGCCCATAGTTCGATTTCTTTCTGTCACCACATGTTTGACCCCTTTTACCTCATCTACCTCCCTGATCTAACTATTTTTAAGCATGCAGTTCAACAGTATTAAATATATTCAAAATGTTGCATGAGTGTCACCAGCAACCATCTCTGGAACTTTTCCAACTTTCCAAACTGAAACTCTGTCCCCCTCAGTCACTAACTCCCCACCCCGCTCTCCCAGCCCGTGGCAGCCACCGTTCTACTTTCTGTCCCTACTGTAGGGGCCTCATGTGAGTGGAATCATACAGCATTTGTCTTTTCGTGACTGGGTTATTTCACTGAGTATACTCTCCAACCATGTCGTCGCATGTGTCAAGGTTTCCTTCCTTTCTAAGGCTGAATAATATTCCGTTGTACGTATGTACCACATTTTGGTTATCCATTTATTCGTCCATGGCTACTTGAGTTGCTTCTATATGTTAGCTGTGGTGAATAATGCCGTTACGAATATGAGTGTACAAGTGTGTCTTTGAGACTCTGCTTTTAATTCTGAAATAGAGTGGCTGGGTCGAACGGTAATTCTGTTTTTAATTTTTTGAGTAACTGCTATACTGTTCACGGTGGCTGCACCATTTTCTGTTCCCACCGACAGTGCACGGGGTTCCAACTTCTCTACTTCCCTGCCAGCACTTATCTTCTGTGTTTTGGGTAGCCACCCTAGTGGGTGTAATTATTACTTGCATTTCCCTAAAGATTAGTAATGTTGAGCATCTTTTCATGTGCTTATTGATCATTTGTACGTCTTCTTTGGAGAAATGCCCGTCAAGTTCTCTGCTCGTTTTTGAGTCAGGTTGTTTATTATTGAGTTTTTAGGGGTTCTCTATATATTCTGGATACTAATCCCTTACGTATGATTTTCTTCCATTCTGTGGTTGTCTTTTCACTTGATACTGTCTTTTGATGAACAAATTTTTAAAATTTTCATGAAGTCCGGTTTGTTTCTTTTTCTTTTTGTTGCCTCTGGTGTCATATCCAAGAAATTATTGCCAAATCCAGTGTCATGATGCTTTTGCCCTGTGTTATCTTCTAAGTTTTATAGTTTTAGGTCTTACATTTAGGTCTCTGATCCATTGTGAGTTTTCAGTTTTGTATGCGGTGCCAGATAATTATGGGTCCAATTCATTCGTTTCATGTGGATATCTAGTTTTCCTAGCACCATTTGTTGAAAAGACTTTCCTTTCCCCCATTGAATTGTGTTAGCCTCCTTATCAAAAATCATTTGACCATATAGTGAGGGTTTGTTTATTCCTGGGCTCACTATTCTATTCTCTTGGCCTATATGTCTGTCTTTATGGCAGTCCCACACTTTCGATCACTAGACTTTTGTAGTAAGTTTTAAAATCAGAAAGTGTAAGTCTTCAAGTTTTAGTCTTCATTTTCAAGATTGTTTTGGCTATTTGGGTTTCCTCAAAATTTCATATACATTTTAGAATTGTTTTTCAATTTATATAAAAAAAAAAAAAGCCTTGGGATTTTGATAGGGATTACATTGAATCTGTACCTCACATCAGTTAGTACTGATATTTTAACAAGATTAAGTCTTCCAGTCCATGAATATGGGATGTGTTTCCATTTACTTATGTCTTCTTTTAGCAATGTTTTATAGTTTTCATTATATAAGTCTTTTACTTCCTTAATCATGATGCTGACATTTTGAAGCATTTAAGCACTTATTTTGAAGATTGTCTCTGAATGTCTGTAGGTGGGGCTGAGGACAGCACCTGCTCGGCATGCCAGCACATCATCTGCCTCTCAGGTGTCTGGGGTTCAGGGTCAGCGCAGGTTCTTCTGCTTGTTCACCTGGACCCAGTGCTCTCAGCCCCTGCCTGGCTGTCTCGGTGTCTTGTGGGAGACACAGGTGTCAGCTCTTATCGACCCTATAACAGACACTCCTGTGTCTTCCCCCAGAAACAACACAAGACAAAAGGCTTGGACGTTGAAGTTTGCGCAGGCCAGATGCGGGGAGGGGTCTGGACCTGGCATAGTGGGCTGCAGGGGGGCAGGAGTTAGGGGTTGCCACTGTGGGTATCGCACACACGTGTCCTCATCCTTCCCAGGCACTTATGTGACCACGGCTGAGGCCACGGATGCTGACGACCCAGAAACAGACAATGCGGCCCTGCGGTACTCCATCCTGGAGCAGGGCAGCCCCCAGCTCTTCAGCATCGACGAGCACACAGGGGAGATACGAACGGTGCAAGTAGGCCTGGATCGAGAGGTGAGGCCACCACCGCTCCACTTCGAAAGCTAGGGACAGGGAAGCCAGTGTCACATTTGGCTCATCTTTGCTCACCTCTTTGGTGCTCTTGGCTGAGCAGGAGCAGCTCATGTCGAGGTGGGCCCTCTGCCCCGGCCTTGCCTACCCAGACCCTGCCTCCCCTACAGTTGAAGGGGGCCCCCAGTTGCTGCGGACATTCACGGTGGCTCTGGGTGGAGACTCAGCTTGGGGTGCACCTGCCTCCTGTGTGCTTGTGGAGTTAGGTTGAGAGAGGGCGTGAAAAGCCCTCAGCATGGCACCTGTCCCTGACACACTCTCGGCATGTTTTCTGCCAAAAATCTCCCTACCTTATTACCTTACTCAGCATTCAGGCTCGTCACCTGGGGTAGGGCCATCCCCTCACCTCTCGAGCCCCACAGCAGCCACTTGTGCTCTGGAGTGACAGAGCAGCTGGGACCACTGCTGCCTGTCACCGCTGGCACCTCTGGGAAGCTTCCTTTGGTTTCTCCACAGCCACCTGTGTGGCTCTGTCTGGTCCCTCGCTGTGTTAGGTGGTCTCCATCTCTCTCTCTCTCTGCCACGCCCCAGGGCAGGGACTCAGCTCGTCGGTGCCCCTCCGTGCCCGGCATGCAGTAGGTGCTTCGCATACGTTTATTTGACTTGGTACCTGATCTCTTGCTCCCTCCTGCACCGGGGCAGAGTCGGAGGTTGACAGTGGTGCTGTCAGACCCTGAGAGGCCAGGCAGCACATTTTGCCCCAGAGCTTGGGAGCAGGCAGGGTGCTTGGAGTCACTTGGTGCTTGGAGCAGGGGACTCTGCTGCCCACAGGGCTCGCCTGTGTGGGCCGAGCTCACAGGTGGCCTGCTCCTTGCCCTGCCCCGCCCCCAGCCCTACAGCAGCCGGCCAGCCCTGGCCTTGTTCCCACCCTATCTCCTGACCCCATGTTGCCATCCCCCCAGGTGGTCGCCGTGTACAATCTGACCCTGCAGGTGGCAGACATGTCTGGAGATGGCCTGACCGCCACCGCCTCAGCCATCATCACTGTTGAGGATATCAATGACAATGCCCCTGGGTTCACCAGGGATGAGGTGCCACCACTGTCCCCACCCCCTCCAGCCCCTGCTACGGATGACCTTCCCTCCTCAGGCCCAGCGGGGAGGGTGGGCGGCTGGGTGCTTTGGGGAAGGAGTCCTGCACAAGTACCACAGAGACCTGAGTTGGGGGTCAACAAAGGCGGTGCTTGTGAGCGGTAAGCAGAATCAGGCAGAGCCAGAGAGAGACCCTGGGAGAAACATTCCAGATACCCCTTCTATGTCTCCCCCAAGCCCTTGTGCAGCTGGGAGCTGGTCCTACAGAGAGGGACTCAAGGGGCCCCTGGGGGAACAGTGACTCCCAAGGCAGACAAACCTGGGAAGACACCCCCAGTGGGTAGGCAGCAGACTTAGCCAGGAGGGAGTGAGGGAGGGCGTCCCCACCCCAACAACCCCGGAGGTAACCAGGGTGGTGTCCTGCAGTTCTTCATGGAAGCCACAGAGGCCGTCAGCGGAGTTGACGTGGGGCGGCTTGAGGTGGAGGACGGGGACCTGCCAGGCTCACCCAACTGGGTGGCCAGGTTCACCATCCTGGAGGGCGACCCCAATGGACAGTTTGCTATCCGCACAGACCCCAAGACCAACGAGGGCGTGCTATCTGTGGTGAAGGTGAGCAGGGTGCACGGCTCCCCGTGCCCAGGTCTTGCCACGGGCAGAGCTGAGGAGGACACCTCTCCCCACACCCTGAGACCCCAGTTGGACCCTCTGTGCATCTTCAGGAGACAGCAGAGGGAGGGACAAAGCCAAGAGGGTGGGCAGTGCTGGCACTGCAGGCTCAGGCCGCACTGACCACAGGGCAACAGGGCCACTCCCACAAGCCTGTGTGTGATTTACAGCGTGCTGCCACCTTACGTGTGTGATCAGTGTGTATGAATACAGACGACACCTGCATCAGCCAGATATGAAACCAGAGAACCAGTAAGAGATACATGTACACACACGTGTGTATATACGTGTAGAGATGCAGATATATTTAGACACTGATATGTGAAGACATCTATTCCCAGACACTTGCTCGTGCCATCATGGAGGCCGGCTGGGCCAGTCTGAGATCTGTAGGGTGAGCCAGCAACTCAGGAGCTGGTGCAGCAGTCTTGGGGCAGAATTCCTTCCTCAGAGATCTCAGTTTTGCTCTTAAAGACTTTCAACTACGATGAGGCCCACCTAGATGGTCCCGGATAATCTTCTTTCTTTAAAGCAAGATGATTATAGAAGTTAATTTAACCACATCCACCAAATACCTTCTTGGCAACACCCAGATGAGTGTTTGCTTCAGTCACTGGGGAGGACCACCCGACCAGGCAACACATAAAACTGACCACACGGCACCCAACAAATTCAGTTTGAGAGATAAGTATTTATTTTATCGTTTTTACATTATTCCTTGTGCCTTTTCTGTCCCGTGTAATTTTTATTTTTCCAAGGCCGTAAAGGAGAAGGAGAGTAGGGGGCTCCAAGGACCACCCCAGGGGTCAGCAGCACCACCGTGGAGGCCTCTCCTGGCCCCGTAGGCCCCGTAGCTCAGGTGCCCAAACGTGAGTGGGGGCTGGAGTCCTGAGCAGGTTACCAGCTCTGTTTCCTCCTCATCCCCCCACCCCTCAGCCTCTGGACTATGAGAATTGTGACCAGTATGACCTCAGAGTTGTGGTGCGGAACGAGGCCCCCCTGCAGGCGGTGGCCTCCAGGCCCGAGCGGGGCCAGGCCAGGGTCAGAGTGCAAGTGCAGGACGTGAACGAGGCGCCCGTGTTCCAGGAGAACCCACTGCGGACCAGCCTGGCCGAGGGGGCAGCCCCAGGAACTCCTGTGGCCGCTTTTTCTGCCCAAGACCCTGACACGCAGCAGCTGCAGAGGCTCAGGTGACCTCACTGCCCCTGCGCCAGGGGCCCTGGGGGTGAGGCACAGGGAGCTGATGGCCCCATTCCTCTGTTTCCCTGGTTCCCTGCTGAGGCCAGGAGCACAGCTGAGGGTACCCCGGCCCCTGTGCCCGGAGGGTTCCCATCAGGGCCCTGGTCAGAGTGTGGAGGGCTCACCTGTGTGTGTCCCTGACAGCTCAGGGAGTCTCAAGGCTCACGTGTGTGCATATTGGTGCGACCTTGTTCCGTAGGGCAGGCCTGGGCACACTGCACACTGACATGGCCGCTGTCTGTCCTGGCCAGCTTCTGAGTGCCCAGCCCTGTTCATTCTGGCGAGGGCTGCTCTCATGGGACTGGCCCTGGTTGAAATCTTGGATTTCAACCCCAGCCCGGCCCTGCATTATCTGTGTCTGTGTCCATGGTGCCCATGGGTTGAATCTTATGGATATGATACTGTGTCACTCAGTCACCATGGGACCCCGGGCAGCTCACCTGCCTCCCTGAGCCAGTTTCCTCATCTGTGATTTGGAATAGAAAACACCAGCTTAAGGCCTCAAAGGCATGTGTGTGTGTGTGTGTGTGTGTGTGCGCTTGCGTGCGCGCATATGCATGGGGAAGATGTATGTATGTGTGTGTCTGGGTGACCACACCTCTGGAGGGTGTCCCGTGTAGGCTCAGGGTCACCCTGTCCCTTCCTGCCCTCCTTGGCTGACAGCTACTCCAAGGATTATGACCCTGAGGACTGGCTGCAAGTAGATGGAGCCACGGGCTGGGTCCAGACCCGGCGTGTGCTCAGCCCGGCGTCCCCCTTCCTGAAGGATGGCTGGTACAGGGCCATCATCCTGGCCCACGACGATGGTGAGCACTGAGCCCACACCTGGGCTCCAAGGCTTCCTAGCCCAGGCTGGGTGTCCCCACTGCTGCCCAAGGATTAAGAGCTGGCCTTCCACTAAGCAGACTTGTAGGTGGGCAGTGGGCTCCAGGAGGGACAAGGAACCCACCAGGCCTCTTCTGCCTGCAGCCTCCCCGCCCTGCACAGCCACTGGGACCCTGTCCATTGAGATCCTGGAGGTCAACGATCATGCCCCTGAGCTGTCCCCACCTTCTGGAAGCCTGTGCAGCAAGCCAGACCAAGGCTCTGGCCTTCTCCTCAGTGCCACAGATGAGGACCTGCCACCCCATGGGGCCCCCTTCCACTTCCAGCTGAGCCCCAGGTTTCCAGAGCTGGCCCGGAACTGGAGCCTCAGCCAGATTAACAGTGAGCTCCACCCTCCCCCACCCTGAGGGTCCAGCCTTGGGACCTGGGGGGGCACTCAACACGTGTTCCTACCTGAGTGTATCCTCAGGCGGGGCAGGGGGCAGGGGTTAGTTATCAGGCCCAGTGGGCAGAAGGGAAACAGACCCATCATTCCATGATCCCCATGGCACATGGAGCGGACATGGCCAGTCCAGGAGGGGCCTGCTGACCTCAGGCACTCTCCACAGTGAGCCATGCGCGCCTGCGGCTACGTCACCAGGTCCAGGAGGGGCTGCACCGCCTCAGCCTGCTGCTCCAAGACTCAGGGCAGCCTCCCCAGCAGCGCGAGCAGCCCCTGAACGTGACTGTGTGCCGCTGCAGCCGGGACGGCACCTGCCTGCCAGGGGCTGCTGCCCTGAGGACTGGGGGCGCGGGCATCAGCCTGAGTGCTCTGGTCATCGTGCTGGCCAGTGTCATCCTGCTGCTCCGTGAGTGCTAGCACCCTGAGACCCTTGCCTTCAGACCCCGGCACCCTGGGACACCATGCCCTCCTCCCCCACTCCCCATGCCCCATGCCCCACATAGCCCCCATGCAGACCTGCCAAACACCTACCTAGCCCTGTCTGCCTGCCCAGTGCTCGCCCTGCCCGTGGCCCTCCTTGCACGGTTCCAGCAGCAGTCGTGGGACAAGGGGCTTCTGCAGGGGCTGCAGGACGATCTCAGAGATAACATCCTCAACTATGATGAGCAAGGGGGCGGGGAGGAGGACCAGGTAAGGGCAGGGGTGGGGTGGGCAGCGTGCCGTTTCAGAATGCTGGGCAGTGGGAAAGGTCCTTGGGAGTCCAGGTGGTGGGCCAGCCCCTAGGATCCAAGGGGAGGGGCCTCCCCAGATCCTCTCTCCCTACGCCCAAACTCCTGAGGCCTGTCTCGGGAAGGTGCCTGGGATGGAAACCTACCCTGTCCTGGATCCTGGCTCAATTCCATGCACTTTGTCCACAGGATGCCTACGACATCAGCCAGCTGCGCCACCCAACAGAGGTGGCAACCCTGAGCACCCCTCTGGGACGGCCACCACTGCGCCGGGACACTCCATTCGGCCGGGCACGGCCCCCACCACCCCGCGTGCTGCCCGCCAGCCCTGCTGACATCGCAGACTTCATCAACGATGTAGGTCTCCCAGGGGTGGGCGGAGAGGGCAGGAACTAAGATGGGCATGCACATACCCATACACGCACACCACATGTCCACGTCTCTGTCTACTCCTGTGCACGTGCTGTCATGGGGTGTGGGCTCACTGCTGGGGTTGCTGGCAGAGCTTCGAGGAAGCTCCTGAGAACCCGAGAGCTGAGTGAAGCTGGGGGAACAAGGGGCCACAGGCACTAAAGTCCTGTGGGAAGAGGAGGCTGGTGACCCCCCGCGCCAGATAGCGGTGCGCCTGGTTTGAGCTGAGGTTGGTTGGGGCCTGCCCTGCAGTTCTGTCCACCAAGCGCTGGCTGAGGAAACTTAACGCCCCCTGCCGGTGGAAGTGCAACTGCCCCCTGAATCCAGGCATCCTTAGTAGTTCCTCTGGACACAGCAGCAGTGACGTCCTGAGGTCCACAGAGGAGATGCCCAGAACATGGAAAATCCAATTGGGTAGGCAGCGGAGGATGCATGCAGGTACTTGTCAGTAGTGTGCCAGGGGCCACGCCTGCATACACTTAGCAGTCTGGCTCCGAGAACGCCCCTGACAGATACCCAGCAAGGGCCAGGTCCTGGTGCAGGTCCCTTTGGGAGCCAGTGTATACACTGACAAGGTGACGGCAGAGTTGGAGGTGACAGACCATTTGCCAAATCTTTAAGAGGCAGAACCAGCTGGTCTCCCAGATGGAGTGTCTGGAAGCCTCAGGTAGGACACAGTCCTCAGGGAGGGCTGGTGACGGTTATGACCCCAAGGAAGGAGAATTGCTCAGAGAGAAGTTTCTCTTTTCAATCTGCATTCTGGGGTGGGGACTACCAATGGTGCCCCCACCATCACGTACTTGAGGCAGCTCCAAGAACACCTCATCACCCCTCAGACTTTCTCTGCCCCTTCCTGGTGCCATACCTCAGGCTGACCTGACCCTGTACTGCAGCTGGGCTGTGTGTGCATGGGTGTTGAGCTCCTGGGACCTCTCCATAGGGCCTAGAGGCTGCGGACAGTGACCTCAGCGTCCCACCCTACGACACAGCTCTCATCTATGACTACGAAGGGGATGGGTCTGTGGCAGGGACACTGAGCTCCATCCTGTCCAGCCTGGGTGATGAGGACCAAGACTACAGCTGCCTCCAGGACTGGGGCCCCCGCTTCGCACAGCTGGCTGACTTGTATGGCACCCCCAGAGGGCCTGAATGAGGGCAGGATGCAGTGGCCACTCAGGACAGAGAAAGGAGCTTTCTGATGAGGACTTGTACCCACCCTGCTGAGGGTACAACCACCTGGACACGTAGGGTGGGCATCCTTACCAAGATGGACAGCCTGACTACAGGAGCACAACTAGACATGCCGACGGTTTGTCACGTGACCGGGAAGATCGGCAGAAGCAGCCACCTGGCTCCATGCCTGGGGACCTTGGGCAGCCTACTTCTCCCAGGGGAGGATGGAGTCCATGGGGCAGAGCCCAAAGCCTGGAGTGGAGCTGCAGGGAGGAGGCACCCTTCCCATCCTGAAGGCCCGATAGCCCTGTTCCAAGTCACCTGCAAGGTGGGGGGCGGGGGGAGTCGGCCACCCCCATTCTCAGGTCTGTCTCCCCCCATGCAGATCTCATCTTTGTATAAAAGGAAGCAGCTCTCCAGCAAATGTGAATTGAAAATGTGCTGTCTTGCCACAGTGACCTATAGGGCCTCACCCCACCCCAGCCCCACCAAGGCTACAGCAGAGGGCTGGTCCTGGGGGCAGTGGATGGGGCTGTGGGCACACTGCCTTGGAGTACTGAGCCTAGAGTGGGGAGCCCCCTCCAGCCCCGGGATGAGGCCTGAGGGAAGAACCAGTGAGGATGCCAAGTTCTATGGATGCCTTTATCCTCCACAAGTGGTGGGGGGTAGGGGCCAGGACCCCGAGGAACAAGGGACCCAAGAGGGGACTCCCCCTTCACACTATCCCCATGGCACCTCCCTGAGACCCCTCTGCCCACACGGAGATGTGGCCATCCGAGGGGAAGTGTGTCTGTCCAGCCAGGGTCACCCCTCCTGGACTAGCTGTGTCTGGGCCCGGCAGTGGGAGGATGGCAGCAGGGGCAGGTGATCCTGGCAAGGGTGGCCCCGAAGGAGTGGCGAGCGGCGAAGGCAGTCAGCATCCTGCAGTGACTGGGGCAGCCTGCGGCCACGGCTCTCGGGCAGCAGCAGGACACACAGCAGGGCAAGGATGGCGAAGGAGGTGAAAACCACGTGTTGCAGGAAGAAGCCCCGCCGGCCATGCGCATCGGCAAGTGGGGCGGCCACCTGGCCCAGGAACCCGGCACCCAGCACGAGGCCCAGCCCTGCCCCCCTGCAGGAGAGGGCACGGTGTGGGCAACCTGGGCAGGTGGCCGCCCTCACAGGCAGATGGGCACGTGGACACAGCCTGTAACTCCCAGTGCCCCCAGGGAGGCCTGGACCCAGCGAGAGCCAGAGGTGTGGGAGCTCCAGGAAAACGAAACTGAAAACACTTTTGTGGAAAAGCTGCTCCTCCCTGCCCTGGAACAAGTTTTGTTCTTTTCAACAGAAAATTGGACAATGATTTTTCCCCTGGAATTCTGCCCTCTCTGGAGGCTGTCTCATTTCTGCCCCTCCTCACACCTGCGTCTCCCCTTCCTCTATTCCTGAGCTGTTGTCCAGACCCTTCAGTGCCAGTGTCCCCCACATCACTCAGGAAAAGACAATCTGAACTCTGCTCACGACAGAATGGAGAAGTCTTCAAGCTAAGCTAGGGAGGGAAATGTGTGGGGTGTCCGGTCCCCGGGGGGCTCTGGGGGCTGGCCTGGCAGGACTCGCATCTGCCATGTGGCTGAAGCTCACCTGATCACTGTGGGGAAGATCTCAGCTGCAAAGAGGCTGCTGAGGATGGACACGGCCTGGGAGGCCAGGAGCCCCAGGACAGAAAGAGAGAGCACGGTCCAGCCTGGCAGGTCTGGGGACAAGGAGAGGGCTCCCACACTGCCCACGTCGGGCCACTCCAAGGCCATCCCTCCCCTCGTCCATGTCCCAGGGGCCCTGCTGGGCCTGGCCTCCCCAACCCTTCACCCCTGCACTTGCACTCTGGGCTTGTTTGTGTGCGGGGCGGGGGGTGGGGGGGTGGAGGCAGCTCTTCCGGGCTGCCCCTGTCCAAACCAGACCCTTATGTTTAGCCCCTTCATGTAGATCTTTTTGATCCCTTAACTTTGGGGGACTGTTTCCCTGGGTGCCCAGTGGAGAAATGAATGGGGTGAGGGAGCCGATCCCAGGACCCTCCCCACCACTGAGCTGACCCTCAGCCCAACAGGACGACCCTGTTAGCCTGCAGGGCACTGCACTCACACTGGGCCCCGGCGAGGAGCAGCAGGGATGCCAGGCCCATGACCAAGGTGCCCAGCAGCAGGATCAGGCGGCGTCCCCAGTGATCCACTGTCAGGAGCAGGAAGACGGTGGCCACTACCTCTAGGCCAGCTGCCAGGAAGTACGGCCCGTAGAAGGTGGGCTCATGAGGGAACAGTCTGTGGAGGAAGCTGGCTTTGATGCCCCCACTGACCAACCTGGGAAGGAGGGCGAAGTTACTGGGTTCAGCCAGAGCTGGGGACTCTGGCGACTAAACCCCCAGCAGAGGTGGGGGACACCGATCCATCTCAGCCCACCCGCGCCCTCCCTTCCTCACGAACTGAAGCCCAGGATGAGTCCATTCTTCCAGGTGATGTGGGTGTGCCAGAGCTCCAGGACCCAGTGGTACCGGGGCTGGGGGCTCCCTGCAAACAGTACGTCCAGCTCTGTGGACAGGAGGAGACATGAGGTGCATATGAGGGGGCGACACCTCTCCTCCAGCACCCAGGCCTCCCTTCTCCTGGCTGATGCGTAAGGAACCTGTAGCCAGGGAGCTCTCCTCCTCAGTGCTGTCCTCCGGGTCCATGCCGCTGGCTTCGGCAAGATGCCACAGGATCTTCCTGGCTCGGGCCAGCTGCCCAGTGGCCAGCAGCCAGCGAGGAGACTCAGGAAACAGGGCTGGGAACCTGGAGGGGTGAGTAAGGATGACTTCAGCTTCCTCCCCACAGGGATGACAAGGGCCAATGCCCCCTCCCTGGTCCCGGGGGCAGGACATCACATGGCTTTGTGTCCCTGTCCCATATCCACATGCCTGGTGCTGCATGGAAGTGCAGAGGGAAGTGATACACACAGCCTCCCGTCTCCTGCCACCTACCCCCAAAAGAGCAGCAGGAGTCCTGTTGCCAGGGCACTCAGCCCCTGCAGAAGGTGCCAGTCCTGTGCGAGCAGGGCCAGCCCAGGCAACAGCAGAGTGCCCACCACTGAGAAGAGGCCGGCCCCAATGCAGAACATCAGGCGGTGTGGTGGATCGCACAGCTCCAGGCCTGGGCAGACACAGATGGCCTGAGGCCGAGGCCTCTCGAAAGGGAAGGCTGCTCGGTCCAGGGCTCTGAGGACCAGCCGCCGACCTGCTCAGGAGCCGGACATCTGAGGCCAACTCACTGCCCACTCCAGCACCTGAGCCTGCCCTCAAATAGCAGAGCTCACAGAGCAAACAGTATCCTCCCATCTTCTCAAGAAGAACCCTCAAAAGAAGTTTGGAGAGGCCTCCCATGCCACCTATGTCCCCCTCCAGCAGGGTCGGAGGCCTAGCCTGAGTGGGTGCCCGGTCTGACTCCCCATGGTACTCACGAGCCACGTAGAGGGCGAGGAAGGCCCCTGCCAAGGCCCCACCGTGAAACAGCCGCAGGGCCAGCAGGGCAGGAAAGCTAGCAGCCAAGGCCTCGCCAGCCCCCAGGCCTGTGGCCAGCACCAGGGAGGCCACAAACATGGCCCTGCGGCCAAACCTGTTGGCCAGTGGGGAATACACATGGATGTAGGTCAGGAAAGCTCAGGCGTTTAGCTGGATGTTCAGGGGCTGGAGGGGAGGGGCAGCACCTCACCGGTCACAGCCCATGCCCAGGATGACGCAGCCCAGCAGCCAGCCAAAGAAGTGGCTCGTCTGCTCCAGTGGTACCTTCCAGCCATCTTCGCACACGAGGTTCCACTGCAGGGGACACCCATTACCTATCAGCCAGCCAGGAACCACCCCCCTTGCTGGAGTCCCCAGAATATCCAGCTGGAAGGGCCCCCTAGATGTCTTGTTCCAGTTCCTCCCTGGAGGAAAGGGGAAACTGAGGCAGAGGGCAAGGGAACTGCTCAAGGTCACATGATGTGTTTTCCTGGCTCTGGTGAGCCTCACGTGGAATTGGAAAAATTCCTGGTCTGAGCCCCCAGAGGGTAACGACCTGCGGTCCCCAGAGTGCCCACACAGAACCCCAAGTCTGGTTTCTGCTTTTCTCCAGATGGAGACTCACACACCTCTCTCCAGCCCTCACTCTCCTCCCATGGCTGGCCCTGGGCTGACATTAGTTACTACTCGCTGTGCCCTGGCCCCCCAGGGCCTCACCCTCGCTTCTCCCCTGCCCTGCTTGCTTCAAGAGCAACTCACTTCAAAAGCAGGGCTGTACTTACCTGCTTTTCCTGGTCAAGGGCCCTTGACCTCAGCTTTGCACCTCCTCACCTCCCTTTCCAGTGTCCTGTGCCTTTTTTTTTTACAAGCTTAACAAACTGTTGTGGGTCACACTACGTCAGAGTTTTTATTTTAAAATCAAATCGCTTGCGAAAGCTGGTGGGGAGCTGATCGATTAGCACACCAACAAGAGGGCAAGTGTGAGGTAGAACAGAATGGGTGGGAGGAGAGAAGCTCTGCCCATCTGAGGGCCCCCAGACAGGCCCGGCAGGAATGTGGCAACCCTGCTCCAGTTTCCACACTAGAGCAAATTCTCTCAGGGGTGGGGGTGCGGCTTCAGGGCTGATGATGCCAAGAGACGGGCAGGCCCTAGCCAGAAGGTAGGACAGGAGGTCCCAGCTGTCGACTCTCCATTTCTCCCCATTCAGACCCCTGTGTTGTCCCTTCAGGAGACCCTGCCTCTAGTCCAACCCTCACACACCTCACAGGTGAAATGTCTGCCTTTCACAAACTCGACTGACTGTACTGTTCCCTTGATTCAAAGCTTCCTGTCTTGGGAACCCAGTCTTGACACAGCCCAAAGCCACATGTTGCTCAAAATGTTTGTGGCACTGAAGTGAACTCCAGGCCCTGTTGACCACCTGGCTGGCACCTACCTGGTCATACCTTCAGCTTAACTCCTCCTCCTCCTCCAAGCTGCCTGCCCCCCTTGGCAGCCCTTGGGCCTCAGACTCTGCCATTGTGCCTGGCAACTCACCAACTTGGGCATCAGCTGCACCGTCAGTCCCCCAAATGAGAGCCCCAGGAGACCAAGAGCAGAGGGCAAGGGGGTGGAAGGGGGGACAGAGGAGGAAGAGCAGAGGAGGGGGTACAAAGGAACGGGACAGAGGGAAGGAGAGAGAGAGGAAGAAGGAATGGAGCAAGGAGGGGACAAAGGGGGACGGAGGAAAGAGGGAGAAAGGAGGGGCACGGTGGGGGGGAGAAAAAGGAAAGGGGGCAGAGGAGAGAAGATAAAAGGAAAGAGGGTCCAGAGGAATGGGGACAGAGGAAGGGGAGACAAAGGAGAGGCCACGATGAAGGGCAGAGAGGGGAACAGAAGAACAGGGACAAAGGGACAGAGGAGTGGGGGTAGAGCAAGGGGGATGGAGGGGGAGGGACGAAGGGGATAGACGGCAAGGGGGGACGAAGGAAGGAGGCAGGGGGAGGGGGAACATGGTACAGAAAACTCAGGTAGTCAGTCCTCCCGCACCTGAGTGACTGGGCTACGCAGCAGGCCGGCGGCGGGCAGCGCGTAGTGCCAGCCTCGCGTGCA
>NW_006494614.1:63426687-63465789 GCF_000325575.1 Pteropus alecto
GGCGGAACCCGTGGGGGCGGGGCTTGTTGTGGGCGGGACCTTGGGACTGGGCCGGTAGGTGGGCCTAAGAAAGAGCAGAGCCGGCGGGGCGGGACCTGAAAGGGGGTGGGACCGGAGAGGGGGCGGGGCCGTCGGAGGGCGTGGCCATACAGGACTGCTGGTCCCCGTTGCGGAGTCTGAGAAGGGCCGAGACTGGGGCGGGGCCTTAAGGGGCTAAGGTTGTAGGTTGGAGCCAAGAGAGGGGCCATAGAGGGCAGGGGAGGTGTGGGTCTTAGTGCCAGGACCCAGGCCGCGGGGATTGCGGGGGTGTGGCCCAGGGACGCTCAGGTGCGCGTGGTCTTGGCGGATGTGGGCAGCGGGGAAGCCCGGGCTTGGGTCGCCCTCCGCAGACCCCGTGTGGATACTGCTTCTGGCGGCTCTGGGGCCTCGGGGTCCCGGCATCGCCCGAGAGCCCGGGGTTGGGGGTTGGGGATGGCTAGGGGAAGCGGGTGGGACACAGGACCCGGTGCCGGCCTGGGGTCGGGCCTGCGGAGCGCGGGTCACCACTGCCCCCCGGCGGCCTTACGCGGCGCTGCAGCCAGGGGAGGGAGCGGCTAGGACCGTCCTGCTCCAGCGTCCGGCTCTGGCCGTTTTGCGTGGCACCGTTGCTGAAGCCGGGCCGAATGTGGTATCCGGTTAGGAGAGGCCCTGCTCGGTGCTCAGCGTTCTCAGAAGTTTGAGGATTATCGTAATTATTCTGCAAAACGAGCTTCATTTACTTTGTCCGGCTGTGGGTCCTGTTGTGCGCTTGGCTCAGAATGGCTTTGCGTTTATGAATTAAGTAGGGACACCGTCACCCTGGTGGAGGCTTCCATCCCAGGAATAAGGTAGGTCCCGTTTGTTTTCAACTTCTGTTTTTCGCGGGAGGGAAATTACAATAGGTCGTGTAGATCACACCCAAATTTTCCTAACTGGTTTGCTTTCTTTTGTTTTATTAAGGGACTGTGGATTTCATTTGCATTGTATATTCTAGTGGGCAATATTTTGCATTTAAGAATGATATTTTTAAAATGTTTTATTGAGGTGAAATTCACATAACATAAAACTAACCATTTAATGCTGCCACAGACGTTGTCAAGTTCCAAAATATTTTCATCACCACAGGAGAAAACCTGGTAGCCATTAAATAATCGGTCCCTAACCACCCCACTCCTCGCGCCTTCCTCCAGCCACCACCCATACAATATGTGGCCTTTTGGGTCTGGCTTCTTTCACTTAGAATAATGTTTTCAGGGTTGACCTACGTTGTAGCATCTGTCAAGACTTCATTCCTGTTTATGGCTGAGTAATATTCCTTTAGATAGATCTGTCACATTTTGTCCATTCATCTGTTTATGGACATTTGGGTAGTTTCTACTTTTTGCCTGTTGTGAATAATGCTATAAACATTGGTGTACAGCAGGTCTCCGAATAACGTGATTTCGTTCAAAGTCATTTTGATAACATCGATGAGATGCTGTAGAAACTTAACTCTTGCTTATATCAATTAGTCTATGTTAAAGTTGATTTCATTATACATCATTTTGCTTAAAGTCACAGAACCTATCGATGATGTTAAATAGAGACTTAACTGTACGAGTATTTGTTTGAGTTCCTATTTTCAGATCTTTCAGGTGTATACCTAGGAGTGTAATTGCTAGGCTATGTTGTGAATCTATATTTAACTTTTTGAGGAACCACCAAACAATTTTCCACAGCAGCTGCCTATTTAACGTTCCCACCAGCAGTCCATGAGGATTCCAATTTCTCTACCTTCTTGCCAACACTTCTTATCTTCCCTTAAAAAACAAAACAAAACAGAACTATACCTATCCTAGTGTATGTGAAGTATACCCAAAACTACAAAACATTGTGATTTTTATTTGTTTTTCCCTAAGGGCTAGTGATGTAAAAAATCTTCATGTTCTTGTTGGCCACGTGTATATCTTTGAAGAAATAACTGTTCAAATCCTTTGCCCATTTTTGACTTGGGTCACATGCCTTTTTGTTGTTCACTTGTAAGAATTCTTTACATATTCTGGATACTAGGTTTTATCAGATATGAGATTTGTAAATATTTTCTGCCATCTAGATGTAAGTTTATCTTTTCATTTTCTTGATGGTGAAAAAATTTCAATGTTGATGAGGTTCAGTTATTTTCCTTTATGCTCATGCTTTTGGTGTCTTGTAAGAAACCATTACCAAATCCAAGATCAAGAAAATTTAGACCTGTTTCCTTCTAAGCATTTTATAGTTTAATCTTTTAGATTTAGGGTTTTGATCCAAATTGAGTTAATTTTTGTATATAGTATGTGGTAGGGTTCAACTTCATTGTTTTGCATGTGGATATCCAGATATCCCAGGACCATTTGTTGAAAGACCTATTCTTTTGTCATTGAATCATGTTGGCACTCTTGATAAACCAATTGAACGGTTAATATTTGGATTCTCAGTTTTGTTCCATTGGTCTATATCCCTGTCATTATACCAGTACCACGCTGTCGTGATAACTGTACCTGGGTAGTACATTTTGAAATCGGAAGTGTGAGTACTACAACTCTATTCTTCTTTTTCAAGATTGTATTGACTATTTGGAGTCACTAGCAATTCCATGTGACTTTTAGGATCACTTTTTCTGTTTCTGCAAAGAAAATAACTATTGAGATTTTGGTAAGGATTGCACTGAATATATAAAATGTTTGGGGAAATATTGCCACCTTAGCAAAATTAAGTCTCCCAAGCCTTGAACACAAGATGTCTGTTTTTCCATTTATTTAGGTCATCTTTAATTTCTTTCAGAAATGTTTTGTGGTTTTGTGTATACACGTCTTGTACTTCCTTGATTGAACTTATTCCTAATTATTTTATTCTTTTTGATGCTATCACAAGTGGAATTATTTTATAAATTTCTTTTTCAGATTGCTTATTGCTAGTGTATAGAAATACAAGTGATTTTTAAAATACTGATCTTGTATCCTATAACTTTGCTGAACTTCTTTATGCTCAGGAAAATATTAGCAAACTGAATTCAGCAGCATACTAAAATGATTATACAGTATGATCATGTGGGATTGTCCCAGGAATACAAGGGTAGTTCAACATACAAATATCAACCAATGTAATACGCCATATTACTAGAAGGAAGGGGGAAAAAACACATGATCATCTCAATTAATGCAGAAAAAGTATTTGACAAAATTCAACATCATGTCATGACAAAAACACTTTAAAAACTAGGATTAGAAGTCAAATACCTCAGCATGATAAAGGGCATTTTGGAAAAACCCAAAGCTAATATCGTAACCGATGGCAAAAGACTGAAAGCTCTCCCTGTATCAAAGCTCCCCCTTGGTCAGAAACAAGACAAGGATTCCTATTTTCACCACTTCTAGTCAATATTGTGCTCGAAATTCTAGCCAGAACAATTAGGCAGAAAAAGAAATGAAAGGCATCCAAATTAGACAGGAAGAAGTAAAACTATTTCTGTTTACAGATGACATGATCTTATGTGTAGACATTCCTACACACACACACACACACACACACACACACACACACACACACACACACGTATTAGAGCAAATACTACCTTGGGGATACTTGCATCTATATTTGTAAAATACTGGTCTATAGTTTGTGTGCGTGTGTATGTGTGTGCAATGTCTTTGACTTAGGTATCAGGGTTATGCTGGCTTCATAGAATGAGTTAGAAGGTGCTCCCTCCTCTTCTGTTTTTTTTTGTTGTTGTTTTTTTGTTGTTGTTGTTGTTGTTTTTTGTTTTTTTGAGTTTGGGATAGATTGGTGTTTCTTTAATGTTTAGTAGAATTCACCTGTAAAGTCATCTGGTCTTGGGCTTTTATAACTGTTGTATCTCCTTGATGTATTGGGCTTTTAAAAGTTAATATATAATGTCTTTCTTTGACTCTTGTAAAAAATTTTAAGTTATATTCTATTTTGTTTGATACTAATATAACCACCCCAGCTCTCTTTTGGATTTACTTCTACCATTTATTTGTTTTCTGTGTGTCTTACATGTTTTTGTTCCTCAGTTCCTCTACTGCCTGTTTTTGTATTTAGTTGTTTGTTTTTTTATTAATATACCTTTCTTGATTCTCTTTTTCTTTCTTTTAAAAATATTTGTAGATTATTAGTGGTTACCTTGGGGATTGCAGTTAACATCTTATGATAACCTAGGTCAAACTTAAAACATATTAATTTAATAATACCAGTTAGTTTCAATAGTATACAAACACTGCTCCTCTACATCTGTTTCTCTTTATTACATCTTTATATATTGTGTGCCCATTAACATAGATTTATAATGTTTGTTTTGTGCATTTGCCTATTAAATAATATAGGAAAAAGTTACAAACTATGCAAAATGCAATAATACTGGCTTTTCTATTTACCTATGTAATTTCCTTTACTATTTGCCATGGACTGAATTATATCCCCCAAATCCTTGTGGTGAAAGCCATAACCCCCAGTGTGATGGTATTTGGATGTGAAGCCTTCGGGAGAGGATTAGGTGTTGAGGGTAGAGCACTCGTGATGAGATTAGTACCCTTATAAGAAAAGACACAAGAAAGCGATCTTTTTCTCACTCTGCTGTGTGAGGACACCATGAGAAACTGGCTGTCTGCCAGGAAGAGGGCCCTCAGCAAATCTTCTGGCACCTTGATCTTGGACTTTTCAGCCTCCAGAACAAAGAGAAATAAATGTTTTTTAAGCCTATGGTATTTTGTTGTAGCATCCAAGTTGACTAAAACACTGGTGTTCCTTATTTTTTACTTATAGCTCTGAATTAGCATCCAGTGTCCTTTCATTTCACTATGAAGGACTCCTACTAGCATTCCTGTAGAGCAGGTTTACTGGCGATGAACTGTTTCAGCCTTTATTTATCTGGAAATGTCTTAATCTCTCCTTCATTCTTAAAGGTCAGTTTTTCCACATACAGAATTCTTGGTTGACAATTTTCTTTTATGACTTTAAATATGTCATCCCACTACTCGCTGGTTTCCATGGTCTCTGGAGAGAAATCGGATGTTAATCTTATCGAGGACCCCTTGTACATGAGGAATTGTTTGTCTCTTACTGCTTTCAATGTTTTGTCTTTCCACAAATCGATTATAATGTGTGTTGGGTTGGCTTTGTTTGAGTTTATTCTGCTTGGAATTTGAGCTTCTTGAACACATATACTCAGCTTTTTACTCAAACTTGGGAATTTTGGCCATTTCTTCAGTATTTTTTCTCCTCGTTATTCTCTTTCCTTTCCTTCAGGAATTTCTGTAATGTGCACGTTGGTATGTTTCATGGTGTCCCACAGGTCCCTCAGGCTCTGTTCATTTTTCCTCATGCTTTTTTTTCCTTCTGCTCCTCACACTTAATAATTTGTGTCCAAGTTTGCTGATTCTTCTGTCTGCTCCAATCTGTTGTTGAACCCTTATAGAAAGTTTTTCATTTTGGCTATTGTACTGTTTAGTTTAAGAATTTCTGTTTAGTTCCTTTTTATAATTTCTCTATTATGTTTTTATTTTATTCATATATTTTTGTCCTGATTACTTTAGTTCTTTGTCCATGGTTTCTTTAATTCATTAAACAAATTTAATAAAATTTATTTAATACCTGTGACTAATAATTCCAATGCCTAGGTTTCCTCAAGAATGGTTTCTGTCCATTTTTTCCCTCTTTAAATGGGACATATATTCCTGTTCCTTTCTATGCTCTATAATTTTTATTGAGAATGGGAATTTTTAATGTCATGATAACTCTGGAAATCATATTCTCTTATTCCTCAGGTATTGCTGAATTTTGAGGGCTAAACTTATTTGTCTGTGACTTTTCCAAATTCTTTCTGCAAAGTTTGTATACCTTGTTGGGTATAGCCACTAAAACTTCTGTTCTGTTATCTCTTCAGGCAGCCAATAACCTGACGAAGATTTCCTTAAATGTATGGCTCCCAAAGTGTGGAGGGAACAACCACCACAACAAAAACCCCAAATACTATCTCTTTAAATTTCCAGGAAGCCACTTCAGCCCATGGAGGTTTAAACAGTGACCACTTGTTTTGTTCTGGCCCCTCAGTAATCAAAAGCAGTGATCAGCAATCAGAACCTAGAACTCATATATTTGGAGAAAAGGGTCCTTTTTGTACACACTGCCTCTAGCAGGCTCCTCAAGGAACATGGGCTGCCACCCCCGTGATAGGGTTGGGAGATGGCAGCTGCTATCATGCAGAAGGCTGAAAGTTACCTACATTTGCCAGCCACTTCATCAAGCTCTGCTGCAACCTTATCAGCTAGACTCCAGGGTACCAAATTGGTTACTATGAGTAGTTACTGCCAGCTCAGTAGCTCTTTAGGTAGATGGCTGAATTCCTGGAGCTTCCTACTCTATCCTATTCTGTGATATCTTCCACATACTCTTTTACCAAAAATTAGCAGCTTACTTCTTTGTTAAGCATTCCTAGTTCTTATTAAAAATTTTTAATTAGACCCCAGAGTTCTGAAAGGTTGATTTAGAGTGTTTTTGCCAGCTTAATTATTGCTTTAATGGAAGGCTGGAATTTTGGAGTTCCTACTCTACAATTCTTGGTAATGTCACTCCTGTGTATCTTTTTAAGGAACTTTCCAAGTAGTTGTACCATTTTACAATTCCACCATAAGTCTAGCAGAATGACAATTCTTCCATGCCATCACCAATACTCAGTGTGGTCAAAGTACATATACACTAGTAATTTCAGCCATTCTATCAAATGCGAAGTAGTATTCACTTTCATTCTAGTTTGCACCTTTGATTGTATGCTGTATAAAGAATTACAATGGATATTTGAATATTGATCTTATATCCACTAGCTTTTTCTTTCTTTTAAAGATTGCATTGATTTTTCACATAGACAATCATATTTTCTGGAAGTATACTTCTTAACAATCTGGTTGCCTTATATTTATTTTGCTTCCTTTATTGTAGAAGCTAGATCGACCAGTACAATGCTGAATAAAAGCGGCGAGAATGGATATCCTTGTATTGTTCCTGATATTAGAGGCAAAGAATTCAATCTTTCACCATTAAGTATGATGTTAGTTGTAGGTTTTCATAGATGCCCTTTTTTGGTGTGAGGGAATTCCTTTTTAATCCTAGTTTGCTGAGAGTTTTATTTACTTATTAAGTCAGAAGTGGATGTTGGTTTTGTGAAAAGCTTTTTCCACATCTATATAGTCACTTTTTTTTTTACTTTGTTAATATAGTAAATTACATGGATTAGCATTGAATTAGAACCAACCTTGTGTTCTTGGAATAAAGCCTACTTTGTAATGGTGTATTATCCTTTTAATATATTGTTGTTTGATTTACTAAAATTTTGCTTAGAATTTTTGTATTTATGTTTATGAAGAATCTTAATCTGTGATTCTCTTGTGTTGTCTTTACCTTTTTTTGGTATTATGTTGTCCTTAAATGTTTGGTGGAATTCACCAGTGAAGCTATCCGGAACTGGAGTTTTTTAACAGAAATATTTAAAATTACACATTCATTGTTTTTAGTAGATATAGAACTACTCAAGTTGTGTATTTATTTGTGGATGAGCTTTGGTCATTTGTGTCTCTCAAGGAATTTGTTTGTTCTATCTCAGTTGTTGAATTTATTGGTATAAGAGTTGTTCATATATTCCTTCATTATCCCTTTAATAGCTGGACAATCTTTAGTCATGTCACCTCTCTCATTCTGATATTGGTAACTTACATCTTTACTCTTTTTTTCCTGAACAGTTTGGCTAGAGATTTATCAATTTTATTGATCTTATCAAAGGACCAGCTTTTGGATTTCCCATTTGATTTCTTCTTTGATCTGTAGGTCTTTAAGAAGCATGTTATTTAGTTCCCAAATACTTGGAGATTTAAAAAGGGTCTTTCTGTTATTGATTCATAATTTAATTCCATTACTAATGAGAACAATATTTTGGGTAAGTTGAATACTTTGAATTTGTTGAGTCTTGTTTTTATGACCAAAAGATGGTATATCTTGGTAAATATCCCCTGCACTTGAGAATAATGTTTATTCCACTTTTGTTGTTGTGAAGTGTTCTCTAAATGTTAATTAGGTTAGTTCGGTTGATGGTGTTTAATTATGTCTTTGATGATTTCCTACTTATTTTCTGAGAGAGATGTTCAAATCTTTGACTAAAATTATGAATTTGTCCATTTTTCCTTACAATTTTATCAATTTTTGCTTAATGTATTTTGAAAATTGCCATTAGGTGCATAGACATTGACAATTGTTATGACCTCTAGATGGACTGACTCTTTTATCATTATAGATAGAGCTTCCTCATTGCTAGTAATATTCTTTCCTGAAATCTACCTTGTCTGATATTTAGAGCCATTCTAGCCAGCTTTCTTTTTGGGCAAATAAACTTTTATTTCATTAGTTTTATAGGTAAGAAAAGTGGTATAATTTGGATTCATAAAAGGAAATTATAAATTTTTAAACATTATTTCTTTGACTTTGAAAAATAAATCTGTAAATTCCATACCATAATCTGAAGTCCCACATTTTGTTCATGGTTCAGGTACTGCTCTGGCTGCCTTAGTTTGGGGGCGTTTCAGTGGCTTTGTTGGGAAAATCAGCCTTTGTCTCAGTGGGCGCCCCGACTGTTGCAGGAAGCGACACTCGACAGAGGAGATTGGACACTCAGATGACTTTGTTAGAGAAAGGAGAATTTATTGGCCAGCGGAGCACGTGGGGTTAACAGCTCCATGCACGAGCTCGCTTTGGTTAGATTTATTACAGTTTATATACCTCTGCAGCATCCATGCAAGGGGCGCATGATTCCTTTGAGGTTTCACGTGTGCTTCATGACTCAGGATGGGAGGGGGAGCTTCGGGTGGGGGGCTGTAAGCGGGGAGGAATTTTCAGACCACTGGTCTTATAGGTCGTTTGTCTTGCGACCTTGGCGTTATCAGCACTATTATAGGATTCTTGAACAGAGAGACAGGACACCGAGGCTATAAGCAGGAAGCAATACTTATTAATGTCGGCACCTGCTCAGCGGATTCCCATCCAAAGGCTGAGCCCCGATTGTGACATAACAAGCAGTTTTACACAGTCTTGTTGTTTCTACACAGCTACAGAGATAAGGAAGGACATTATTTGATTGGCAAGCCATGAATCAACAGATGTGAGCTGGAGAGTCCTGGAGGTGGGGGAGGTAGTTCTGGGGAAATATGTTAGCTGGAGAGTCCTGGAGAGGGGAGAGAGGGCAGTTAGGAATGGCTGAGTTGGTCTTTTCTGCAAGCCCTTTCCTTTGCACTTTTCAGATGCCTCCTCTCTTCTCTTACTACTACATACTTGTTTTGCTAACTATGTGGTGCATTAGCTCCAAAAGGTTTTGTTCTATAGAATTATCTCAAAGTATTTTATAATTTCCCATGTAGTTTCTTCTTTGATTATTAGAGTTGTGCTGTTTTAAGTTCCACATGTTTTTGAATTTTCCAATGCCCTCTGATTGTTGATTTCTGATTTCATTCCATTGTAGTTGGAGAACATACTTTGTATTGCCTCAGTCCTTTTAAATTTACTGAGGCTTGATTTATGGCCTAACATGTGGTCTTTTTCTGGAAAATATTCCACGTGCACTTGAGAAGAATATACACTGTGCCGTTGTTGGGTAGTGTTATATAGATGTCTAGTTCACTTATAGCATGTGTAAGTCTTGTCTCTTTGTTGATCTTCTCTGCCTACTTGTTCTATTCATTAGGAGAAGTGAGCCTATTGAAGTCTCCAACTATTACTATTGACAGTCTAGTTCTCCTTTCTGGTCTGCCAGTTTTTGCTGAGTCTCTTGTAGGTAGCATATAGTTGAATCATAATTTAAAGAAAAATTAATTCTGCCAATCTTTGCCTTTTAATTGAGAGTCTAATCCATGTACATTTAAAGTTATTACTGATAATACTTCTGACACTTTGCTGTTTTTATGTCATAAGTTTGCTTTTTTTCTCAGTTCCTCCATGACTGCCTTCTTTTGTGTTAGATATTTTCTAGTGTTCCATTTAAATTCCCTTGTTTCTTTGACTGTTTTTGAGCTATTTCTTTTTAATGATCATTGTGGATATTACAGTTAACATCTTAACAAGAACAACCTAATTTAGATGAATATTAAGGGAATTCAGTGGTATAAAAACTTTGCTTCAGCATAGCTGTCTTATCCTCCTTTGTGCTACAAATTACAAGCCCATCGACATAAGTTTTATAATTGTTGCTTTATGAAGTTGTCTTTTAAGTCGAGTAAAAAACAAAAATACGTTTATACTACCTTTTATATTTACCTATAGTTATCTTTAATGACTTTATTTCTTTATGTGAATTCAAGCTATTATTTAGTGTTTTCCAATTTAGTCTGAAGGGCTCTATTTATTCTTGAAGGGCAGACATGCTAGCCATAAATCTTCTGTTTCTGTTTATCTGGAAATGTCCTAATTTCTCCTTTATTTTTTGAAGGATATTTTCACAATTTATAGAATTCTTGGTTGACAGTCTTTTTTCTTTCAGCACTTTTAATATGTAATCCCTCTACCTTCTGGCCACCTTGGTTTCTGATGAGAAGTCACCTGTGGGCTGAATTGATTTCTCTTGCTACTTTCAAGATTTTCTTGTCTTTCATTTTTGACAATTAGATTATGATGCATCTAGCTGGGGATCTCTTTATGGATTAATATTTTTCATCAAATTTGGATAACTGGACATTATTTCCTCAGATATTCTTTATGCCCCTTTCTCTCTCTTTCTAAAACGTCTATATTACATATAATGGCATATTTGATAGCATCGATCAGGTCTCTGTTCATTTTTCTTTTTCTTTTTCTCAAATTATACCATCTTCATTGACCTGTCTTCAAATTTGCTGATACTTTCTTCTGCCAACTCTAATTTATGGTACTTTTCAACTATAGAATTTCCTTTTTTTTTTTTTTTTTATTGGGATTCTGTATTTGGTGAGGTACCATTCTCTTACTGTCTTTATAAATAATTTCCTTTAAGTTATTTAAACATAATTTATAAAAGCTGACTTTAAGTCTTTGTCTAATGTATCATTTAGGGTTTTCCAGGGAGACAGACCAGTAGAAGATGGATGGATGATGGATAGATACATTTTAAGGAATTAGGGTTCATGATTGTGGTGCCCGGCAAGTGCAAACTCTTCAGTCTTCAGGTTAAGCCAGCAGGTTGGGAACCCAGGGAAGAGCTGCTGCTGCATTTTGAGTCCAAAGGCAGTCAGAATTCCCTCCTCACTGTTAAAGCTTTCAACTGATTGGATGAGCCCCATCCATTTTATAGAGGGCAATCCGCTTTACTCAGATTCTAGTGATTTAAATGTTAACCTTATCTAAATCATATTCCCTTAGAAACATCCAGAATATTTGACTAAATGTCTGGATACCATGGCTTAGTCAAATTGACATATAAAATTAACTATTTTTATTCCCCTTTCTCTCTCTCCTTCCAGGACTCCCTTTATGCATATGCTGATACGCTCGATTGCATTCTCCAGGTCTCTGGAGCTCTGTTCATTTTCCTTCTTTCCTTTTTTCCCCCTGTTCTTCAACTTTGATCATCTTGGTCAACCTATCTTCAAGTTTGCTGATTCTTTCTTCAAATAACTCAAATTCAGTTATTGTACTATAGAATTTCTATTTTCGTTTAAAAGTAATTTTTCTTTACTGGTACTCTCTTTTCGGTGAGACACCGTTCTCTTACTGTCATATTAAATCTTTAAGCATGATCTCATTTTGTCCTTTGAGCGTCATTTGTCAAAGCTGGCTAAGTCTTTTTCTAGTGTGTTCAACATCTGGGCTTTCTTAGAGACTATTAGTTGCTTCCTTTTTTTGTTGTTGTTTATGGGTCATACTTTGTTTCTTCTAAGTTCCTTTTCAAAAGTAGACATTTTAAATAATAGAATGTGTCAGCTTTGGAAATTGGTTTCCTGTTCCCCAGATTTTTGTTGTTGGTTGCTGCTGTTGCTGTATGTTTTGTCTCTTCTGAGCTAATTCTGTGAAGTCCGTTATGTGAGGGCAGTGAAGTCTCTGTGCTGTTAGTTTGCTGCTCAGCTAATGATTTTTGACAGAGATTTCCTTAAAGCCTTGATCCAGTAAGTCTTCCATCGTTTGTCCAAAGGCTCTTCAAAATCTTCTGGCAGGTTACAACTCTGCCTTAGCCTTCACTCCCTGCTTCCAAGGTCTCAAGGTTAGCCAAAAGGGGAAAACAGGGTGTTCTGTGATTTCTTGGGCTTGCACACAGACTTGCACATGTGCATGGCCATCTTCTTCCCCAGATCTTTCTTTTGAATTTTGTGACCAGGCTCTCGTTTGCCCCCACAGGTATCACCACAGGCAGCTGTGAGGTTAAACAGTTGTCATTGATTGCTTTTGAAAATCCCTCTGGGAAGAGTGCTTTCCCACGGAATGAACTCCAAGTCAGGTCAAATAATGACAAGCCCTATGAATGGTGCTTTTCCAGGAAGGCGCCAGACAGGGCAAATGGGGACAACGCCCTAGAGATGAGAGAGCATTTGAGGAGCTCCACACCCAGTCTGACCCCCTTGGTGGCTGATAGGCTGCTGGTTTTCAAGGTTAACATGTTAGCTGGAGAGAGAATGGAAATATGGAAACTTAAAATGACAGAAAGCTCAGCTGTTTTTCTCCTTGGATTGTAACTAGCTTTAGTTGATTCCCAGAGTTCTGGAAAAGTTCATTTTGACAGGTTTTTTTTTTTCTTTTCCCTCTAATGTTCTCATTGCTCTTATGGAGGAAATTTTTGAGGTCCTTACTCTGCTGTTCTAAAAGTCCCATCTCATTTTCCATCAAATTATTTCACCTTACTTTATTTTCTCCATTTCTCAGAGGTTCTGATCTGCAATATAATCATTCTCTCTTTACTAGAACAGCTTTGAATTGGTCACTTTCCCCTTTTTCTCTTTTTTGGGGAGTGGAGTGGGGGATTTTGACTGGAAGGTCAAATGGCTCTGCCATTTTAACTTGGCATCTTGCACAGTATTTTCCAGAGTATGTCCATGAATATCATTGTAGTTTCCTGGGAAAATGGAGAAATGTGTTCTATTTATTGAAAAAAAAAAATTTCCTGTGAAATATAAAAAGATGCCAAAAACATATTTGCTGCCCATTGAGTCATCACGAAGCAAATACCCATATAGTCAACACCCAGATCAAGAAAGCATATTGCCAGCACCTCCCAGGGGCCTCGCATTCTCCACACAGTGACTGATCGCTCACACTGCCGTTTTCCTGGGGATTTTTTGAACTTTTTAAAAATGGAATCATGCAATACGAATTGTGTATGTTGCTATATTTTGTTAATCTTCATTGTTATATATAAGCAGTTCTCAATGGGGGTGATTTTGTCCTTCAGGGAACATTTGGCAATGTTTGGAGATACTGTTGGTTGTCACAACATGGCGGGGGATGATGGGGTAGTGTGCTCCTGACATTAGTAGGTGAAGGTCACTGTGCTACTGAGCACTGTACTGTATTCAGGACAACTGATGCAATAGACTCATCTGGCCAAATATTGGTATCAAGTTTGCTATATAGTGGTATCAAAACTTTGCTATATGTACCATAATTTTATCTTTTTAAAATCCTTGTTTAAAAAAGTGACATTTGTTTCTAGTTCTTAACTATTACAAATAATTTAGGTATGCATTTGTAAGAGATGTTGCATGCCCATAAGCCTGTTTCTCATAGAACTAAATGCTCAGAGCGGGGTTGTTGGGTCTGTGCCATTTCGCCATCCACCAGAAGAGCAGCTCAAGGTTGTAGGTCTGGTGTATGTTGAGCACACTGGGCAATGCTCCTGTGCCGCCCCTCGCTGCATGCTGGGTTTTCGCCAATCGGTTTATTTTTCATTCTGTTTTCCGACGAATATGAACCTGAGCCATTCTTTCCACCCTTCTATAAATCCTGTGCATCGTTAACTCCCCCAATATAAAGAAGAAAAAAGTGCATCTGGGAGCAGTGTCTTCCGCCCCCCCGCCCTTGTGTCACAGTAAGGATGAAAGGCTATGTTAGGGAACCTACACAGCACAGGGGCCCACATGCTGCTCTGACTTGTGTGAAGGCATCCTCTCTTCCTGCCAAGGTTACTGGTTCTCTCTCAGCCTCAGATGTCCAGTCACCCCTCGATAGAGACCCTGTCCTCCTGCCATCTTAGGACGGGACTAGACATTGTGAGGTCACCTGGTCACCCCCCACCTCCAGGCTCCCTGCACCTCCAGAATGCTCCGCCTCAGCTGCTTTCCATGCAAGAGGAAAGCTGTTCATTGCTTTCCACGAAAAACCTTCACCGGCTTCCAAGCCATAGTCTGCCATCAGCTTCTCTTTTGCAGGTTAGAAAAAGACCCTCATTTCTTTTATCTTTCCATCTAAGTCGGGGGCTACCCTTGGCAAGGCACCAGCTTCCCTGTCAGAAGGACCCTGGTCTGGACTGACGTGTTGGCCCATAGCACCTGGGGGTTCGGCATTTGTCTAGTTTGTTCTTGATGCTAATAAGGTTCTAAAGCCTCTGAAGGCCAAAGGATCAGAAGCGTCTGCAGAGGCCTTGAACTGTAGAATGGTGGACGGTGGACCCTCTCACCAGCGAGGAATTTGACACCCATTTGTGCCAGAGCCAGGACCCCAGGCAGTAGTGGGGTAGTGCCAGTGTGTGGAATGGGGCTAATTGTGATACTCCAGCACTTGGGGCAGAGTGCCGCCTCCTTCAGCTCAAGCGAGACCCTCCTGAGGGTGGCCAGCCTGACGCCAACACCTGCAGTCACAGGCCTCGGGGACAGTCAGCAGTATCTCCACACCAGGTGCAATTCTGAACTCATGGACGTCCTAAGGACACCTGCACTGACTTCTCAAGCCTAGACAGAGATGAACACTAGAGGCAGAACCACAGAAAGAGCCTTTGTCCTTAGAATTTATTTACAAATGTTCTCTGGGGAACAGAGTACCTCACTGGTCTCACCAGGCTGTGCACACTGTGCAGGTGGCCCCCATGCACAGAGCCAGGAGTTCCATGACCTCTGCCGTCATGGCCTGAAGCTGCCAATGCCAAGGCATGCTCATGCGAATGAGTGCAAGTTAATTTGTTGTTTAAAAAAGAAGCAGGGCTTAAAAGAAGTGTTACTGTGATCAAAGTTCTGTTATTAGAAAAACAACTAATTTGTGCCCAGAAAATACACTGGAGCTTTGCTGCCGACTATGCCCCTCCCCAGGAACACATGTGGCAAGAACAGCCTGGAGTGGATTTGCACAAAGGAGAGAACAGTCAGAAGGAAAGAGAGGGCGTCCTCCCCCCATACCCCAGGCATGGACCCAAGGAAGTCACATCAGGTGCTTTGGGGAAACTGAGACCCTGCCCATAACCCACCCCCTGAAGAGCCTAGGCCAGACTATGGAACCCTCCCTGCACCTGAGAAGGGAATGGTTGCAGGCTGCCACAGGCCAGCTTTCAGGCAGGCTGCTCTGCAGGAGACATGGCATCAGGAATCGTGCTCCCAGATGCTTGTGAGGCAGAGCTGGAGCTTCCCTCCTGTGTAGGTTCATTTCTATAGTTCCTGCCGCCCCCACCAAGTACAGGAAGCATGGAGAAGAGATGAGAGTGAGGGGGTCCCAGGACGTGAGCAAGGAAAAAGCCTACCCAGACCCTGATGCCTGGACCTGTCCCTTCCACATACATGTCCCTCCAGCACCCCAGGTGTTGGGGAAGCCAACTCTGTGAGCCAGAAGTCAGAACAGGAGTTGTAGACAGGACAAGGTGAGGGTAGTCTAGGGGAAAATGCCACTTTGGGAGCCCCTACTCAGGAGGTCGCCCTCACACACCCCCATGTGGTCGGGCACACCATGCAGCCATCATGCCAGCTCTCATCCCGTTCCTGGGGAGGTACACAGGGTGCGAATGCCCTGTCTGCTCTGGGCAAGGCCTGGCCCCTGCTGGGACGTGCTGGGCTCAAACCTCCAACTCTTGCCCTCTGAGCTGGTTTTCGGCTAGCACAGGGGTTCTTAAAGTAGGGACCTCGTACCAGCTGCAGCCTCACGGGGAAACCTGTTAGCAATGCAGACTCTCAGCCTCAAGCAGAAGATCAGGTGGAGGCTTGCTCTCAGCACAGGGAGCAGGCAGAGTCAGGGAGTGAGAACCGGCCAGGCCTAGACAGTGGTATCTCCAAGGCCACGCTACCCAGAGGACCTGCTGGCCCAGCAGCGAGTGACCATTTCCTTCCTACTTCTGACAGGCCCCTCAGGACAGATGACACAGGCATCCTGTTGGGTTTCTGGCAGCCAGGGGCTAGTCCTCTCTACGTTCACACACCCTCAGCCTCCTCAGCAGAGAGAAAGCCTTGGCATTTTGCAGGAGCTGAGGGCTCTGCCTCACCCTTGTCCGCCTGGGGTGCTGGGATGTGAAGAACACAGGGATTCGGCCTCCCCTGCCAGCTCCTGGGGCAGCGAGGATGGCCCCTCAGGTCCTAACGAGGGCAAGTAAAGGGAGAAATAGTTGACCCTGAACAACACGGGTTTGAACTACGCGTATCCACTTAGATGTGGATTTTTCCCAATAGATGCTGTAAATGTATTTTCCTTATGATTTTCTTAACATTTTCTTTTCTCTAGCATTGTTGTAAGAATACAGTATATAATACAGCACACAAAATATGTTAATCGACTGTGTTATCTGTAAGGCTTCCGGTCAACAGCAGGCTATTAGCAGTTAACTTTGGAGAGACTGAAAAGTTACACGAAGATTTTCACAACTGCGTGGGGGTCTGGTGCCCCAACCCACTCCCCGCTGCGTTGTGCGAGAGTCAGCTGTATAATGTCTCAAAATTATATGTGGAGTGACCCCTCATCTCCCAGTCCTGCATGTTGTCCCCTCCCGGGGAGGGGACTGTCATGTACAAAGAGCATTTAATTAATTTATTTATTTCTTTACACATAACTGAAGTGATGTTACAGTACATAAGTTATTTACAACTGTGCAGTAATGTGTTGCAAAATAAATTATCTAGAAGGCAGCAAAAGTACATTGTGAATGTGTATAAAACTGTACAGCGTTTACGGGTACACTTTTTATATGATTATTGGCTCTGTAGTGTTTCAAGTTATGTTCTCAGAAAGAGAAACAAAATGCCCAAGATTAAAGGAAAAAATATACAAACCACGTGGATTTGACTCCATTAAAAACACAACCGGAGAGTCCTGGCTCTGTGTCCCTCTGTGGTAGGCAGGCGGGTGGGCGGCGCAGCCAGCCCTCGCTCGGCACAGCGTCCTAGCCCTAGTCTGAGGCCTGTGGCTGTCAGCGGCTCCATGGCAACATGACAGCAGCCAGGATGGCACTCTCCCTGCTGCCCGACCTGGAGGTCACTATTTGTGAGGGGTGAGCGCCTGAATTTCATTTCCTTTAGTTGATCAGAATGGAACAAGAACTTTAAAAAAAAATGCACTCTGTTCTGCAGCTCCTGAAATGCCCGTGCAGCTGGCTGGAAAACAGACCCCAAGGCCGTCGTGTCCACGTCCCCACGGTCTCCTCGTCCTCCCATGGCAGCTGATATGAAAAAGCCACACTCCAGGGGGAAAAGTGCAGGGTTTTCCTTGGGTACCCCCACCTGAGGGACAAGGTCTCCTTCCGCCATCCAGGCTCGGCAGCAGTGCTGGGCTGATGCATGTGGCCCTCGCTTGTGTCCTGTGCAGCTGTCCCATGGTGTGTCAGGCTGGCAGAAGCACGAAGTCATCATTGACGTCCACCATGGGCACGTAAAAGGAGGGCACTTCGTTCACACACAGGGACTTATGCCCGGCGGGGTCCAGCTCCTGGACCTTCAGCTGCCACTCCATCCTCTGCACAGCGTTGAGAGCTGCAGCCTCATGCTGCTGCCGCATCAGGAGACACGTCTGCATGGGAAACAGCAGGTGAGAGAAATGAGAGACAAGACCCTGGCCCACCCTCCCCCCAGGTGCCCAAGAGGACTGGGCCTGGGCCCCCACTGCACTCAGCCTGCCATAATATCCACTAGGAGGAAAGGGTAGAGGGACCCTGGCCAAGCTCTGGCCGAAGGATGGCCCACTGTGCTAGCCTGTGCCTCTGCATGGCCACAGTGCCATCCTGCAGGCCAGCTAACCACCCCTGGCCTTCTCATGCTGCCGTGAATGGTCTTGCTGACCACATGGAGAGTCTGTCCCTGTCAATGTTCTGTGCCCCCACCACTGTGGGATTCACAACAGCATCTCATTAGAACTTACAACTGCTTTTGCTTTTATTTTATAATTATTTATGGGTGGTGATATTGGTTTCACCTGCATTTATAGCAGAAATTATGTCTTTTAGAAGTGTACTTAATTTTTAAAAAGGGTTATCTAGGGTTTAGCATGTGTTTAAATATTCATGGATGTATTATTAAATAGGTACTAAATCATTAAGTAGGTGCAAAGTTGAAAACTGAAACAATGACTTTAACTAAATTACTGGAATAGGACATAACCAGACGTAACACATGTGGACCCAAGATGGGACACATTTTGGGAACAAAGGAGATTTAAACATGGCCACGTAGTAGACCATACTTCACATTAACAAAATTTGACAATGATATAGTAACCGAACAGGAAAATACTTCCTTAGATGCACATACATTTATTTAGGATGGAATATCACATTGTCTAATTTGCTTTAAAACAATTTTTTTAAGTATGACGAAGGTGGGGGGAAGGGGGATAAAAATCCTCCTCTATCTTTAGTCTTCGAAAATAACTACTGTGCTCTGCAGTGTGGCAGCCGTGTCTCCAAACTTTCTTCGCACGTGGATGCTGGAATGTGTCTGAACCTCAGGATGGACCCTCTTCACTGGGCAGCTCAGATACCCTCACTGGTCAGGCCATGTCTGCCTAATTTAGAATATTACCTTTTAAATTTTAATCTTTGGATGTTCCCACATGCCATTTAATCACTGAATTATTGATGGGCTTCTGGGTTTCCATTTTATTGGGTTGATCCAATGAATTTGTTTTTCATGTGTTACTAAATTTTAAATGAATCAAGTGAACTTGCTAGGTTAGGCAGCCAAAACACTGTAAAATTTGATACTGCTTACCCTACAAAACTATCAAGTGACTACAGGACAGGAACACACACGGGAGGCTAGTAGTCTGTCTACTAAATAGGATCTCATTTAACTTGTGATTCTGAAACCAATGGTCACATGGAATACCTGTACCCACATTCTGACAGGAGACCCTGGGGCCTGAAACGCCACGTGGGTTTGCTGTTCTGTTCTGGGCTTTCTGTCCACCCCATGTGGCCACCTGTGTGCACTGCTCTGGTGCCATGGTCATGACACTGAGGTAAAGGGTGCAGGTAAGGCTGGCATCCTGGAAACAGTCCTACTCTCCAAGTACAGGCATCCCCCTGCGTCGGCTCTGTAGCTCTCGGAAAAGGACAGCAGTCATAGCCCACTTGGCCCTGCCTCATGGAGCTTCCTGGGGTGGTGCTGACTTGTGTGTTGACTATAACTGGCACACTATTGTTGGTAAATTTTACGGTTGATTCTCATAGGTGACCATATGTGCAATTCTAGCAACTGCAGATAAAGATTTGCTTCTTACTTGCTAATAATCTATCTCCCACCCATCCTCTGCCTGCTGCACTGGTCAGCATGTTCAGAGCAGTGGTGATGGGTATATGCTGTGACCTTTGAGAAGGGCTCAAGGTGGGGTCCCACAGAGGTCTGACCGCCAGCCGGTGACAGGAGCTGCTCCCCGCACACCTGGACAGGAGGGAAGACACTCTAAGGAGGCAACATGGGGATGGGGAGAGCTCAGCTCCCTGAAAGTATCAGCTGGGTTCAGAGAGAGTCTAAACTGTCACCTCCAAACATGGAACCCGGAAGCAGCCTCCCCCCACCCCAGTAGACTCCTGGAGACTCTTAGTCCAGGCGCAGCTTTGAGGGGAGGGGAGCACAGCGCACTCACCTTCATGCGGTCGTACTTGTCATCCACATCCTGGAGCCAGGAGATGAACTGGCGGGCATTGAACCGATCTCGCACAGATTTGTTCTCATCACCCTGGAGAAGAAATCAAATATGAGCATTTGATGGGAACAAGAAAGAAGGCAAACGTGCACAGTGCTTCAAATCCTCCTTCCTAAGAATAAAAGCTGCAGCCTCATTCCTGAATCTACACATTATAATCGTGCTCTAAGATGAGCCAGCATGACCCTCTGTCCCTCTCCTCCCCAGTTTTCATAATCCGCCCTGGGAGGCTGTGGGGCCCATCCATGGTAGAGCTGCCCTGGAGTGACTTGGGATCCCCAATGAGGGCATCTGACACGATCCCCATGCAGGAAACAGAATCGGGAAGCCCTCGGCCTCTGGCCCGCACTGCTTTTGGAGCAGCATAGTAAAGCTGGCTATAGCATGTTTCAATTTCTTCTGTTTATAAAATAAGGTAGTAATATATTTCCTTTGAAAAGGATGTCTGAGAGGCTTGAGGTGGCAGAGGGCCAGCCTCCCAGTTTCACTCTGCAAGAATACTACCTTAATGTCACCATTCTCAAGTATGGCAGCATCTATGCCTATGATGGACTACAGTTTACAAACAGGGACGCCTTAGGACTCCTACTATCTGGTTCTCCCTGGGTGTCAGGGTGGCCAGCATGCTGAGGAGAAAAAAATGAAAGTCTCTCAGCCACGTGGACATGCGCGACCACCTAGTGGCTGAGCCTAGACCTCATACCAAACATATTTGAGGGGAATATCTGAGGGGAAGAGCTGCAGCCTGAGGATTTCTCTCTCTGACATTCGGAAGCAACACAGGAAATTCCTTAAAGAGCAACAGATTCCTTTTTCTCCTTTCAGATACAAAAAGCCCAACTTCCAAACACCCAAGCCCTGAAATAAAATCACTCAGTCCCCAACCAACCATTTTTAGTTTACTGCCAAATGTTTTGTTTTAGAAAAAAACTTGTTATGCATAGTATGTTAGATGGAGAAATTTTTAAAGATATAACTTTAAAGACTGTACTAAGTAAATGGGAAATCTTTAATGCATTAATAAAAAAGTTTTTAATTAAAAACAATGAACCACTGTTTGTTACCACACAGCCACAGCCAACCCAGAAATACTGCTCAGAACCCCTAGAGGTCCATGTGATCCTACCGTGAGCCTGGGGTGCAGCAGGAGCTCACACCAGCTAGGGAGCTAGGACGGGCATCTGTCAAGAGGGGGCCTGGCATCAAGGCCCGAACAGTGAAGGGGGCAGCAGGAGAGGCCCAAGGGAACAACACTATTCTGTAGAAGTCCATGTGAGCAGAAAGTTGGGGGTGGCTGAGGAGCAGAAAGCAGGCCTAGAATGACACATGCTAGGTGGTTTTTAAAAAGTCACCGGTTGCTGGGGAAGAATAATTTGGGGAGTAAAATCCAGGGCAGACAGCCTCAGAAGGCCAGGCCTGAGTGCTGTGGGCAGCAGGAGGTAGGAGAAGCAGTTGGGCTTAGAATGGATGACAGCAGACATGAAAGCCTGCTTTGCATGTGTTAAACCTCAGATGTGTCCATGCACAGGTCAAGAGGCAGCTGAAAATTCCTAAAACTAGGGGTCACCAGTAGACAGGGCCACTTAAAAGCACAGTCCTGCATCCCAGATGACAGAGGCAGGGAGACCTGTGGGGCAGGGGTGCCCACATGTTTAGTGACAGGTCAAGTCAAGTAGGGGAAGCAAAAGATATGACCACATGGAACAAATCTAACCATGGGGGCAAGGGGAGCCAGGATGACCAACTGCAGTGGTTGAGGCAGGGCTGCTCTGGTGGACAGGTAGGCAGCACCTCGGGTTCTGCTGCCCAGCCTGCACCGACCAGCAAGTAAGTTCTAATAGTACCCTGAGACCTGCATGCACATCAGGGAAAGCACTGCTATGCTAAGCAGCCCCAGGCTCCCACGCCTCTTGGCCTTTGGCTTACAAGGCCTTGCTGCTGCTGTCACCCAGCTGGCACAAGGCCAACACTATCCCCAGCCAACATGACAGCCTCCTATGGGCCTTCACTGCAGAAGGCTATTTATGCAGCAGCTCTGGGTACTGCTCATCCTTATCATGCGTATATTTCAGAGGAAAGTTTAACTCTTTAGTGCCTGAAACTGAGGTCCAGTCGAGCCTAGTTAGCCAGAAGACTGTGCCCAAGAGAACCTGGAATGGCCTCACAGAGCCCACACGGCACCTTATGATAACAGCATTGCATGTACTACTGTCTGATCACTCCTGCCTCCCCCATCCTGGGGGCAGACCTGCTCACATGACCAGAGTGAGGTCTATGGTATGTCAGTGCTTCCAGTTCCTGCCTGTGTGTGTAGCCAAAGCCTGAAAGGCCTAGCTCTTCTTGGGAGACAGGTGTGAGTGCCCAACCTGGGTGGCCACCGACCTGGCTTTCCAGAGGCATGTTGTAGACCTCAGAGTCAAGCAGCATGGTGCAGGCGCTGAACGGCACCGCCTGATTCGCGATGGTCCTCGCTGCCCGGCAGTGAACCCGCAGGATCTCCTGTTCGCAGGAGACGATCAGCTTTTCCTGTAGGACACGAGCCAGGTGAGCCAAGGCTAACATGGCCAAATGCATCCCAGGCCTGCAGCCCCTACCCAAGGCCGCCTCTTACCCGCTCAATGCTGTGCTGCAGGCGCAGCTTCCCCCTCACAGCCTCCTGCTGCTTGAACAGCTCCTTCAGGGGCTCCGCCAGGGAGGGAGGGGGCGCGATCTACAGTCACAATGGGTGAAAGGGAGGAGTTAGCGAAGGCTGGGAAGCTGCACCAACAACACTGACCAAGTCTGCCCTGAAGACGCACCTCCAGTCACACGAAATGCAGATATACCAGGTAATTCTCTGGAAACAACTAGATGCTTGTACACAAGAAAACAGGTAAATGAACTATGGTACAGAACCTGGCCCTGAAAGGAGCACTGCACGGCTGTGAAAAAGAATGAGGGGGACTTGGGTTCCAGAGACACTGTGATGTGTAAAACGCAAAGTACGGAGAGTGTCTACCCTGCTACCATGCATGCAAGAAAGAAGCAATCAAGAATACATACACAGTGATGTCTGTGCAGAACAAAATATAGCAAAGATGGAAGAGAAGCAAGCAGGGGATGGGAGACGAGGAGGATGCAGGGCTGTTGCCTTTATTTACAGTGAGGTTTCACAGCCCCCAAATAAACCCTGACACCAAATGGGATGCAGACACTTAAAACACATGCAACAACTGAGGCCACCTATCCTATCGAGGGATCAGTGAGGGGAAGAGCCTGCTCAGCTGGTCACTCTGGAAAAGACACCATGAAGCAAAAGACCAGAAGAACCACCCACAAAAGTATATTCTCTAACCAGTGCAGGCGCTTCATGGGTGGGCCAGCACTTGTGAAACAAGACGGGAGTGAAGAGGCCAGTAAACACATTGCAGGTAAGAAGCACCGGGTCTCTCTCGGAGAAGAAAGGTGCAAGCACAGAATGAGGTCAAAATTTCAATGTAGACCAGAGGAATGTGGAGTAACTCCCACCCTCCAGCTGTGTAACCCAGGACAGTGAGCACCGTGTACCCAGGATGTGGTTTTAAATGCAGTTCCCACTAGAAGGGACCATGTGGTTGATAACAGGGCTGAGCTGGACTATTTCGTGGGGCTGTAAAGTGAGGATGTGCTAAGATGGGGCAGCCTAAAGGAGCTCCTGATGGCCAGGACTGGAATGATTTGCACGTAAAATAAGTAATGGTGATTCATGTTGGATTACAGGAAAAATTCAATCAATAAGCACAGAAGGAGAGGGAAACAAAGTTAGTGTGAAGCTAACACCACAGGAATAACTGCTACAGACAAGATCCACTGAGCAGACTAAGATCAGTGGGCACAAACTCCAGGAAAACAAGACTTAAGAGTTTCAAAGTACCTTCCCCAAGATATTTACTAACTATGAAAGGAAAGATAGTAACTGCACAGTGGAAGACACCTAGAGACTTGGGCCACTGTGAGCAGGACACAACTGCTGACACCAAGAACCGACACAGTGCACCAAGGTCTTATGTCACATCTGTATGTTCTCACCAAAACACATTCCTCGGTCCAGTCATGGAAGTCCCACCAAATACCTAATCAACAGTCCTCAAAAGTGTCATCAGACTGTGCCTTTCAAGGAAGATGAGGGAAACCCAGGAGGAGATGCAGCATCCAGGAACTCAGCAAAGGGCACATGCACTCTCTGTGCTTAACTGTCAGTCTAAAATTAGCTCAAACTATGACATTAGAATGCCTAGCTGATCGCTTCAGTTGCACACCTCACCCATCATACCCTGCTCTGTCCCCTTTGCCTCAATGGGCTCAGCCTCACGGGGACCTAGTGTGCCTTCCTCGTCTGACAATATCTGGGTCACCTATAGGTGGTACAAGGCAGGGAGTCACAAATACAGTGGGGCATCTAGGTGTAAGCATTTCTTGTTTCAGTTGTTTTTGATATGAATATTTCTAAAACACCATCATTTCTGGATCCTCAAGAGAAAACACCAAGACGTAGTACCACAGCTGCCTGAATGAGGCCCTGGCCACAAGTGGAATGGTGGGAGGGAGCCCCATGCCTCTGGCCTGGTGTGAAATCCAGGAACACCTGACCTCTGCTTGCCCTCACCTAACAGCCTGGGTGCTCAATTATGTGGCAACAGGAAGTAACGTGGAGCTTTCTTCTAGAAAGGCACAAGTCCAGTAGAAGTAGAGACTCGCAGGACACGGACAGGGTGAACCCTGGGTGGTAGGAGTACGGTGACCTCTACTGTTTTCTCAATTGTCCACACTTCGCATGGTGATCATGGTACTCTTTTATTTTGATAATTAAAATTAAAAATCTCACCAAACAACTCTTAGGCCAGATTTGTCTAAATCTAGTGATCCAGAAGAGACCAGGAAGCTGGACTCTCCCAGCCAGACAAGGGCACGGTTGCCTTGGTCTCCACTCGCCAGGGTGCCTCAGGATTAGACCATCAGGAGAAGAAAGAGCAGCGATGCTGGTATCATCCTGCTGAGTTCAAAGCTAGATCTCCTTGGGAACAAAGCACTGGGCTGGGTGGGGAGGTGGATGGCCCTGGCGGCTGTGCTCTCATGCCTCGTCCTTTGAAACTGATGCTCAGAGGTGCTTGTCTTTGTTCAGAAGACGCTGGGTGTCAGTCCTGGTTAGCTGAGTCTTCTGTCCGAGGGAGAGGCAGCATAGATATCCACTTCTGGAATACTGAGGTCTGAGAGCAGGATACACGCATCCAACATGACCATCCTTTAAGACAGGAAGTTCCCTCCGAGACTGACTGCATGCCCAGGCCTGCCCCAGGCCCCAGGAATCAGCTCATCCTGACCAGCATTTATTCAACAGCCGTGACTGAGGCCCATTCTGGGCCTAATGGACAAATCAAACAGAAGTCCCAGCTTTTCTTCAAGTGGGTGGGAATGGTCAAAGAAAAGAAGCAAGTCAACTGTAGACAGTGTGAATGGGCAACACCTGGGAGGGCAAATGGGCTGGGGTCCTTGAAGGCGAGGAGGCTGTAGCTGAGCAGAAAATGGTGGAGGTCTGACTCCACTCTAAAAAGATCCCTTTGCCTACTAGGAAGAGAAAAGACCCCGGTGGGCAAGGAAAAAGCAGGAGCCAGCCCAGGGGAGAGGGTGGAGTGGGACAAGCAGTGACATGGGAGGTACTGGCCTGCATATCACTTGTCTGGCAGGATTTGCTGATGGCCGACTTGGGCACAAGGACAGGGGTGGAGGCTGGTGTGCGTGGTGGGTTTTAGATGTGTCACATCTGCACAGTCATCAGGTCAAGGTGGAGGGTGAACCACCAAGGGAAAGGGGCAGTGGGTGCGGTGCTGACTAAGAACAGGCCCACCAGGTGGGAAAGCATGGAAGCCCCAGTGAAGGGTGTGCTTCAAGGAGGTGGCAAAGGTGCCGGGGTCACTCAGGGCTCCACTGTGATGAGAGCTGAGGCCTGGCCTAAGATCAGTAACTTGGGGCTGCTGGGAATCAAGACGAGACGTGGAGGGGTTCGGGGGTGAGAGGACAGGGTTGGAGTCAGACTATAGACCCCCATGTAGGCCTTCGGTTGTTAAAGGGAGTTGGGAGGAGACACAGTTACAAAAGGGAGGACTGCTGTGTAGGAGTGCTCAACATGGAGTGTAGGCCTTCATCAGCCACGGTCTCAGGTAAGGAGGATGTTGAGGAGCCCGGGGACTGAACAGCACTGGAGTTGGCTCTAGTCGGAAGTCTGCAGGACCCAGCTACAGCAGATAGGGTGATGGTCAAGAGGGTATGGGCATGGACCCAAGGAGTGGGCACAAGGTGAGCTGGACAGGGAGCTGACACAAGAAAAATGATGAATGACAAAGAGGAAAGTAAGTTTATCTCCTGACCCAGAGGAGCTGTATCAATAGACCCCCATGCTAGACACTGGTTCCCAGGACAGTGCTACATCTGCCCCAAGCAAGCTTTGGTATCCCAACAGTTTGGTATTTGCATTCACACACATAGCAAACAGGATCCTGACCCGTCACCTAGCACCCTCCTAGGCTGGGGCCCCACCTTAGGACTCACCACAGGGATGTGCAGCTTGCTGAGCGGTTTGCCATCTAAGAGGTAGGAGCCTGTGTAGGTGACATACTCGGCATAACACTGGGGCGCCTGTGGGGTGATGTAGCAGAGGATCTTGCGCTTCTCCTCAATCTTCTTCCTGATCTGCAAGTATTCAAAGTATGGGTTGGATCTGTCACTGTGGTAGGGCTCAATGTCATCCAGCTTGATGGCGTCCACGATGGCGGCCAGTGTCTGCTGGATCACCTCCCGTGTCTGCTGCGTGGATGTGTTCATCTGCTGCTGAAGCTGTTGGCTGGAGCGCTGGAAACGGCGTTTGCGTGGGTGCTGGGCCTGGGGGTCCTCCTCCTCAGAGCCACGGCCCTTTGTTCTGGGGGTGGGGGTAGGGGCAGGCTCCTTCTCGGAAGGTGGTGAGCTCTGCTTGTTCTGGTTAGCCAGCATCTGAGCCCGGTTCCTTGTCATGCGCTGGGGGATCTCCTCAACTTTGGGGGCCTTTGGGGTTTCGGCTGTGGGTCTGGGTTCTGGTTCTGTAGTTTCAGACTGGACACTGCCTGGAGGCCCCTCAAGCCCGGCACTATCATGGGGGCCAGCCCTGTCTGCCACATGTGCCTGTGCAGGGCCATCCCCAGGGGGCTCAGGTGTGCTGTGGGATGCTGCTGAGGGGTCTGGGCCCTCGGCCTCCTCATCTCCGCCCCCTGGTGGATGCTGCTCCGGGGAGGCTGTGAGCCCTAAGGTGGAATCAGAGGCCTCAGGGGCCCTCCCCTCTGACACAGCCTCTGCTTCCACTGTGGCTTCCAGCATCATGTCTGGCTTCGGCCCCTCTGAGGGCAAGGATGAGGGCTCAACAGTGAGGTGGGTGGCTGCCTGGTCAGGAGGCAGCACAAGCTGTTCCTCAGCAGCTGGTACAGCCCCATCCCCACCGTTCAGGACCACAGGGGCCCCTGCAGGGGTATTTTCTGGAGGAACAAGAGGACTCTCTTCTACAGGTTCTGTTTCGACATCAGAAACATCTTTAGTTTGCAGAGGAAGCTCTGGCAGTGAGAAGGGCCCCAAGTCCAGGTCGTCCTCAGAGTTGGGGAAGGCATCAGGCCAGGGCACTGGCTCCACCTGGCCGAGGGCTGACAGGCCATGGCCATTTTCCAGGAAGGTGTTTTCCAGAGGCCCCAGAGCCTCCACCTGAGCCACGGTGGTCATACATGCAGGCTCTGGAGGCATGTCAGGTGGTGCTTCCGGAAGCGACTTGCAGTTACCGAAGAAGGACTCCAGCCTAGAGGAAGGGGCATAAGGGGCTGGTTCTTCTGCAGTGGAGATGGCTGCTGGGATTGCTTCTGCCGAGGAATCTTTGACTTCGAGTCCTGGCTCAGTGACCGACAGAGGGTATGAGACAGGAGATACGGGGTAAGGGGGATCCGTGGTGCCAAAGGGCCCTGGGGCAGCAGGGTGGAGGGACTCGGCAGGGCCGAAATGTTTCGGGGACTCTGGGAATCTCTGTGGAGACTTGAGCATAAGGTCTGACCCCATGGGCCAACTGACAGGGTTTTCAGGGGTGCTCCCAATTAGACTGGAAGAGAGGCCCTGCTCTGAAGCAGCAGGATGAGCCCACTCAACTGGCTCCTCTGTGATGACTGTGCTGAAAGGTCCTTCGTCCAGGGGCTCCAGGTAGCTAGGCTCTGGGGGGATGATGGCAGCGGTGGCCTGCTGGTCCTCCGTAGCATCTAAGGGAATGCCCAAATCAGGGGGAAGGGCCCCCTCCATGGACGGGGCCAACAGCTCATCTCTATGTGAAGTGGGGGACTTTGCTTGTAAACCAGAGAAGGCACCCTCTGGGGAGGGGGTGGCGGTGACCACAGCTGCGGGTGGGCAGTGCAGAGCGTCCACCTTCGGGGAGGGGATGCCATAGTCTGGGGAGTAATACCCTGGAGACAAGCAGGCGAACTTCTCGGGGGGACCTGGAGGGACAGGGGCCTTGTCCTCCAAGTGCTGCCCTGGCGAGTCATAACTAGATGCAGTGGGGACACTCTGCTGTCTAAACAGCTTGTCCCCAACACTGAATTCTTCTTCAGGGGTCCTCCTGATATCAACAGAAACTGAACGAAAAAGATTTGTGCACAGAGGCCTTGTAGGTGTCTGGCTTGGGGTTTCTGAAATCCCACTCGCTGCCACAGAGAATCTATCAAAGAAAGGCGGGGAGCAGGCGCTGGCGGCTGTGCTGGAGACAGGTGGGGGGTCTGTGCAGTCAAAAATGAGGTCAGAGTAGTCATCAGCACTGCAGGACGGGGTCCTGGGTGTGTGCATCGCCTCCTCATAGCTGGGGCAAGACACCACAGATGTGGGGGTGGGCACCCCGGTGGGCCGGTTCTGGTCAGGCCTAGGGGAAGCTGGCAAGACCTCTTTTATATGAGGTCCCGCCAGCCAGTCTCTGGTGTCCACAACTGGTCCCGGATGGGGCTTATTCTCGGGGGCCGGTGGAGCAGGAGCTGACTCCTTAAGTTTTTTGTCTTTAAGAGAAGGGTCCAGCCCCAGGGGCTTCTTTGGAGGAACATCCAGACTCTTCTTCCTCACATCCTCCCCTGGCTTCATCCGCTCCTTGAGTTTAGGGTCTCCAGACCTGTGCCTCATCTTCTCCATCTGTTTCATCCTTTCTTTGTGCCGTTTGTGGCGTTCTTCAATCTCCAGGTCTTTTTGGGAAAGCATTCTCTCAAAGCTGGTCATCATCAGATCACCATCTCCCAGAAGCTTCTCCCTGGGCCTGACATCTTTCTTGACCGGGTCTTTGGACAGCGGTAACTTATCATTTCCATTGCTGATCTTTACAGATTCACCTTTTTCTTTCTCTAGATTTTCCTTGAATTTTTCCTTCAGTTTGGTCTCACTGAGTTTGAGGCTTTCATCCTTGGACTTATCTTTAAAGGAACTTGGAGGACTGTCCTTGTCTTTGGCTGCAGGCTTGTGCTCATCCTTGTGATGTCTCAGGGGCCCATCCCCATGCTTGTCCCTGTGTCTCTCCTTATCTTCTCTCCACTTCTCCCGGTGCTTCTCTCTTCTCTTCCTCTCTTTCAGAATGTTGATGGCACTAGATCCATAAGGCTTTAGTTCCTTTTCTATTTTCTTGGAAGGTTCTCTTTCAGTATCATTTTTATCTTTCTTTTCGGTAGAAAACAATTCAATGGTTTTATCTAATTCATCTTCTATGTCGGCTTTCGTACTGTAAGAAATACTGTAAGCATCAGTGTCCAAGAAATCCTTTTCATACTGGCTGGAGTCCTTCCTGCTGCCAATGTCCTTGTAGTCGTCACTCTTTTCTTTTTTCTCGGACTTTTCTTTCTTGACTCTCTCTCGATCATGGCTTTTCTTGGATGAAGATGATGAGTGCCTGTGCCTTTCTTTCTCCTTCAGCTTCTCCTGTGGGCAGTTCTCCTTGACCCTCTCCTCCGGGGGCTCTGTAAAAGACACCTCCAGGAGGGCACTCAGGCCTGGGTCCTGCCCTCGATCCGTGAAGCTGTCAGAGGACACCTCACTGATCTTGTCATTGGAATCTTCCCTGTACTCATGAAGAGCTTCTTCCTCTAACTTTTCCAGCAGGCTCTTCTCTACCTCGGCACTTTTTGATGCCTTCCTTTCTCTGCAGTGCTCCTTGTCTGGCCTCTCCCTGTGCCTGCTCTTGGCCTTGTCTTCGGCAGAGGGCTTCTTCTCCACCTTCTCAGGGGGTTTCTGTTTGTTTTTCTTTTCCTGAGTAGAGTCAACTGAAGTTCGGTCTTTCCTGTCCTTATATTTTTCTGTAGACTCTTTATCCTTCTTCTCTTTGTGCTTTTCAAAGCCTTTTTCTTTCTTATCTTTCCCCCCTTCCATGGTTCCTTTTTCTTTTTTCTTTTCTTTGAGTTCTTTCTCTTTCTGCTTCTCTGAGTGCTGCCTGTCAGCAGAGTGCTTCCGGTGTCTGTCTGAGGGGTAAGGCTCCCTCCCGTCGTCTTTCTCCTGGAGGCTATCCGCCCTCTGCACTTCACTGGCCTCTCCGATTTTGAATCCGCTTGCTGTATAATCATCTTTTTCATCTTCACTTTCATCTGTGAATATATCTGCAATATACCAGCTTTTCTCTTTACCCTTTTTTTCATCTTTTTTTTCAGAGAAGTCTTCTGAGATAACTCCAGAGAAACTCTTCTCCTTTTTTTCTTTAACTTGGTCAAGAGATGCTTTCCTTTCCTTGTCTTTGCTATGTATATCTTTATGCTTTTCTTTACTATCTTTTTTCTCTTTAAAACATTTATCAAATTCTTTGTCTTTCTGACATTTTTCAAGGATAGATTTTTCATTTTTATCTTTGTCATTGGATTTATCTTTATATTTTTCTAATTTTATTTTTTCCTTCTTCTCCTTCTCAAGGCCATCTTTCTTCTCCTTCTCTCTCACTGGATGATGCCTTTCCCATGGCTCCAGACTCTTGCCAAAGTCACATTCGGATCTGTCCTTAAAGATACTTTCGCAGCCATACTCCTTCAGGTCCTCCCTGTATGCTTCCTCGGCCTTCACTCTGCCATCTTTCCGCTCCTTGGCACTCTCAAGGGGGTCCTTTCTGTCCCTGCAGATGTCACTCAGATCCCTGTCCTTTCTGTCTCGCCCGCCATCAGCAGACTCTCTCCTCTTTTTGTCCTTTTCTGAAAGATAGCTGGGGATACTTTTATGCTTTTCAATTTGGTCTTTTCTCTTCTCAGGGTTTTTATCCAGATAGTCCCTGTCTTTCTTTCTAAAGAAAGCATCTTTGTCGCTCCGTTTTTCACTGTAGTCTCGCTTCTCCCGGCTTTTGTTTTCCCGTTTCTTCTCTTTACTGTCATCTTTCACTGTTTCCAAGATCAGTCTGGCCACAGAATCATTTTTAATGTCCCTGTAGTCTGTCACTGGAGAATCCCAACTATCTTCCCCTTTGAAATCAAAGGACGAATCAGATAAGTCAGAAAACCATCGATCTCCCTGATCATCAGAAAGGCTAAATTTGGTGTCTTCATTCTCCAGAAACTGACTTTTGTTACAATATTCATCAAAAGCAGAATCTTCTCTATAAACTTTTTCTTTCTTGGGTTTTTCTTTGTCTTCTTTAAAAGTCTTTTCCTTCTCTTTTGAAATTCTGTCCTCTTTAAAATCATTCTTTTTCTCTAATTTTGAGGGCCTGTCTTTGGATTTTTTCTTTCTTTCCTCTTTATATAATCTCAGTTTTTCTTCTTTTGGAGACTTTTCCTTCACTAATTTCTCCTTTTCTGCTTTATTCGAACGGTCTTTCTCTTCTCGGAAAGACCTACTTAAGTCTTTGCTCATGTCTTTGATTCTCTTGAGTGATTTTTCATCTTTGGAGACCTTTATTATCTCATCTTTAAAGAGCCATTCTTTTTCTTCTGACTTCATTTTGTTCAGCTTCTCTTCTTTCTTAAAGTGGTCTCTATCGTGCTTTAATACTTTTAACTTGTTTTCCATGGAAATGTCATTGTCTAAAAGTATAGCCTTGTCTGACCTTTGCTTGGAGTCCTCATATTCATAAGTGAAACTTTTCAATTTGAGTTCCTGACCAACCGAACACAGCCCTTTCTCCTTGTTTTTGTGTTTGTGTTTCGTTTTGTGTTTCTTAACCACTTTCCCCTCTTTGTCCAGCTTGGGAATGGCGCCATCCACGCTGGAGTGGAATGAGCTCTTTTTCTCTGACAGAGCGCTCTGGAGGCCACTCCGCTTCCTGTGCTCCTGCCTCTTCCTCACTGGCTTCAGCGACTCCACGCTGGAGCCCTCGGAGGAAGAGTCAGACTCACTGGTCAGTCTCGTTCTCGTGGAGTCCGATAAGGAGCTGACCTCTGACCAGGCGGGAGAAGAAATAGTTTTCCAATTGTCTGTCCGCCAGTGCTTGGTGTGCTGGTCGGTGTGGCCGGGGTTATGTTTCTGGGTGGCAGAGCTCCCATGAGATGAGGTGGAGGAGGCAGACAGGGAGCTGAACAGAGAGGGGTCCTTCAGCACCAGCGGGGACTCCTTGAGGCAGCTGGAGCTCCCCACTGAGTCCCCATCGTCCTCACCACTCTCTGAGGACTCGCTCTCTGACTCAGAGGAACAGAACTTGTCGCTCCTTTTCCCAAACCGCACTTCTTTGCCTTTTGTTTCTTTCTTCCGCTTCTTTTTCACTTTATTTTTTTCCTTCTGCTGTTTGGAATTAGAAGACTCCCGTGTTTTGTTACTGGGCAATATTGTATGTGCAGAGAGTCTCAGCTTCTCTCCCGTCCCCACAGTGACACCGACGTCTTCCTCATCTGACGTGTCTGACAAGATGCGATGAGCCGCTTTCTTTGGTGCAATTGTGTTATTTTTAGTGTAACTTTTCACTTCCATTTTGGGTATAGAAATAAAACTATTTGATTTAGTCTCTTTTCTATAATCCTTTTTCAGTAAGTGTTTGTCATCCACTGGAGGGACTCTGTCCTGCTCATCATCCTCGTCAAACTCATACTCATCCTTGACAGGGGTCACAGTTTTCTGGGGCTCTGGATTCTTAGCCTTGTGCTTTAGGCCTTTTTCAAACTCAGAGTCCGTGTTATTGCCATCAACTGAACTAGAAGGTGCAAAGGATGGGGCGTCCTCCTCTTCTGAGCTCTCTGTTGAAAATAGGGAAAAAGATGTCAGAGGCAGGTTCAAAACACCCACACAGACATGACAGGGGAAAGCAGACTGCAGAGGTAACCTGGAGAAAGGCCTCCCCGAGCACTTAGTCACCTTTGGGAGGGGAGGGGAAGCCACCCAGAGAAGCATTTCACTTAAGTTAGTAAACTATGGCCAACCGTGGGCCAAAGGAAACCAAAGAGAGGTTTGCACAAAGATAAGCTGGAACCTTAGGATAAGCTGGCAGGCTTTTTGATACTAAAACTCCAGGTCCTCACAGTCCAGAAGTTCTTATAAGTACCAGGCATCTAGGAAGCTGGAATCCTGTGTGCTGATCTTCAGATAAAAGCTAACGTTGCCTCTGGCATCAAAGCAGTACTAGGAGGCCTGCACCCCTGTAAGTGTCACATACCCTGCTCCTGCCCCCACAGCCCCAACCCTGCACATGGCCTGGTGCCCAGCCACTGACCAGTTGAGCTCTCCTCACTGGACGTGTAGGTGCCCTTGCCCAACAGGAGGTTCACCATGGTTGGGGAGTTGGCCACTTTCAGCGGCGTCTCGCCCTTTCGGTTGCTTTGCTGAGGATTCCCTCCATACCGCAGCAGCAGCTTCACCACCTACAAGACAGCACAGGTGCGTGAAAGTGCATTCTGAGAAACACCGAATGTGCTACAGTTGCCTATGTAAAACTGCAACCTGTTCAGAGAACCTGTGTTTAACCAGGAAATAGCCCCCGGGTCTAAAGCCAGAAGCAGTGTGCCCAGAGCTGCCTGGCTGGGTCTCTGGACCTGTGCTTCTTCCCCAGGAAAGACACTAATGGGATCCTGGCTCCCATTCTGGGCTCTCTGCAGGTAGAACAGTCCCAACTCCCACAGAAGACCTTCTCCCTTGTGACGAGCTGGAATCTTCTCATACAGGCTCTCCCCTCCCGCAATGATGAGCTCAGCATCCAGTAGGGTCCTGTGGTCATGGAAGGGTTCTGGTAGTTTACGGGGAAGTTTTTTATTGGAAGAGGTTTTACAGAATAGAGGAAACAAAGACCAAGCTTCTGCAAGCAGGTTTATTTTATGTTTTCATTTATTTTAGAAAGTAAGATCATCTCTTCTTTGCTTTATTTTACATGGGTAAAGATGGTCATGTGAATGACAGAAATACTCAAGGTGACATTTCAAAAGCTCTGTTCAGCTCTTTATAATCAGCAACCTGTGCTTCACATGTCCATTTGAACTCAAGTACAAATATTGAATTCAATTTCAACTTTAGTCCAGTCTGAGATTAGAGGATGAGAAAAATCTTTAATAAGGACTGATATAAACTCATTACTCACATATTCTATTTTTATTCAGTAGTTAACAGTATCTACCTCTTCATCAGGACTATCTCCTATTGCTGCTCTAACAAATCACCACCACCTGCATCTTACAATCCTGGAGGTCAGAAGTCTAAAACCAATCCCGCTGACCCAGCTGACATGTGGTGTTGGCTCCTTCCTTTACATGCATGTAAGGTTCCTTGCAGTTGGGAGACTCTGGTCCTGTGTCTTTTCTGTCTGCCAGCTGAGGACCATCCCAGCTTCTGGAGATTGCTGCATTCCTTGGCCATGGCCCCTGCCTCTGAGGCCAGCAGTGTAGGTCAGGTCTCCCTTACATCCTTCTCCCTCCTGCCTCTGCTGATAACAGACCTGGCCTGGAAAGCGTCTCTGGGTCTGCCCAGATAATATAGGATCAATTCCCATCTCATAGTCCTTCACTTTCTACCATCTACAGTTCCCTTACCATGTGAGGTCACAAGTTCCAGGAATAGGATGGGGATATCTTTGGGGCCCCTTTTTCTGCCTCTCTCACCAGTTTGCTGTCTCAGACATTTTCCATAATAGAAAGTTTTTAAATAATTAGAAAAGTATAGAGATTCAAATGACAACCCCTTTCCTCCCTGCTTGTTCCTACCATCTCACAGCCAGCCTCATTTCACTCATACCTGCCCACTCCTCCAGGTAGGTTTGACAAATTACAAATGTTTTATAAACTTTTTCAGTATATTTCTCTAAAAGGGTCCTTAAAAAAAAACGAAAAATCATAACACCATTATCTTACATTAAAAGTTAACTGTAATTCCTAACATCAAATATATGTGTTCAGATTTCTTTAGTTGTCTCAGAAATCTTTTAATTCAAGGCTCCCTTCCAATCTGCCTCTTCCCTGCAGTGACTTATCAAAATGTGCTCTTACCACTCTTGATGCTACTGGTTCCCTGGCATCTGCCAAAAAAAGGACTAGGCAGCTCTGCCACTAAAAAGCACTATGAATTCTGATAACTGTGGTGCATTCTGGTTTACTGGTGTCATCATCCTCACCATGCTCAACTGTTCTGTCTTTGGCCAGGGGCCTCTTCAAGATGGTGCTGGTCATGACTGCAATAAGACCTCACCTTTGTGACCACCCTGCTTTCTGGCAGCATAAGATGCACCAGGCACATCATGTGCATCTCCTGCTTCAGACCTGGAGGCAGCCATTTCCCCAAGAGGCCAAGTCTCCTTGGGGAAAACCAGGCACTGGGGTACTCACTGCTGCTGACCTGGCTACACATCTCAGCATCATATCAATCAAGGTTTTTTGGATCTTACAGAACCAGAGGGACAAGGACAGGGTCCAGCAGCAGCCCAGAGGGCCACCCCCCTTCCTATGGGTATAATCATTCACCTACTAAAATCCAACCACTCCTGTATGGCCAGAACAGGGCCTTGTCACACACGCTACGGAAGGTGCTGGTTGTCAGGACTCAGAACAAGAAAGCTGAGATGGGCAGAGAAAACAGCTCTGGTGAGGGGCAAAGATTCACTTTTCAGTTATCTAGCAAACATGAAAGGCAACAAGGACAGAGAGACAGGAGCTACAGAACAGCGCAAAGTCAGATGGGAGGCCCACCTTGTAGTGCCCGTTATTGGCAGCATCATGCAGGGGTGTGTCGTCATCCAGGCCCTTGGTGTTCACCTCCGCACCCGCAGCCAGTAGCTGCTTGGCAACGTCATAATAGCCCCGGTTACATGCCTCATGCAGCGCTGTCCAGCCTGGAAATAGACACTTAGGACATATGTTACTTAATCCTCAGGAACGTTACTCCTGTCTCATTTGAGGCAGCACTCTGAGGATGGTGACGACAGGACAAGGCCCTGGAAGGCTGTCCTCTGCAGTGAAAGGCTGGAGGCCTAGGAAAGCCCCGAATGCTCTTTACTGAGGTGCCTCGTATTTACTTGGGGATATCGTGCTTATCAATCCTACAGATTAACCACCTGCAGGGATAATGAGGAACAATAACCTGACAAGGGTGGAGGACTGGTGAACAGTGTCATGAGTGGCAGCCTCAGCCTGGCTCATCCATCACTACAAGGAGAGAAAAACCTCCTATTTTGGAAACATGCCCTCTGTGGTCACATGGCTGAGGCCACATGGGGAGAACTCTCCGGCTGCAGCCTGGAGCCTCAATCTGCCACCAGGTAGAGTGGTCACACATGTCAGTGTACAAACAGGGGCCTACTTTGTGGACATAATTTTCAGTGCTTTGGAAAATTATGATTTAGGAAAACTGCTTTTTTATTTAAAAAGGTGCTAAATTAGGTTTGGGTCAGACAACCACCAAATAGGGCAGTGGGAAAAATTCTAAAAGGGGGGAAATTCTAAAAGGATTCTGCATGAAGTCTGCTTCTCCCATCTTATGTTCTCATTCCACTTTGAACAAACAATTAGAATCTGTTGATGATGCATCAAGGCATAATAGAAGTATTTTATGCAAAAAAGGCAACACTGAACTGCAATGATGAGGCCCTCCCTTCAGCCTGTCCCAGGTCAGGGAGGCATGCTCATTTGTCTTAAATTAAAATGAGAGTCTCCAGGTAACGTTTCTACTCTTAGTAGGCTTCACTGGCTGATAACAAGGTGTTGGAATTGTGGGAGGGTGTCCCTGGGCTGACAGGCACAGAGGCACCCTCTGCTTGAGTGACTTGGCTTCTTTCTAAATATGCCAGAGGCACCCCTCCAATAGCCAAAAAGAATGAATCCTCTAGTACAAAATTAGGGGTTTATATAACACAGTAGAGTAGTAGCTAAAAATTCCTCACTTCTCTAAAAAATAATGAAAAAATGATTTTATTTTTAAATACTTTCCAAGAAACTAATTTCTCCTCAGAAACAACAAATTATACTGGTCTAAGAGTGGTGTCTGCCCCATGTACCCAGAACACACCCACAGAACCACACTGGCCCAGGGACTGGCTCTTGCTCCTGCCATGCTGGTCCCAGTTTCAAGGCTACTGCTGCCAAGACAATGATGCTTGTCAGAGGGCTTCACACACCTGGGGAGGCCAGCCTCATGTGCTTCTGTGAACTCGCCTGTGTCATCCCCCTGCTCTGCCATCTCCTGGGTGCTGTAAGCGCTCACCTGCAAAGTCCTTGACATTGACATCAGCCCCCTCACTGATGAGCTCCTTAATGCGTCGGGCGTCCCCCCTGATGGCAGCTCGATGCAGGCGGGTCTCTCCACGCTCGTTTCTCTTATTCACTTTATCTTTGGTTTTTGAGGCAGAGTTAGGTGTCCCCTTCTGACACACTGTCGACTGGGAGGGGTGCTTTGGTGTTGTATCTACTGCAGGCAAAGGAGAGGATAGGCGAAGCGTTACTGGGGGCAGAGCGTGCAGGGCTGGGCCTGGGAGTATCCCTGCTTTGTAGAAACCTCCAGCACCTGGGCTGTCTTTACAAGGGAAAGGGGATGCCTTTCCATTGGGTACCTATCCCCAGGAAAAAAGCCTCTCCAGTGCCAGGGAACACCCACCACCCACCCCCCTGGAGGCTCACCTGGGCTGTTTGCAGACTCCTCGGCTGTCATCTGCATGAGGAGAGCCACCTGCTGGCGCTCGGAGAGGGGGTAGCCGGCTCGGATTCCAGACAGCCCCATGCCAAACAGCAGCCCGGCCTTCCGGGTGACAGGCTCCTTCTTAATCCTCTTCCGCTCAGGACCCTGCTTCTCTGTGAGGTGGTGGAGGAGAGGGGGGAGATTTCATGCCATGGAGTCCTCGGAACCTAGAGCCTTACCTGGCATTACAGAGCCCCCGCCTCCCACCTCACACCTCACAGCGGGTAAGGGAAAGAACTGAGTTGGCAGCACTCCTGCTGCCCATTATCACCTCTTCCAACAGTAACTGTGAGACACAATTCCAACACCTTGTTATCAGCCAATGAAGCCTGCTAAGCCATAGCCCCCACCAACCAGTCACTCCACTCCAGGTGCCTCCCCAGACCACCCACTGTGCACGGGGCAGTGGGACAGCTGATCACCAAAGTCCTGGCTCACACAGGACAGGTCTCCATCTATTAAATACACGTATCTATAATTCAAGTCCTCCTTCCCATCCCGCCTCCAAACAGTACAGACATAAAATGGCAAATATAGTTAAGAAATACATAAACAGATCAAGGCCGACTTGTAGTACTGTACCTTTCTTCTTGCTTCTAGGCACCTCCATTTCATGCCATGGCGCTTCGAGGAGCGAACCCGCCTTGTACCACGACATGGACTGAGCTGGAGGCATCTAAAGGCATCAACACAGAGCACTAACAAGACACGATGGAACACCGCGGCCATCCCGTCTCAGCCTCCTCGTAACAAGCAAATTCTCCACCTATCTCACCCGTTACAAAATATCCTGTCAACACTGAACAGAAATGCATTTGCTGTTTCTTTTAAAAGAGGCAGGGGTTGAGAGAAAAAAGATAACCCCAAACTCCAGGAACCAGGAGCCAAAAGCTCGCTTTCTTCCTTCACCTCGTCTTCCTG
>NW_006494614.1:63466185-63500582 GCF_000325575.1 Pteropus alecto
TAAGGTTGGTCAAGAGCCTTGGAACCCTCCCCCACAGCCCATGCTTTCTGGGTGAAGCCCTTATGCAGAGCAAGATATTGTGGCGTGTTCTAATTCACGGGTGCAAGTTGCAAGCAGGAAAGGAGACGCAGGTCTCTGAAACTCTCCTCTGAGGGGTATTTCCCTTGCTTCCCACTTGGCACATGGGAGGAGCCCCTCTCTCCAGGTCATTCGGCTGGTTCCCTGGCTAGGACTTGACCCTAGAGAGGTGGGTGATGTCTGTGAAACACGGACTAAAACAGGTCACATGTCCACTTTGTCCGCTCCCTCCGAGAACAATATCCTATTTACCACCCCACAAACGTGTCTGTCACTTTCTATTTTCTTAAGAAGAGTTTTTTTATAAACTATTTCTTTATAAAGTTTTTAAAATTGCCTTTTTAAAAACTAAAGTTGTGACTTGGTGAGAATGCTGATTCCTGTGTGGAGGTGATAACTCAGACACCGCAGGCCACCACCAGCAACAGTCAGTCTTTAACCAATCCACAAGCACAAGTCCAAGAAAGGAAGTAAATTCCAGAAAGAATGCTGTTTGTTGACAACCAAGGACCCCGACCCCAATTCGTCCCCCATTCTCTCTACAACCTCCTTTCTAAGAGGTGGAGCCTCAAGTCACATCTCAGCAGCAAGGGCCTTCACAGAAGCCTCTGCACAGGACGACAAACTTGAACAGCAGCAGCTCTGGCTCAGTGCTCCAATAAGTTCCAAGAAGCTATGCCCTACTTTAGAGGTGACCAGAAGCCACATTACCTGAATCAGGATATTTGGTTTAAATGCTCTGCCTCCCTTCTTTATGTTTACCCACTTGGCCATTTGCTGCTTGTTTATACAACATATTATGATGATGATGACGACGACGGAGCTTTCCATTGCCAAGGTATAAACAATGACAGAAACTAGACCAGTGGGACAGCCAGACCCACCTCCATAGCTACTCTATATAAGCACAAACCAGCTGACCAGCTCACCTCTACAGAGAGGGTGCTGATGCCTCACCACTGAGGTGTTTCCAACACAGGGTTCTGAGTGTCCACTGTCATCCCCTAAAAGGAAGGTGGGAGGAAGGCACATGTACACTCCCTGCACTCTGCAAGCTCGACCCCACTTCTGCCCAATCTCCCAGAAAGCACTGCTTGGTCTCAAACAGCCTCCAGGCTCTCAGGGGCTTTTGCCCAAGGTGCCTCTGCTGAGCACACACAGTTCAAGAGGCCCATTGCCTCTCCCTCACCTAGGGCTGCGGAGACAGGAAGCTCACTGGGAAGAGGATGAAAACAGAATCTCAGAAAAGCAGTGTGGAGAATTCCTGGTTGTGGGTGATATTTGCTAATCTCACTAAATAAGTTCAGATATAAAAGCACTGCTTCTTTGCTCTGTGTGAACACTAGGGGTGCTAGGTGGACCCAAGGGAGGACAGGGCAAGGTCTAGGTGAGATATCTTTAGGATACACGTGACAACAATTTTAAGATGCCAGAGAAACCAAGCAGGAGGCACCAGAGCCACTGTCTTCAAGCACCAGTGCAGGTAGTAGACTCTAGGAGTCAAAGAGGTGAAGAAGGACCTCCAGGAGCTCAGCCCACATTCCCCGAGTAGGGGCTGAGAAAAGGTGGCCTTTTGTCCAGAGGCCTTTTGGCAGCAACAGAATTTGTCACCCACTACAGACTAGGACCCACTGGTAACCAGCTTGCAGTTTCAAGAAGGGACAAAGGTCAGGTATGGAGTGTGGAGACAGCCACTCGTGCATGGCAGGCAGGCAGTCCCTCCCCATAGCAACACACCTCACCACCATTCCTCCCTCTGCTTCTGCTGTCACTGAGCTTCAGCAAAAGCAGGATTGTGTCTTCCCTCTCCCCAGTGGCCTCAAGAGCTGTAGGCACTCTTGATGATGCTGAGAGTAGGGTATAGACGCTCTCTCCTAGTAATCAAATACCCTCACAGGAGCCTCAAGCTGCCACATATGCATTAAAGGAGGAGTCTTCTCACACGGACCTCACTGGGCTTAAGTGGATGTTTTACAGTGTCCTAAGACAGGGGAAAAAACCCAAATGTAATTAGATCTAAGATGCCAATCTCAACAGTGAGGGTCTGAGTTCAGCCAGGCTGTCTCAGTGGAGGGAGAGCCTTCAGAAGCTCTGTCTGCAGAAGGAACCCCTCCATGCTGAGAGGAGGAACTGAAGCCCAACATGCACAAAGGACATTGCTGCAAGCTACAGAAGCAGTCCCACTGCCATCCTCCCAGAGGCCACCCAGCCTGGCCTCACCCACTGTGTTCTGTTGGCAAGGGTCAACCCAAAGGCCAGACAATGTGAAACTGATCCCATGGAGGTGGGAGGCTGTAAAACCTGCCTCCAACCCCAGCTGGGAAACATACTCCCTCCACCAGTGCAATGTTGGGTAAAGGGCAAGAGGAAAAACACTTGGAACAACTGGCAAGCTCCTTTGGTATTCTGCTAATTTTTTGTTTCTAATATCCAACCAGAAACAAAGTAGAATTTATTTGAATTCCAAATGGCCGTTGCCAAGTTGCAGAGTGGAAAACTGGCAGTTCCAGGTTGACAGCCAGAGCAGCAAGTGCAGGTCAAGAGCATGGCTCTGACAGGCCCATCTATAAAACTTCCCCCAGACTTAGACTTGGGGAGGAGGAGAGGGAGGGTTGCAGAAGGGGACCTGTGGTCCGCAGCTTGCACATGAGGTCCAAGGGCTTTGCAGGTGACAGCAGTGTGGAGCCTAGAGGCAGTGTTCCAGGGAAGGTGGAGTGCTGGAAAGCATGGCTGGGAAAAAGCTGGGCCCAAGATCCCAATGGCTGCAGCAGGGCTGTCTTCCTCCTGGATCCTTTCTTCCTGTTCCCTCAAGTCTGTCTGTTGTCTTCCTCACTCCTACTGTGTTCCTGGTATTCCAATGTCAGCTGTGAAACTCCTTTTAGGCTGATGAATGAAAGACAGTCCCCCTGCATCATCTTTAGGAAAACACAGTGATGTGATAGCACCACAGATTTCTACAGCACCTTTATTCTTCCACACGTTCACCTCTCTGGTCTCTGTGAAGTCAGTGTATGTTTCATCATCCCTTCTTGGTATGTGATCACCCAATCGGCAAATGCAAGAATCCCCACCCTCTTCAGGCTGTCACTGGATTTCCTACTAAACTCCTTTTTCCTTATCCCAGGCCTTCTGGGACATACTCCTACACTCTTTACTGCAGCTGTCTGGTTAGAATGGGGCCTTTTCCCAGGGGAGTGGGTGCTACCAAGGGCAGATGGTTCTGAGGGACCTTTGTGTGCAGGAGTCAGTGTCCAGAGCCCATTTCCTCCCACTGAATCTCACTCTCCAGTAGATCTCAGATGTATCCATTTGTCTGAGAAAAGACTTGTCTGAGTTATAGTGAATTATGGCAGCAAGGACACAGAGTGAGCTTCTGGAAGGTTTCCCCATCAAAACCAGTCAAGAGTGTCCAGTTCTGTGGGGTTGTGGCTTCTGGCTTCCATGCTGTTACCAGGAGGTCAGCTTGCTGCCTGTAGGCAATGTCTCCTCTCCCTGCCACTTTTAACATTTTCTCTGTGCTGTTCGGTAATTTCACCATAAAATACCTATATATATAATCATTTCTTTCCCCTGCTCGTAATACACTATGTTCCCTGAATTGAAGACTCCTGTTTTCACAGACACAAGATTTTTCCGTCTTCTTTGAGCACTGGTGTCTCCACTTCTCTCCTTGGTTAGATGCCAACACTGAGCCTCAGTCTCTCCTCCACATCAAGTAACCAAACTCTTTCATATTTCCTATCTCTTTTTCTATGCCTTAGTCTAGGCAGTTTCTTTAGTTATAACTTCCAATTCACTAATTCTTTCTTACACTGTATCTATTAAGCTATATAACCTGACCATTGAATTATAATTTTAGTGATAATTTTTACTGCCTATGTTCCATTTTATAATTTTTAAAACTCTACATGATCTTTTTAGACAGTTTCTTGTTCTGTGCTTGTGTTTTCAATTTCCTCTTTCATTACATTCCCCTAATTTCACATTCTGTATCTAATCATCCAAGGCATGAAGTCCTTGGGGCTGAACTTCTCTCAAGATAGGTTTCTTCACCATGGTCTGTAGTTTTAACTTGTGCTCATCTGAACTCTGGGGCCCAGGAAGCTGCATGAAAGCCTGTCTCTGGTCTGGGACTGGAGGGAGCGCAAGGTATTTCCAATGGCATATGGTAGCACACATCCAAGTGACAGCCCTACAAAGTGGGTAGGGTGGGTTAGTCTCTAAAGAGACCTCTCGAAAGAAACAAAGTACCTAAAAAAAAAAGGAATGCCTTCTCATGGGCCTGACTGTGTGAGGCCCTTGGCCTTCCCACTGCTGCCCCAGCAGACTTGCAGCTGGCAGCCAGGGCAGACATGCATCCCAACTGTGACTGTTCTTAGCCCCTGGGGACTTCAGATGCTCATCCATTATGTTTATCATTTACCACTTCTAATTCCTAGGTTTTCCTAGAGAGAGGTTTTCCAGGAAACACAGTCCACCATATTGTCAAAAGGGAAATCTGTAACTCCTATGATCCACTATAAAATTCTAAGTTGTCAATACCATCTGTGTATGTATGTATGTACGTATGTATTTATTTATTATTTTTATTTTTTTTTTAGGTGAGGCAGTCCTTGGTTGACCTCACAGATTGCAAGGACCTTGTCAGCTTACAATCCTTTATTTTTTTATTTCTTATACCTACAGCACCTGGTCTTCCTAGGTGGTCTCCCATTCAAAAGTACTAACCAGGCCCAATTCTGCTTAGCTTCCGAGATCAGACAGGATTGGGCTTGTTCAGGGTAGCATGGCCATGGACTTCAATACCATCTTGACTCTACTCCATGGGAGAGCGTTTAGTGGTGCCACTGTGAAATTGCGAAGTTCATCATGGTGTCAGGTAAAGCTCAGGTAAGTATGCAGGAGGTGGGGTGGTCAGGCAACAGGGAAGCAGCTATCTTGACAGCTTCTTTGTGTCTCACTTGGCCTCAGGAGCATGCCTCCCACACCAACCATGTGGCCTAACCTTGATGTTCAGAGTCATAAAATACTTCTGACCAAGAAGCCTGATTCATAGTCCACACACAAGACAGACTATCCAAATCAGGCAGGTAATGAGTTACAAGAGAAATTGTCATGTTTACCTAAGCATTACACTCCAATTCTTCAAATTCAGCAAGATGGAAAACTCCAGGACCCAAATAGAACACTGTCCCACTTAACCAGCGTGGTGGGACACTGTCTGATGTTTAGGTTGTAGTTGTAACTGGCTTCTCCTTCCAATTTTCTAATTTGTATCAACTTCTTTCTTTCCTTTTTTTAGAAATTAGCAACACTGATCTTTTTTTTTTTTTTTTAAAGAGGGTCTATGTGACTCAGCCAGTCCCTACTTCTCTAATCTTAATCTCCTCTCTCCAGAGGAGCAGTTGGGTCCACTCAGATATCTCCTCCTCCTGCAGTGTAGGTGGACGGCTCTCCCAGTTCACTGGCTGCATGACCTCTACAGTTGGGTTTCTTCATCTCTACGTGAGGCAACGATGGTCCCCCTGTTCCACAGGTGTGTGGAAATTTGATGAGGGCTATTGTGACCAGGAAGCCAGAATATAAGAAAGTGATATCAGCATAAAGAGCCCAGATAAGCCTCCAAAACAGTTCTTGTCACTTTCACCACATAGAAGCATACTGAGAATTTTAAAAATTAAAAAAAAAAAAAAAAAATCATAATTCAAACCTGTAGCTATGCCTGAACTGTGTGTGTTAATACTGCTAGTCCCAGGACCTGCCTGCATAGGCCTTCGCCCTGACCTTGAGAGCAGCCATCAGTGGAGTGGCTACATCCTGGGCCAGACTCCTCCCAGAGCTTGGAGTGCTTGCTGTAAACCCCCCACACACAACTTCATAGGTCAGGACCACGAACTCCTCAGTTTAGAGCTTTACAGATAAAAACATTGAGTGGCACAGAAAAGTAAGAAATAGAGTCAGAGTCCCAGTGTCTCACCAGAATGAATCCAGACAGGCTCTTGTGCCTTCCTGGTGCCCTCCCTTCTACAGGCTTACCTAGTCTACTATACTCTCCAGCATCCTCACGACCCCGCGAACTCTAAGGGGAGAACTAAAAGCTGTGCCTCTTCCCTGTGCTGACTTTGCTTTGTGTACTGTCACTGTAATCAGTTGTGGTTATGAGCTGGACTACATGAGGGGTCCTGGGAGTTGTGGGGACCTGACTCACCTATGCTATTTTGACAGCATGGGCCTGGCTACCTGGTGAAGCACACTTATAGGGGCCCTAAGGGAGGCCATGATACCCCGTGGACTAACACCTTTTCTGCAACTTGGAAAAATTAAATTTTAAATAAGAATCTTCCTTTGCTAGTCCAAACTCCCCTTTATATAAGAAGAAACTGTTCTTCAAGTTTTAAGAGGAAAAGTCATTTGGAAATAGCCTGACCAGAGGTCAATCACATGGAATTCTTAATTATTTGGAAATATTTTATTTGGATGTGCTTCTTCATGAGTGACTGCTCCTGGTTCTTCAGATAAACTGGGCTTTCACATTCACATTCTGACCACCATAGAAGGGGCATATGCTGGGTTCCCCTCACCTCCTTCTGCCCTGTAGTCCCACTGGCTGCTCACCAACATCCACATGCCATCTCTTTTCTGTGTTAACAGAACTCATCTTTATTTCATGGCAATGGCAGGTCAAGAATGGGCAGAACCCAAGTGTAGACATACGGTGTGAGGTAAGAGCCACAAAGAAGTGGGCCCAGCCTGCCCTTCTTCTCGACTCTGCTTTGAAATGGGATGTGATCAGGCACTCAGTGCAGACTGAGGCAGGGCTCTTCCTATATGTGGAGAAAGCATCCTACCCCAGTCCTAGCTTTGAGAGTCTTGTCAGAACACAGCAGTATCACTTTCCCATGGCACTGCCTTGATCTCTCTCTGCCAGTCCAGCACTCAGTGAGCAAGTAGGAGAAGCCCCTTCACAGTCATGCACGAGTCACCTCCAGTGCTCAGCAGGGCATGGTGTTGAGTTCCAAGAAGTTTGAACTAATGTCGGCAGAAATAATGTCTTCCTTTCACAAATAGGGGAATGCCCTGGATAAGTCACAATAGCCAGCCCAGCCTTTTGCCATCTTACAGAACCAGGGTGATCATGATTTCAGTAAATAGGTGAGTGTTCCCAAATCACAAACACTGAATGAATGAGCAGTTTAAATTTCAGCACTGATGAACAAACAGCCTAGGTACCAGAGACAAGTCTTATTCACAAGGTAGAAGCAAAGTAAGAAAATCTTAATTTTTCCTCATTCCAAAAACATATTCAGATGTTGAGAATAGGCAGCTGCCAGCTCTTCTGGCAAAGCAGCTCTTAAGAGGGAGACCACGTGGCCTCTAGCGACAAGCAGGGCCCACCTGTGGATCCAGGTAGGAAGCAACAGGCAAATGTTCAGGCTAAGAGATGGAAAACTGTAATGGAGCAAAAATCTTATGTAGGAAGACTGAAGAGAGTAGGTAATCATCTAAACCGACCTAAAGAGTATTTATGTATATAATTTTTTTTCAAGTTGTGAAGAAACTGAAACATGTAAAAAGTAGACAGAATAGTATAATTTCAAGCAAGTACCAGACATCATATAACTTCATTGTGAACAATTAAGTGGCAAAACGCTTTACACCAAGAGCAGCAGCAGGCAGCCGGGAAGGCTGAGCCTCCTCAGATGACCTGCCTGGGAAAGAATGTCCTGATGGAGTGCCCTCCTCTCTGATGGAGGGGCTGCCTCCTTTTGAGGCAACGGGAGGAGCGGGCTCTGGGACTGCTTGTTTTTCCTAGACAGCCGGACTTGCTTCAGGCCTAGGCCGGAGGAGCTGAGATGCAGCATGTGTAGTCTGCACCCAGACCAAACAAAGACCTGGTTCTGGCCAGAGCTTTTGGAAGGACACAGAAGCAGTTCCTGACACATGCTCATATTCACCTGGACATGAACTGTCCAGGGTGCTATGTGGACAGCTAAAATGACAAACCACCTCAGGGTGGACTGGCTTTGATCGAGCTTAGACACGCAGAGTATTTCCAGCTTTCGCCACAGACGGAGCCGTGTTGTTCTTGGCAAGCCGCCCCCAGCCCTGACTAAGCGCTGCGGAGGCTGGCCTCCTGTGGGCTGGGTCACGTGCAACCACTCCTGCGGGTCTAGGAAACAGGAGAAGGTTCTTAGGCAGTGGTCTCTGGAGGGGGCTCATCAGCCTCTCCCCATTTGGGGCACAGTCAAGGAAAACATTTGCCACTCAGAATCCCATTTTCTGAAACCTTCTGCTGAGTCCCCCTTACAGGGAGCACCGGACAGCATCCTCCCAGCAGAGGGCGCTGAAGGAACACAGAAGAGCAGAACACATGGCACCCTCATACCCAATACCCCTTCAGGTTTGTTGCTCCTGAGGACCCTCCCTCACCCAAGGGGACCAGCATCTCTTTATCTCAGTCACTCATCAAAATTAATCATTCTCCCCTGTGTTTCTTCTCCTTCCTCCTGACAGATGGAGGCACAGCCCTGCAGCAGGGCAGCCAAAAGTATATGCCTCTCAGAGAAACGGCCTCACTCCATCTAACTCCATTTTCAAGCAAAAAAATGCTCCTAGGGTTAGTGCAGAGTTAGTGCCCAGCTCAGGTATCCTGCTTACCAAGAAGTACAGGTAAGAAGAAGACAGGTAACCAGTAAATAACTATAGTGTGCAGGGCCAGCAGGGCCCGGGCAGAGGGCCTCCCACTGCTGTGTGTGGTGCACACAGATCAGCTAGTTTTAGAGGCTCCTGATAAAAGCAATGCCTGACATCAGAGTCATCTCACTGGAAAATCTAGCTTTGTTACAGTAAAAGAGCAGGTGTGTAAGAAAATTACATATTAAAATCATCCCCCAAAAGGAAAATAAACATAGGAGGGCAAATATTATATTTCACATATATTTAGATTTTTGTTAATACAGTCTTTGCTTAGAAAATTCTATTTTCTAAGTGTTCTTCATTTTTCATACCTCACAGTGATTTCCTGTGTGCCCCAAGTATCTTCTAGATGCCCCAGAGAATCAGTGTGGACACCTGCTGAGATGATAACCATCAACAAATGGAGCACAAAGACCCCAGAAACCACCAACACAATATAATGGGCCCAGCAAAGACATCCTACCGACCGGACAGGGCGAACAGACAAGAACATCTGCCCCAGGCACGCTCTGGAGGAATGCAGCAGCATCACCTCTGCTCAGACAGCACCGTTCTCCTGGGAGGTAGACGTTCTGATACTCTCCTTAACTCTGAAAGCAAGGCTTTGGGGACTCACAGGAATGTCCCAGTGGTCTGACACTAACCTGCAGACCCCCACCATCCAGAAAGCCAATAACCAATAGCAACAGCACACCCTCTACAACTAGAACTGGCACAGGCACCAAAAGCAGGAGAGGATGTCCAGGTCTGGTCTGATCTCCTCTGGACCTAAAGTCTGAGACACAGAATCCCTGTGAGCCCCTCCATTCTGCCAAGAGCCCTGTGTTCACACGTACCCACACTCCCTCCCTCTGCTCTGCTGCTCATCCACAGAGTACTGGCCCCCTCCCCACCTTGCACGCCCACCCTTTCCCTTGCCCAACATGCCTGCTCAGTGACAGGAACCATGGCTTAGTCCAACCTTCGTGAAGGATCCTGCAGAACTCATGCCATCTTCCTCATATACCAGCTGGCAAAACCAAATCCACTTCACTGGCTTTTAACTAAAGTGTCTGCCCAGCTATCGTGAACCTGCTCTCTTTGTGATCTCTTGTAAAGCTTTGAACACTCATTTCCAGGATGTTCTCTCTGCCATTTCTCCCAATTATCTTATACTTTTATCTTATTTCAGTACCTGACACAAATCCTCATATGCAGGAAGCCCCCACCCACACCCCATCCTTGCAAAGCCTCTGCTTCCTGTCCTACGGCTTCATTCCGTGAAAGCCAGGGCCCACCCAATAGCTCTGCAGGTTTCCAGGCCCTGTGGCCCTCTGTGTGTTCTGCACCCCTTCTCACCCCTGGCTTGCAACTGGCCTACAAGTCTGCAGAGCAATCAGATGACCAGCAGGCTGGGAAGGCCCCTAGGCACCAGGATCAAGAGGAAGAGAGTGTTGACCAGCAGGAGGGAGGTTGGGTTACTACCTGGTTATAGCACATGTCCCAGTGAACAGCTCAAGATGGAATCAACTTGAAAATGCACACACCACGTATTACTAACCCCTCACGTGCACACACTCAAAGGCACAGAGACATGCACGCATACATGCAGACACGCACAAATGCACACACTTGTGTAAGCAACATGCTCACACACACGTACACACTTCCATGCACGCATAAACATGTACACACGTGCACACAAATGTACACACACACTCACATCCAGGGCCCCTGACACAGAAAGACTGCACTGGCTCCTGCTCATTTTCAGTGGTCCCTTTGGCTTTTATTTCAAACAACTGGGTTTAATATGTGCTTTTGTAGCCCTGAGGGAAACCATGTTTATCCTCCAATGAAAAATTTTCAGGGGACTAAACAGAGCACAGAGTTGAGTGCCTGGGAGCCTCACAGCTAAATACACACTAGAAAGTCCCCTAGGTGTGCTGGGGACTGGGGGAGCATTTCTACTTTGCACATTTATGCAAATATTGTGTGTGTAAATCTTTCCTATCAGCTCCGAGTCACTCTGAACATCAGGAGAAGGAGCGATGAGGCCTTGCTGTAGGCTAGCCCCTAGATCTGCAGGAGGACTTCTCAAATGGTCTAGGGACACTACCCCAGCCAAGTCCAGTGTCAGGAGACCCCTGAAGGATGAGGGTTAAAGACACTTTCTGTGGAAGAATCTGGCAGGTGTGATGTGGGACGGGGCCAGGTGATGATGACCCGGAGGCAGTCAGGAGGGAGCAAGGGAATGGGAGACACTGGGAGGGGCACAGGCAGCACCGGGTGCCAGGTACCTGTGTCCGAGTCCTTCTGCTCTCCATTGGCCCCCACGGTGAAGGGCAGCTTCCGTTTAGTCGCTCGCTCTCTCACCTCCTTCCCTCCATCACTGCGGTCCAGTTTTGGGGTCTTGGTCAGAGAAACTTTATCTTTATCCTAGAAAAGAAAGTGACACTTTCAGACATCATTCTCAAAATAAAGTCTCAAAATCCTCATGTCTACTATGGTTTTATGTGCCAGTTAAAACAAATCTCTTATTTGGACAATTGACAGCCCCCCTATCTTCCAGACTCAGGTGTGCACATATGGCTTCACTCTGTTTTCTTCCCCAGGCCAGATAGCCCCAATTGCCACCAGGTACTTCACGAACCAGAGCTGAGGCTGAGCCCTGTCCATGATCCCACACAGCCCTACTTCTTGTCCTAAACCCAGAGGAGTCTTGAGAAAAGACTTTTGTTATGGCTAACAAAAATGAGGAAAACAGAACATACAGAGACAGATGTCTCCAAACCCATTTTCCCAAGGAGAGATCTAATAACGAGGTACTAGAGCCTCAAAAAGGGGTGTGAACAGGTAGAGTCCTGATTTCCACCAGAAACTCTCCCTGTAGAACAAAGGGGCCCAGCTGCCCTGCCTGCCCACCCGTGAGTACATCAGTCCCAAAGATGCTGCTCTTCCCCCTTCCTTGTGAAGGGGTTGGGCTCTCTTTCTTCCCTGTCTGATGTCCCCTGCATGGCTCCACATGGCCTCATAAAACCCCTAGGTGCTTGTGCTGCTTCCAGGCACAGCACTGTGGGGCTGTCTTTAGGACAGATCCTGCAGGCCAAGCATCAGTCCCAGAACAGAACCCACAGCTTCAAACCTGGTGCAGGTGACCCACTCCAAGGCAAGAGCTAGCTGGAGAGTTGGTGGGGCACATCACCATAATCTCCCTTCCTTGCTCTAATCTCAGGGCTGGTCTCTCCTGCAAGGTAAGGACCCAGAAGCCAAAGTTCCAGCTTCGACCGGACCAGCTAGCCAGCCTTGGGCAAGTATAGCACTGTGTCTGTCTCGATGTCATCATCTGTAAAATGGGAGACAATGCCCACTCAAGAGGATGAGGAGGGCTCAGTGCATGCTGGCCGTGTAAATTCAACTGTTCACCATGCAGTGCTGCACCACATGAGGTAAGGAGGTCACCTGTGGAAATGGCAGTATGCAGAGCCTTAGGAGAGGGGAAAGGGTAGGGCAGCCCTATCTCAAAATGCAAAAGGTGCGTGGGTGTGTGTGGAGGTGGGGTGATGAATTGAGCACTGCCTCGCTGGCTATAGCAACTGGATATCCTGGATCCAACCCCTCAGTGGACAGTACCATTCTGAGTAGGGGTGCTCAGTGAAATTTTCTAAATTCTAACCAACTCTTTGGCTCATTTGCTCCTGGCACACACAGATTGGGGTGGGTAGAGGCATCAGGACTCTAACCTCCCCACCCAGTCCACAGTGCATTGAGAGACTCCAGGGAGGATGTACATCGACCCTGTGTAGTACAGGCAGCCTACACACAGCCTACCCCACTGGTCAGCAAAATTGGTACACTGTGGAAAACAGTACTGTTACAAATATATGCTCCCTTCCCCACCAGCAAACTTTCTTTCTGTTATTTCCCCCAGGGAAGCTGTTGGTAAGCATGGTACAATCACAGCCATACCCCCATGCCACCCATGCTGCCCTCACAGCCCCAGAGCCCTTGGGGTGCTCCCGGGAGGAGGCAACTGCCAACACCAAGCACCACTGCATTCCCATTTCCTATGGCCCTGATTGTCCTCCAGCCTGATCAGCCTCAGCATCCACCAACCTTAGCAATTAATGAGAAACACCCTCAAGTGACCAGGGAGTGCTATGCCAGCTCCAAGGGCATCTGGAGTATAAAGAAGGGCCACTGGACAGAGCCAAGCCATGGACAATGCGGCTAGAATGAGGAAAGACTCCTGGAAGATGGAGCCACACAGGTGCTAGATATGCCAACTCACCCTCCAGTGTACCTAGGGTGTCAGGAAATAGCGATGTCTGTCACTATCTGCACCTGTGATGCCAGCATTGCGAGAACAGAACCCACCAGCAAAAACCTCAAACTGTAATAATCACTTGCCCACCAAGAAAACTCCTGGCCCAGTTGGTGAATCTGATCTATGGCTATATAAAAAAATACATAAATAATAATAGCAATAACAAAGTATTCTGGAATGCAAGAAATTCAAACATTAATGTAATTCACCACATGAAGAAAATAAAGAAAATCATATGATCTCAATAGCTGCATAAAAGGCCTGTGATAACATTCTACACTGATCCTGAAATGAAATCTCAGCACATGGAGAGAAGGAACCCTGACAAAGGGGACCCAGGACCTGACAGCCGACACTGCTCAGGTGCAGAAGACTAGGTGTTTCCCTGAGAGTGGGAGTGAGGCAAGGGTGACTATAATCACATTCACTGAAAAACAATTTTTTTTAATGAGCAAAAGATCTGAATATGCACTTTGCAAAGGAAAATGTCTGTATAGCCAATTAATATCTAGAAAGGTGTTCTGCATTAAGAAAAACACAAATAAAACCACAGGATACCACTACACACCTACGAGCATGACTAAAATCAAACCATTACCACCAAATGTTGGCAGGAATGTGGGTCAACCTGAACTCTTGCATCTCTCGGGACTGCAGAACTTGTACAATAACTTTGACAAACTATTAAACCATATCTACCATTGAGGAAAATACCCAATATACATATCTTCATGTCATTACTCTGTTATATCCCAAACTGTAAAGAACCCAAATGTTCCTCAGCAGAAGAATGGATAAATAAATTAACGAACATTCATACTACACAGCAATAAAGAGAACTGATAAGAAAAAAATCTGTAAATCAGATGTAATAGTGAAAACCTGATCCCCGCATGTAAATCCCAACAGTGAAAACTTATCAACAGTGATAGATGTCAGAACAAACAGAAGTCACTTCTGTCAGAAGTGCTACTGCAGACTATTACACGGGAACTCTCCCAGGAGACTAGCAATGCTGGTATATTTTTATCTGGATGGAGGTTATCCCACGTTTTAAAAACAAAATACAAGATGTACATTTTATCCTTCACTAAAAAGTTCACAAGAAGTTTTAAAATCCCAGCTCCTCACCTTACTAGCTGTACAGGGAGGAGCAAACACCTGCAGTGCACCTGGAGTGCAGTAGGGGCTCAGCCCTGAGCCATACAGAGGGTGCACAGTTCTCAGGGCAGACCTGGGTTCAGAACCCTGCTGAGCAGCTGGGCTGGGGGCAGGGCTGAGCTGTCTTTACTAGTAAAATAAGAATCATAACAGGAACCAATTGTACACATTACAACATGTTTTTATTTCCTAAATGCTAAAAGATAAAAGAACACCTGAAACAAATTCAATCTTATCAGCCACTTCCATGTCAGACCCTAATGTGCCATAAAAACTGCCAGGGCGGTAACAGCTAGCACAGGACAACCAGGTGGTGACCCGGTCAGCCAGTGTCATCTCATGTATCCTTACAATAAGCCTGAGGAGGGGTCTCTACACGCATCACAGAACAAAGAGGAAGGCCAGCTTGTAATCCGCCACAGCCCCACGCAGGGGGAAAAGTTGTAATAATTGTTTGGAAGATGGTCATAAGTCCACTTGACACATTCGCCCTGGAACTATCTTAACTATGGTAAACTCTTATCTATAAATGACCAACAGTGAAAGAATCCAATAGGAATGAAAATTATATTAGCCACTAAAAACAACATAAATATGTCAATCTAATTGTTCCACCTCCATTTGTTGAAAAGATTATCCTTTCCCAAGTGAGTTGCCTTAGCATCTTTGTTGAAAAGCATTGACCATACATGTATGAGTGCCTGTCTTAGGCCAATGCCACACTATCTTATTATTGTAGCTTTATAGTAAAGACTGAAATCAGATTATGTCCTCCAACTCTGTTCTCTTTCAAAAAGGTTTTGGTTATTCTAGGTCCTTTGAATTTCCATATGAACTTCAGAATCAGCTACTTAATTCTTACCAAAAAGCCCACAAGGATTTTGAGTGGCATTATAGTGAATCTATAGATCAACTGGGGGAGAAATGGTATCTAAACAATATTAAGAGTTTTTTGATAAGTAAACATGATGTTAACTCTCCATTTTTTTAGGTCTGCCTAATTTCTCTCAGCAATGTTTTATAGCTTTCAGGGTATAGGTCTGGCACATCTTTCATCAAATCTATCCCTAAATAATCCATATTTCTGACACTACTATAAAGTATTTTTAAATTTTAGTAGCCGATTGTTCATTAATAATATTCAGACACATATTTTGCATACTGGCTCTATATTATGTAACCTTGCTAAGCTCACTCCTTAGTTCTTGGAGCTTTTGTGTAGATTTCTTAGGATTTTCTCCATACATGATCATGTCATTTGGGAGAAAAAACAGCATCACTCCTTTCTTTCCAATCTGTGTGTCTCTCATTTCTCAGAGGTCTGACCTGCCTTCATTTGTGAAATTGGATTTGAACATCTGAGGGTGTCATCATTTGCACAATAATGTCTAGTGAGTGCCCAGCATATACAGCATTGTTAGAACACAAAGTGGCTCCTCCTGAGAGCTTACTCATGATGGGAGATCACAAGACAAGCAAATGCAGGGGTGTCAGAGGGGAGTTAAATACTACAGAGGAGGATCACATAGTGTAAAGAGCAGAGAGGGTGCAGGGCAGGCAGGTGCTGCTCAATTTAAATCAGCAGTTGGAGAAGCCCTTTTAGGTAAATGAGCAGAAACTTGTAAGTGATGTGCAACCTGCTCTCCAGCTCTGGGAGTAGAACAGGCCCTGAGCTTGGCACATCTCATTTCCTCTGCAGTTCTTCTCTATTTCCCTCTGCCCTCGCAAAATAGACAGGCAGGCAGGCAGGCAGGCAGAAATCCCAACGACCAAGATTCTCTAGGTCAGAGAGACCACAGGAGTCCATCTGACAATAATCTGACTTCACTGCCACCAGAAAGCCTGTCTGAAACCTGAAAAGAGCCAACACTCTCGGGGGCCTAAGATCCATGGTAAGTGGACCCACCATCATCCTTTCTGTGATTTCATTTTTGGAACATAACCTTCTGTTTTTCAATGGATTTCTTTTGGAATCTGCTCCCAGAACTCCCCCAGGATCAGAAGGAGCATGAAGATCTACAGTCCCGTGGACTCCGTTTACTGTGGCCTTGTCCAAGAACTGCCCATAAAACCACAGGAAGCAGCAGCTACAGGCCAAGGCTACATCAATCACGCCCTTCCAGCTTCAAAACTGAGGTCACTTTTATAGTTACTCCTCTTGGATGAAGGTGGCCAGATCACGGGGTTACAGCACCCCCACTCATAGGACTAACAAGGCCACCTCTGGAGACGGGCCTCATCCCCCAAGGAGAGGTTGGCCTGCTGGCCTTCAAGGAGGCTCAGTGTAACTTCTACAGACCAGCCCTGAGGGGTTTCCTCTAAGAACAGTGGGGTTAGATGTTACAGCTTGTGGTAACACTGTAGCCATACAGTTCTCAGACCAGGACATTCACCATGTCTCTGAAGGGGTCATTAAAACAGGGGGCAAGTGCGCGCCCTCAGTGTTTCTGATCTCGGTGCGTTCCTAAAAGGTTCCCAGGTGATTCTACTGTTGGTTACCTGAGAACATACTTTGAGAACCACTAGTGTATCGCAGAAGAAAATGAACTTCGCTACCATGTAAACTTGGAGTAACCCTGAGCTTTTGGGCAGTCTCCTCTGAGAGGTGTGTGAAAGAGTACAGAGAAAAGGATCTTATGTGAAAGAGAGAAAGGTTGGTGTGGGAGGGCCCCAGCATGGGAGTCAGGGGGTCATTTCTCACTGGCTTCCCTTGGATTCTCCGCACGTTAACACCCTCAGCCACAGAAGGGCTTGCTGGTTCCTTCTCAGGATCCTTCCAGCTTGGATGTTCTGGGATTCTGTGGTCTGCTGCGGGGGAAACAGCATTTCCTGGGCAGGGTCCTAGGAGGAGGCCTGGAGGAAGAGCTTGTCAGCACTAAGTGCCTGGCTCCATTATGTGGCATCTTCAATGTCAGAATTTGTCTCCCTACATGAGGAAAATGTCTGGTTTCATTTTCGGTAGTTTTTAAAAAAAAAAAAAAAGGTACAAAGCTACCTTACTGATTTAAAAAAACCAAAGCAAATCCACATGTCCTGCGGCAAACATATACCTGCTGCTCACAATGACCACACCAGAGCCAGTTCAGTCTACTCAAGTCTCTATTCTCCTCAAGTAAAAGAAAACCATGCAAACCAGCCCAGAATAAGCCTCATGTTAGAAGACGAGGAGGAGGAGGCCTGCCCACTGCCCCTGGAACACGTGCCCACAAGGCCCACGCAGCTGCCACCTCCCAGGCAGGCACTATGTATCTTTTCCAGTGTTGGCCTCAGTTGGGAAGCCCTTCTGGACAGGCCTAGCCTCAATTCCACTTCATGGAGACCCAGGCCAGTGGGGATAGCAATCTGGAGCTCCTGAGGATCCAGCTTGGAGGCAGAGAATGCAGATGGATGGGGCTACACTGGCCTCCAGCACAGGAGTGGCACAGGTGGTCCTCTCACTCATCCTGTGCCCACAGCTACACGATCCTCTTGCAAGGAAAATCCATACATAGACCTGGGAACTATGACGTTATCAAGGGTAGTCTGGCCTGTTCATTGTGAAAGAATCCCAACACTTAGAGGCTCTTAGCCACCGGAGTGGGAATTCTCACGCTACACAGTGTACACTGCTACATCTCCTCATGGGCACAGCAGCACACATCCATCCGAAGCTGCACCCAAACCATCCACAGGCCTCACAGACACGTGTGCGTTCCCATGCATGCTCAGACCAAGCTTGAGCCTCAGCCGACCCGCAGCTCCATGCTGTAGCTCACACCTGTTCCTATGTAAGGCACAAGGCACTGAGGGATAGAGCAAGTAGGATAGGATGTGTCGACATAACTGCTCAGGGTCTCAGAGGCCTTCCTGGTCATTCTGACGAGCACCTAAGCACATCAACATTCACGAATTGCTTCATGTTTAACCTAAACTAAATGAATACATGGCTTTGCTCACTAATTTTCTCATGTGGAAAACATGCTAACCTCATACCCCATCAAACCCAGGGTGTCATTAGAGATGCTGGCATGAACTAACAGCAGCAGGAGGTACCGGCAGAGACGGGACAAACAGTTGTCCCAGAGCTTCTGTTCATACCCAAGTGTTAGGACTGATGGGCGCTGGCAAGAGGGCAAGGAGAAGCAGCTTGAAAGACTGGTAACCAGGAACTGTGAGAAGTGACCCCTGAGCACTGAGGCCTGCGGCTGAGAGTCAGACTGGTCAGTGTGAATGGCTTGCCACATGGGTATCCAGGGAGAAGGAAAAGGCACCAAGAAACATCAAGACTAAAGGATGGTGACCACAGGGTGGTGACCCCATGGGAAAGTCAGCACTGTTACCCCACTTTACCATTACTGCATGAGATGTTCTTGTTCCTACAGTAGAGATGAGGAAACCAAGTCTTAGGGCAGATAACTGACTTGTTCATAGACACAAAGAGATAAATGGCAGTGCCTGAGCTTGAACTTCCTTCTGATTCCAAGTCCACATTCACTGGGCAGCCTCACACTGCAGAGCAGGAAGTGCAAACCCCAGAGCTCAGTGTCACCCAACAACGCAGGACAGAAACTGTGTGTCCCAGAGCCCAGTGTCATCCCACACCAAAACAGGCAGTTTGCACCCCAGAACTCAGTTCATCCTACACTGCAAAATAGGAAGTGTGTGCCCCAGAGCCCAGTGTCACCCACACTGCAGAATGGGAAATGCACTCCCCAGAGCCCAGTGTCACCCCATATTACAGGATGGGAAGTACACTCTTCAGAGCACAGGTCACCCCATACTGCAGGGTTTGGAAGTGCATGCCCCAGAGCCCAGTGCTACCCCACACTTCAGGACAGGAAGTACATACCCCAGAGCCCAATGTCACCCTCCACTTCAGGACAGGAAGTATGCACCCCAGAGCCCAATGTCACCCCCCACTTCAGGACAGGAAGTATGCACCCCAGAGCCCAGTGTTAAGAGCACGTTAATAAGATACAGTGATTTTAAATTATATCCCATTTTCCTATCCACATTGAGAACAAGCCAGATTGGAATTTAAATTATCCCATAGTCTGGATAATTCAAATACGGTTAAATGTCAGATTCAGTCTCACTGAAATCATGAAAAGAATCCTATGGTCCTAGGAGACAAAAATGTGAGGCCAAATCGAGGTTATCTCAAACATAAACCTATTATTTAAAGTCTAGTCTACAGCCATGCCACCCTGAACATGCTCGATCTCGTCTGATCTGGGAAGCTAAGCAGGGTCGGGCCTGGTTAGTACTTGGATGGAGACCACCTAGGAAGACTGGGCACGTAGGCGTAATGAGTGAATGAATGAATGAACGAACAAACGAACGAACAAATAAATAATAAAGTCTAACGTTGGGCCCCAAATAATAAACACATCCTTAAAGGAAAGCAAGACCCCTTTGGCAAGATCACTCCTCTCCACATCTATCCATGCAACTACTTACTGTTCCATTGCTGGCTGCTGAGGCAGGCCCAACAAAGAAAGGACTGATAAAAGACATGACTCTGCTGCAGAGACAACCAAAGAGAGCAAGGTGACATTCCTAGCCCTTATCCTTGTTTAAACAAAGTGAATGTGCTGAGGATAGATGAATGTGGTGAAGAGAGGAGGGCAAGGATGAGAAGAGATGAGGAGAGGAAGTGGGCAAAGAGGAGGAAGAGAGAAGAACCAGGCCAAGTGTTACCTTTTTCCCCGTTTGTTTCTCCACCATGTCGTTGCTGAGAGAAAATTCTTCTTGCTGTGGTGTTTTAGAACACCCACCCTTGGGCATCGTTCTTCTCCCCTCACTTGATCTTCATTTATACAGCCATCGCTTCATCATCAACCGTCTGCTTCAAAAGAGAGGACAAAGAGGGTTAAGATTTGCTGAACTCAAAACCCAGGCAATCTCTATGTACCCCAATATTCATGGCAGCACAATTTACAATAGCCGAGATATGGAAGCAACCTAAATGCCCATCAACAGACGACTGAATAAAGAAGTTATGGTCCGTCTATAGCCAAGCCATCCTGAACAAGCCCAATCCCATCTGATCTCAGAAGTTAAGCAGGTTCGGACCTGGTTAGTACTTGGATGGGAGATCGCCTAGGAAGACCAAGTGCTATTAGAGTAAAAATGAATGAATGAATGAATAAGGGATTGTAAGCTGACAAAGTCTTTGCAATCTGTGAGGTCAACAAAGGGTTGCCTCGCCTAAAAAAGAAAAGAAAGAAAGAAATGTGGTTCATATACACAATGGAATATTACTCAGCCATTAAAAACATGAAATCCTACCATTTACAATGACATGGATGGACCTAGAGGTTATTACGCTGAGTGAAATAAGTCAGACAAAGATAATACTATGTGATTTCACTTATATGTGGAATCTAAGGAACAAAAAGAACAAACTAATCAAAAACTGACTCACAAACATAGAAGACAATTTGGTGACAGACGGGATGGAGGTTGGGAGAATGGGGTGAAGGGTTAAGAAAGTACAAATTAGCAGCTGACAGATGGCCATGGGGATGGGGAGCATGGCATAGGGAGGGAATGCAGTTAGCATTACTATATTGGCTAAGTGGAGAGCCAGAGCAGAGGAGGAGCAATTAGGGGGATCATTTAATAAACTATATAAATGTCTAACCAATGTACTGTATACTTGAAAGTGGCGGGGGGAGAACCCCAGGCAATCTCAAACTCATGCAACAGAATGGACCAAACAAAACCAGCTGTTCTGACTGGTGCCCAGAAAGAATGCTTAGGATGCACCACCCAGGTCGTCAGTCTACACTACATGACGGAGAACACTGTGAGGCAAGCATTTCTCAGCTGCAGAAAAGACCAACCTACAAAGGTGAAGGCCATACTTCTGAGTGGTGGTGGCCAGTACCCAGACTTCAGCTTGCATGCTGGGTCCCAAAAGCTCTGGCCCTGCTCTTAGGGTTTGGTGCCATACGTGCTCTGCAGTGGCTCTCCCACCTGGGCAAAGTCACGGCCAAGGTGCCACACTTGTCCCTCAGGTCCTATATGTCTTATCCACCATTCTCTCAGCCAGGGCCTCAATACCACTTACCACCTGAGAAAGCAGCTCACTTCCCACACTGCCTCCCCCCGCCCTTCCCCCCCCCACCAAAAAAAGGTTAGGTGATAATCATGCTTCTCAGAAAGCACCAAGCACACCCAATTCATCAACTTCTCCCAAATAAAATGGTCAGAAGGCAGCCATGTGATGCCTGAGGGAGTCCTCAGAGAATGGCCAGGCAGCTTTGGTGCCCAACTCCTACTTACTGAGCACCCTCCACATGAGCCTGAGATCCTGCCCTGCATTTCTCAGGAAATCCCAGGACAGATGCTATATTCGCCATGTTTTTATCTTCTGTATTTTATGTTTTGACATCTTAATAAGTTTGCTGTCTGGGAGAGACTGCCCCTCCCAGGAGTAGCTAGCCCTTTCTTAGAGACAGCCAAGGGCTCCTGAAGTGGAAGTCCACTCAAAACCACTAACCAGCCCCTATCTCAAATAAGCAAATTATTTACCCTAACGTAACATCCCAGTCGACAGGCAATATAGACAACCTTATACCCCACAGTCCACAGAATTATTCACACTAGTCAGTCCTAAACTGCTCAACCCATCCTGCCTTGTCTTCCTGCAGAAACCCCAACAAAGATTCTGGCCAGAACATTCTTCTCACTCCTGTCTTCTGCTCCTGGCTAGCCCTGTGTGGCACACTGTGACCTCTCTCAGAGACCTGTGCAAAGAATCAACTTCCTTCCACATTTCTGCCTGTGGTCGCACTGACCTGATCAGACCATGTCTGACACTGACATTTCTATAACACGAGTCATCTTTTTCTTTACTTCCCAGTCCTCCTATGCTTGTTCCATTCATCACATCCAGGGTTTTAGTTGCACTTAGCAGGAGGAATAGGGAAAAAGTACATCTACCTCATCTTCCTAAAAGCCACTGTCTTCCTTTCTCTCATGCATTATTTTCATTGTCACAAGTTAAAAAATACTTTATACAAACCAAATCGCATGCACAGTTTCATGTCCTTTTCCCACAGTCACATGCCTTTGTGCTCTGCCATTCTAGATGAGTAATTTTTATAACTAACTCACCTGGAATTAAACAGCCTCTATTATGTATAAACTGTGGCTTTTGAAACGCATGTTCAAAAGCATTCTGTAAGTGGCAGTTTCCTACTCTTCCTGCTCCCTGTGTGCTGAAGACCGATCTGCCCTTCACTATGCCTTCTAGAGATCCTATCTTATTTTTCCATATAAATTGAAAAAATGTCACAAAGTATCCCCTTGGTGCTTACTTGACCTAAGAACACAATCTAAATTTATTTTGGGGAGAGGAACAAGGCTGACAAATTTTATTCACTTCCTGACACTTCGTCCCCCAACACACAATGCAGGTAAACAGGGTATTTCCATTTACACGCTGTAATGGCTAAGGCCAGAAATGACATTTTCTATCTCTACTTGAAACTATGAATTCTACATTCTCCTCCAATTTCCACTACAGAACTGGAGCATGTCAGCCTGGAGGAATGGCATCTCAGAGCCTGATTCAGGGACAGCTGTTGAAACTCACAGCTGTCTGGGAACTCACTGGCAGTTTCATTAGAAATTTAGATTATCCAGAAGTTAAATTTTTAAAAAATCCTGACTGCCTGCTCTTATGATGGAAAAACCGAGCCAAGTAGTCATGGGATATTCGACCCTCCAGTTTCTGGATGTGAACACACCTGAGTCTGTGGAGAATGTGCAGGAAACACCAAGAATAACAGCCCAGGCATGGCAGTAGTGCAAACCTCACGGTTCCTAGACCCTGATTTCACAGTCCACTTCACAGCATCTTGACCAGGAGAGCATAAGGACAGACACTTCATTCTTCAAACAACTGATTTCACTCAGTGTCCCTGAGTTGCTCTGCTGGGTGGTCTCTCTATTCAAAGTGGAGTTTTGAGGCTCCTGCACTAAAAGGCGTGTGCCTCTTTCTCCCACTCTTCCCTCTTACCCTGGGAAAGGCAGCACAATGGCTACCAGACAGCATGAAGAAAATACTACGTGTCCAGAACAACTGCCTCCAAACTCCAAATCGTAATTATCTTTAGAAACAACTACAGAAGCTACAGGGCCAAAGGAAGTAGTGATATGAGTTCAGAACTTGTTCATCCAGGATTTCTTCCATTTTCAAAGTGCCCTCAGAGCCCAGAGAATGAGATATTTTACAAGCAGGCATTACAGCTGGACTAAGTTCCGATGTGGACGCACAGATGCGCTAGTAAAGAGCTATGCTCACCATGGCCCAGGAGATGACATCACAAGGTATAGGTTAAGAGCACAAAGTAGTGGCTCAAAGATACACCCATTATTTCTTGAGTGCTGTGCAACCATGAAATGGTCCGCCATGTAGCCTGTTGCTGTAAAATTAAAAACAATGAAACTTCAGGGTATAAGTCTTTGGGTCAAATTCCTCTGATCCAGAGTCCGGCACATGCTCCTACCACAGGCAGCTGACCCTTGCTACAAGGAGACACTTGCCAGTATTTTTATTTTGTGAACAACCAATCAGCTAATTCCATGAAATCTGTCACAGAGTGAGGGGTGGGTCCACACCTCAACCAGGCTGGCCTGAGGGACGTTACATGTTGGCAGCTGGCCAAGCATGTTATGTCCTGGGCTGCTGGCCCACAGTCCTCGCTCACTTCTGAAAAAGCTGCTATCCTCTAGGCTCCTCCCCAGCCCTTCCCCAAGGACTGGGGACACTGTGGGGGTAGGAATGTCATCCAGAATACTGTTCTCTTTTCTATAAAACATGTTTCTTGAGCCCACCTCCACAATGACAGCCAAGACCATCTGGGCACCTCACTCCCAGGATCCCCGTGTCTGGGTGTAATGCTTGTTATAAACATCTCAATATTCACACTAATTAGGAATACCAGAACAATGACCACTACTATTTCTTCAGGGTCTGGTGTATCCCAGCATACTAGACTCATCTCTTTAGGAGCAGTCATTGAAAAGGGGTTCACGAAGGCTGTTAAAAACAAGAGACAAAGGAGGGGGGGAGGTAGACAGGGTAAAGGGGGTCAAATATGTGGTGACAGAAAGAAATCTAACGATGGGATGTGAGCACGCAGTGTAAACATATATATGCCTTACTGTTAAAGTGTACAGCTGAAACTTTGGATTTCGTTAACCAATGTCACCATAAAAATTAATTAATTAAAAAGAGAGAGACAGAGTTCAGATCTGCCACTGACACATTCCAGTTGAGTTTCTAAAAGGTCAGCTGGATGCAGTGGTTCAATCTATATCCCATGCCTCACAAGACCCATCTGGTGAGTTCCAGGGCCAACAGGAGCTTGGTCCTTCTTAATTTTGTTATTTCTCAAGACAAATTGGATGAAAACAAAGGCTCAGATGCACTCTGTCCTCCTCCATCTGTTTGGTCATTCTAACCCTCCCAGAGGCTGCTGGTCCCTCGGGCTCCATACCAGCCTGCCTGTCCCCTTCTACCCAGTCAGCGTCTCCCTCCGCTTCAGGAAGGGGTCATGCCAGCCAAGGGAATGATACAGATGACATAGGACCACAAGCAACTCTCATCAACACTGTGAGGCCTCCTCGAAAGGCTTACTCCCCACACATCAGGAGCCAGGCTCTAGATGGCTGCTGCTTCTACGGATACTGTAAGAGGGCAGGGGCTGTTCTGACGTGCAGGCCTCCCCGCTCAATGCTGGGCATTCACTGTTACACCTAGGAAGAGGCCAGGACCACCCAATAGCCATCAGAGTGGAGAGAGTCTTCATAGCTTGCAGTCATCCCTTCTAGAACATTCTGAGGCTGTCTGAACCTGGGTTCTGGGGCTTTCTGATCAACATGCTCACAGTTGACCATAACCCAATGAGTGACCATCAATTCTCACTCCCAGAAGACCATTTTCTCCCAGGAGGTGACCTAGCTGTCCCTGATCAGACATATGTGCAGCCTAAATCCTCTCTAGTAACAGAAAAAGTTCACTGTAAATTTAGGGATGCTCTAGTTCACTTCAGAATGAAATACTTCATAGTGCACTGGGACACACGCAGACTTGAAGCTGAATACCTAGGAAATGTCTGCATAGTAGTGCAAAGGTGGCCAAGGAATAGCACAGCTGATCTGAGCCCTGCCTCTGCCATTGACCAGCTCCTGTGTGGGACAAGCTGCTGGGTGCAGACTCTGTTCCTCTACCTCCAAAGTGAAAGGCAACTGTTCCAATTTCACAAGGTGTTGGGGACACGAAGACCATTCAGGAAAGCACTCAAGAGAATATGGAGTGTTTTCTAAAAAGAGACGCTGTTACATTCCCTGAAAGGAAGGCAGGGGGTGCCTATGCTCCTGGCTCAAGGAATTTACCAATTATCTGGCAGCCACATGTCAGAGCCCAAACAAAAATCCACTTAGTCTGGAGGGAACCAACAGTTGTCTCTAGCCAGGCCCCTGCCTCACAGTCACACCGGGCAGGAAAGGTCACCAAGCCCTGTACCTGTCCACATCTCAAGTCGCCCAAAGCCCACAAAAGTTCCACATGATGTCCATCTGGCAGAATTTCCTTCTCACCTCCACCTGCCCTGGGACCCATCATCTGTGGGCCTGAAGAAATAGTTAGAGGGCTGGTGGGACAAATATGACAGAAGTCTCTGGATAAGGATGACGAGGTGTGTTCCTTCCCAAAAGTGCTTCAAACAGTGTTCAAGTAAGAGAGTTACCATCAGACCCAGCCCCCACCCACACTCCAATAAGTACACTCTGGGGCTTTGTCTAAGCTGACCATCCCAACTATCACACAGTCTCTTCCCTTCTCTACACACAATGTCACAGTGTAAATCCCTCTACATGGGCAAGAGACACAGCACACGTGAAACAGGTTCCTCCCTCCAAGAAAAAATCTAATGCGTGAAGGTGACAGGCACTATTGCAATGCCTAAGCCTTAGCAAAAGTCCTAGGAATTTTAGCCTCATTCTGCCATTTTAAGTGTCAAGCTAATAGCAAGAAACTATGGGGAATCATAGGCATTTTTACTGGCCTCATATGGATCAGAGCTGGAATGTGAGTGGAAAAAGGCACAGCCTGTGAAAGTTCCCACAGGCACTGTGGGCCCATGGGCTCAGCCAGCTGGAACAGCTCTGCGAGGGAGGGCACAGTGGAGCAGGACACAGGGTCAACAGCCCGGGCCACCCTGTACAGGCCACATACACCAGTGGTCAAGGAAGACCCACCAGACCCAGGGTATTTTATCCATCTTAGCTGCAACTACAGAAAGAAAACAGGCAGCCTGAGAGAAAGACCAGCATGAACAAGCACACATCCCAGCAGGAGTGCAGAGAACGTCATGATCCCCTACTGCAGAACATACAGACACTGAACAAAGCAGTCTTTTGCTACAAAAGAGAAACAAAGAATTAGAAGCAATCTTGGTTTTAGGAGAGCAGAAAAATTCAAGGAGACAGAAAAAAAGGTCGAAAATTTTTAAATAAGATAAAACGTAAGTTCTACAGAATTCATCCAAAAACCCACTGTCATCCAAAGGCAAAGGCATTACAAAAGAAAACAGCTGAAGACATGGCTCTTTAAAGGGAAAGAATCCGAGGGCACAACAGGAATGAACTGAGCCATCCAGCTTGGCCTCCAGAAATCCCGCCCACCGAGGACAGGAGGGCGGGGGCAGTGCTAAGGTCCTCCTGAGGGAGTGATATTCTGATTGCATCAGAATTCTCAACAACTCTATGAATGCCAGATGACAATGAAGCCCTGGTCCTGAGAAAATTATTTCCACAATGAAATACCAAATTTAGCCATACTGTCAGTCAAAGTAAGAGCAAACTGAAGACATTTTCAAGCATGCAGAAAAGTAAAGTTAACCTCCCCTGTACCCTGCACCTCCACCTCCAACCAGGTAAGTAGACTACAGTCTCAGGCCAGAGCCAGCCATCTCCCTGTTTGTGTAAGCACTGAGAGCAGGTTTTGTATTTCAAATCGTTGGAAGTCAAAGAAAATCAAGGCTAATATTTTGTGACATGTGAAAATTGCATGAAATCAGAATTTCCATGTCCATAAATAAAGTTTTACAGGACCTTGGCAACACCCAGATTGCAGTCCTTGTCTACAGACATCTTCCTTCTGGTAAGAGTAGGCAGACTGGACAGCCCATGGCCCTAAGGAATTTCTTACCCAGGCTCCCCTCTAGTACAGAGGTTCTCAGTGTTGCCTGGACCCTTTCAGGACCCTATGAGGCCAACAATGTTTTTTCATAATAATATCGAGAGCTGCCTGCATGGCCCAAGGGACACATGGCCCAGCCCCTGAAAGAAGAAGGCCAGGTCCTAACAGTCCCTGTGCTCCTCACTGTCACATAATTGCTATAAAACAGGCCAGTGTTGTTTATGACTCTCCTTGACAGAGCAGCAAAAATTATAAAGTTTACTAACCTTGAATCCCTGTCCTTCCAATACTGTGAGACAGGACTGAAGTATGTGTGAAGCACTTCTGCAGCATATCAAGGCACAACGCTTATCTGAAGAGAAACTTCTGCAAGTATGTGACTTGCTAGCCGAACAGACTGCATTTTCATGGAACACAAATTTTACTTAAAAGATTCTTTCAGACACTATTATTACTAAGAACATAACTGGGTATCTGGCAGTTATGTTCTCAAAAATTAAGAAACTGAATCTATCACTTCAAGGAAAATTAACGGTAGTTGTGGCCAATAATAAAACTTGAGCTTTCAAGTGAAATCTGAATTTTGGGAAACTTGTATCCACCTCCATTAGCTTGACAGCATCCCAATGTTTAAATACATTTTAATGAGATTGGTGGTGATATAAAAAGGTTATTTTTTAAATTATGTATAATGAAACGTCAACATTTGGAAGATCTGCATAACTCAGTGAACCAGTATTTTCCAAATGACCAATATGGGGTATTACGGAACCACATACAGGAGACATGCACAGAACACACTGATAAGACTGCAGTGCCAACACCGAACAAGAGGGTTTTTAAAGAGCTTGAGCTTCAACACTTGTCAAAGTAAAATCCACGACAATGTGAGAAGGGCTCCCAATGTCTCCCATTTCCCACTACATGTCTGTGAGAGGCTGGATTTTTTTAATGCATTTTAAACAAAACAGCAGAATGCAATAGATGGAGTGCAGACACAGGCAGCAATGTCCAGCTGTCTTTTATTTAGGCCAGATACTAAGATTTGCAGATATATATAAACAATGACACACTTTTTTTTGCTAAATTTCTGATTTATTTTGTAAAACATTTTTCAGTAAAAAGTTATATTTATATATAATACCCTTATTATCTTTTAATGAACTAAATACTTAAAAATTGTTATACTTTTAAGACTATGTTTTAATACAAGAATTTGAAAGCTATAACAAAAGCTCTGTGAGGTCCTCACTAATTCTCAAGTCCAAGACATCTGGGAACTTCTATGAGCAACAAGGGCAGCAAAAGACTTGCTACCAGGAAATGATGAACCCAAACCAGGAAAGCAGTTTTGTGAAAGTATGAAATGACTATTGCGCAGAAGCCCAAATTGTCATAAGAAAAAAAGGAGAAAAGTCTTTTTGAAAACTCTTGCAAATAGATTTAAAATTGAAAGGAAAGAACCTCAAAATTAAAGTCAAAGTTATTTAAACACTGAAGCAACAATGCTAAAACAACATGGTGCTGACACAGGCTGACCAGCTTCAAACCAAGGCACCACAGAGCAGGAAAGACAATTTTATCCGTTAGTGATTATGGGACATGGACATCCATATGGAAAAACACGACATGATTCCCACCTTACACAATATCCAGAAATCAATTCCAAATAGATTACAGATCTAAATGTAAAAGGCACAGCCATTAAGTACAGCTTCACAACTTTAAGGTATAAAAAAAGATCTTTTAACTAAAAACACTAACCATAAAGAAAAAGTTTGAAAATTTGAACACTTTGAAAGTAACAAGTTCTGTTCATTAAAAGTCACTTTCCCAAAGGAGAATATTTCTTACACATATACCTGACAAACAGCTCTTATCCAAAATATATATAAAGAGCTTCTACAAACCAATAAGAAGACAAACCATCCAATACACAAATGGACTTGAGATTTAGGCACTTCACAAAAGAGGAAGCCCACAAGGCCAATATGTACATGAAAAGCCATCAGCTTCTTTAACAATCAAGGATTGCAAACAAAAATCAAAATACAATATCAAGTATCAGGGAAAATGTACAACATTTAATGCATTCTAATGGGAATGTGAACCGCTGCAACAAGTATGGCACTACCTATTCAGACTGAACATACATACACCAATCCAGTAATTTCACTCTGGGCATACAGACAAAAGAAATGTAAGCACAAACACACCAGGAAACAGGTACAAGAATGTACACTGTGGCAATGTCTGTAAGAGGCCCGCAATAGTAGTATGATACTGTGATGGTGATATGGAATACTATACGGCAGGGACAATACACAAATAACCTGGGTGAATCTCACAACTAATGCTAAGCACTAATCTACAGTGCTTAGAAATGCATGCTTAGGTGACATGACTATAACGAAAGTAAGGATGTGATTGTCATGGAAGTATGAAAAATAGTGGGGGCTGGGGCATCATGACTGGGAGGGTGACCAGAGAGGGTTTCTAAGTGAGGGGTTACACACATGTGTTCTTCGTGATAAGTGAATGTACATTTTTACTTTGTGGACTTTGGGGTGTTATGTTACATTTCACAATACATATAGTTTATTTAAAAAGCTGTATATGTTCAAAACATGGTACACATTACGCTCTGGCAGGACTTTAAAAAGTGGAAGGTTGGTTATCTGACCTTGTTGCAGGACTGGTCTCCCTCAAGTGGCCTCAGCATCCTATGTGATCCTGTTGAGAACAGTAGTTATGTGGACATAATGGGGTAGCAGCTCAAGGTTTAATCAAGGTTGGAGTAAACTTAATGTATGCACAAGTCACTGTAATTGCAGAACAAAATGAAAAAAAAAAAAAAGAAAACCTTGATAAATTAAAGGTAAACACATAGCTCTCATGTGGGAGGCAAAGAGGGACTGAAAAAAAGACTAAGAAAAACACCTGTCTTACAGAGAAAGAACTAAGATATAGACTAAATGTGATTTAAAGAGGACAAAAATGTAGGCATACTCTTGAAAGGCACACAACCGAATAACTACAAATAGTCTTGAGACACTGAATAGAGGAGGGGTTAGTCCGAGAAATCCTCTAAGGCTGATTCGTGTAGAAATAAACTGACAGAGGTGACCAGGAGGAGACAAAAAGATAAGTGGAAAGAAAGATCAGAAAGAGGACCCAGGCACACTTGTGCATTTCTGCTGGGAATGCAGAAAAGGACAGCCTTTCTTCTGATAAGGAGTTGTGGAGTAGTATAGTACCCTGAAGTATCATGTATTCCTCAACCAGCAACCCAGCAGTCCCACTGCTAGATCTGCCCCAAGATGCTCAGATAATAACAGGAAAAGGTAGGCACAGGGCAATTTACTGCAATGCTACCTAGAAAGGTCCTAGGACACAAAGCCCACCCACCAGGTGGCTGCTCAAACCATGTGGCATATCTATACTGCAGAGTGGGACAAAAGAGAGAAAGATCTATTACTATGTGGTGACTTCCACATTATTATCAAGTACAGAAGGCAACTAGAGAGAGGCGGGTATAGCTGTTTGTGGTAACAAATACAAAATATGCAAGGCTGGTTTAAAAGCTGAAAATCAATGCAATCCATTATATTAACAGGCTAAAGAAAAATTATATTATAATTGAGGCAGAAAAGTATTTAATGAAATTCAACACTCATGATAACAACTCTCAGCACAATAGGAGTATAGGGGAACATCCTCAATGTGATAAGGAGCACCTACAGTAGCCTACAGCCAACATCATTCTTAACCGTGAAAAACTGAATACTTTTGCCTCAAGATCAGGAACAATGCAAGGATGTCCCCTCCCAGCACTGCTACTGGACATCAAACTGGAAGTACTGGCCAGGGCAATAAAGCAAGAAAAGGGGGGAAAAAAGGTATAAAGATTGGTAAGGAAGAAATAAAATAATAAAACTTTCTATAGTGGTCCCTCAGTATCTATGGGTTAACTGTTTCCAGGACCCCATCCCTGGCCCTGTTGGATACCAAAATCCATGGATGCTCAAGTCCCTCATATAAAAGGGCATTGGGTATTTGCACATAACCTACATCCTCTTGTATACTTTAAATCATCTGCAGATTACTCATATCACCTAATACAATGTAAATACTATATAAATAGTTGTTATACTGTATCGTTTAGGGAATAATGACCAAAAAAAAGTCAATACAAGTTCAGTACAGATGCAACAGCCATCACAGGCCTAACTACATAGTACATGTCAGCATAAATGGAACTTTAAAAAAATATTTTCAACTCACAGTTAATTGAATCTGCAAATTCAGAACTCACAGATATGGAGGGTCAACAGTATTTGACGATGACATGACTATTTTATCTAGAAAACTGCAAGGACTCTACCTAAAACTCCTAGAAATGAGTTTGGAAAGGCTGCAGAATACCAAATCAACATACAAAAATCCACTGTACTTCTACAAACTAACAACGAACATGTAGAAACAAATAAAAACACAATACCATTTACAATTGCCCTAGATAAAAATGAAATGCTAGGTAGGTATAAATCGAAAGAAACCTATAATAATTTTAGGGGGGGGGGGGGCGGGACAGGAGAAAATCTTCAAGACCTAGGGCTAAGGCAAAGAGTTCTTAGACATGACACCAAAATTGCAATTCACAAAAGAAAAAAGTATCTCCACAAAATTAAAAATTTTAGTCTGCGAAAGATCTAGTTTATAGGGTGAAAAAAGACAAACAGCAGTGGGGCAGAAAATATCTGCAAATCACAAGTCAGACAAAGGACTTGTAAGTAAAATAAGCAATCAAAACTACAGTAAACAACAAACAATCCAATTAGAAAATGGACAAAAGACATGAACAGACATTTCACCAAAGTAGATACAAAAAAGCTACACAACAACTTTGAGAACTACCTTATACAGACACAGATCACCTGCTAGGTGTTTCCAAAACCAGGGTCAATCCCAGAATCATTTTAGCATGTTGAACAGCCATTTTTAAAAAAGTGAAATAACACAGAACAGAAAATTCAGGGGGCATCATATACACCATCTCATGAAGAAAGAGTTACTTTGTGAACATGTTTCCAGGGTGTGTGTATAGTGTATTGAGAGCAGAGACATAGACAGTTTTTCTCACAATGAGAAGCTGTCAGGACATTTTAGAAACACCAGCCTAACTGGTTAATAATAATCCTGGGTATGTAGTCAGACATATCTAAGTTTCTCAATCTATAAATATAGAAATGAACCCTTTTCATATTAAGAGCTTAGGACAAGTGCTCAAGCAATAATTATTCACTAGCCATCTCTCAAGCTGGGAGGGTAGGTCTGAGGACAGAGACCCCTGAATGGGATATTCTAAATGTTTTTCTTGGGGGAAAAAAAAAAAAAAACCACTTTATTTTCTGGAGTTCTCATTGAGCACACCTTAGCTTCCACAGTTGTGTGCCCTGTCCTTCTCTGAGAAGGCATTCCCATCACTTTACTCCTTCAAAGGATGAGGTCCTGCCACTTCTAACCTCAGTCTGGCAAAGAGCCACAGCTGACCCTAAGTGCCAAGACATGCCACTCAGGCTGGCAGCTAGGCTCTTGGCATGCGTGGAGTCCCTGGGAGAAGTGGCCATAATGGGCAGGCCAGAATCTGACCTGGGAGCAAGGAGCAGTGGGCACAGGCTCTTGCTCATACCCTACTACAGGTCATTCTAGACACACTCCAACTGATATGCATGTACAGACCACCAAAGCCATGTCATATCCACAGACTTCTGCAAAACTTGCAAACAGTCTAAATGTCTCCCAGCAGAACAGATGGACTGTGGTGGCACCACGACAGTACCTTGTGGTTTAAGTTTCTCATGGTGCTAGAGGTCAGGGGGTAGGGCTGGGGGCATGGACAGGACAATTTCCTGTCTTCATTTGGGTGTCCGCACAGGTGTATGTAGAATGTGAAGCATCCTCATCCACACGAAATGTAGCTGCCATTTCCTGTATCACTGTTGGCACGTGATGAGGCCTTTGCATTTGGGGGTCTCTGCCACCCTTGAGCTTCAGATGAGGCTGGCTCTCCCATCAAGGCCCTGTACCCAAAACACAGTATACCAGGCCTCATCACTATCCCACCTGCCACACCACCACTCTGAAAACCTTGTGCCATCTCACTACCCTGAGACAGGGCAGTAGGTGCCATTGCCTTAGTGTACGGCCTTGTTTGTGAAGCCCTTTGCACACACAGGCTCAGGGGTGAGATGACTCTCCACATAAATCTTAGACATGGGCCTGCAGAGCAGGAGCAAGTTTCCAATGCTACTGAACGGCCTCAGAGCCGCTATTATTGTTTGTTTTGTTATTTCACCCAAGGATCACTGCTGAGTTTTCTCCATGCCCATGCTTCTGGATGGTGGTAAGCAGACACACAGCAGTTGGTGGCAGAAACTGTCTGATGACACTTTCAGGTAGATCTTTTATTAGAGTTTCTAAATTAAGCAGTGATGGCCGACATCACAGCAAACTCAACTTAGACACTGTTACTGCTAGTTGGTTCAAAAAAGCTTAACTGTTATTTTACTGATGTGCTTTTGGCCACGTGACCACGTATCCAGGTGACGTGAGGACTCAGAACCACTGTCCTCAGAGGGCGTGCCAAGGCAATGGTTTATTTTGTTCACTACCTTCACCAGAGCCTGAAACACCCTGGCAGGGAGTAGGTGCTCAAGAAACAATTGCTGAATAAACACACGCAGGAGTATCCAACGCACACACTCTTGAATACTCGGTCACAAGGCCTGTGTGGAAAATGCTAACATTGCCCACAATTCCTCACACTTTTCTACAAGGTTCAGATAAAAATTGTTGCCTCTGCAACACTGGTGGCAACCCAGAACTTCCATGAAACAGAAGGTGCCTTAATTTACAAGAGTTGCCTCCTAAGGACCAGGAGAAGGGGAACCTCCT
>NW_006494614.1:63500751-63517656 GCF_000325575.1 Pteropus alecto
GCTGAAGCAGATCTTTGTGGGAGGAATGACTGATATGCCTCTGCAGTTCACCCCATTCTCGTGCCACCCAAGGACAGTCGACTCTATAGCAGGACAAACCAAAGGAGAAATGATAAAAGGGTCTCGTACAACTATAACATTTTAGATATCAACGAACATCTTTCCATTAGAAAACAAATGCAAATTCAGATGACAAAACAAAACAAACTACAGGGTGGAAACATTAAAGAAACATTAAGCAGAGCACTCCTATTAAATGTTGTAAGGAAGAGATATAACTAGCAGCTCAGACTCCTTATCCCACGTGATCAGACACAGCAAGGACCACAGGCACTGGGTCTCACTAAACAGCTGTGAGAAATTCACTTACGCAGTGTTCATTATTTTTAATTCTGCAGCACAATATATGTTCTGACAACAAAGATAATGTGTATGTCTTTACTCTCTTCTGCCGTGGCCTGGTGTGCAGATACTGGCAGCTCTGAACACACAGGCATTTCAGGAAACCTGGGACTTCAAGTGTCCCATCCTGCCACCCTGCACCCCATGGTTGCATGTCCATGTTGCCACCCGCCATTTATAAGACCAAATTCCTGCGCCAATCTCTTGGCAGAAATGAGCAGACAGGGTACACATCTACACAATACTGCCAAGTGGTCTGCAGAGAGGCTGCCCCATGCATGTCCTAAGACTACATGGGATTACTCGGTTCCTTCTGCTCTTGCCAAAACGGCTTAAAAAATTTAACAACGTACTGAGCCCACATGATCTTACCAGTACACAAAGCTGCCTGTCTGCATGTGTCCCTTCCTGTCTGACCACCTGCGCCCCTTGGTTAATCATCTGCTCTGCATGGGTGGCTGTGCTCCCCTGTGTGCAGGCATAGTGCTTCCAGCTGGCATGCATTTCTTCATTTTAGTAGTTATACAGTGACGATATTAAGGGAAAGTTTATAGCTCAGCCTTTGACCAACGAAAGGAAAACAAGTGAATATGACCTGGGGCATCTCAGGACGTGTGGTACAGAACACCAGCCAGTCACACAGGTGAGACTCAAATCACTGGAATCGAAGTAATTACATATCCTTCTCCCTCTGTTCTCAGCCCACCAATTAAGCCTGGACCCGTGCTCCACGCTCTATTCAATCCCAGCCTGCGGGGAATACCTGCTGAGCATGAGGGTCCTGCCTTCTCTAGCTCACTGTCAAATGTGGGACACACTAAGTGAGGCCATCAGAGTGACCCCCTGGTGCATCAGTGTTGCCATATCACTCTGCTGCGTCCTTCACAGGACGCTGAGGCCTGTCTAGCATCCAGGAAATCCAAGTGCAGGTTATGCCCCCAGATGTATCCTCCACTGAGCCAGGTTGGGCATGTCTGCAGCCTCACAACGAACTTCTCCCCTGAAGCCCTGCACATCCTTCTGTCCATGCCAGGTACTACCCAGGCATTAACCTTGTTTGTGTGCTGCTCCAAATGGCCACGCCTTATATGACCTTCCCTCAGTACATGACAGTGTTCCCCAGGAAAAAAAAAACAAATGACAGCCATCTGTTTACCATGGTGGTATTGATAAATGCTGACTTGCTGCCAAACTAAAACATCAGTTTGAAGAAGACCTGTCTGTATTGGAAATACTGTATCCATAATACTCTTTGGTTTTCTAAAACAGAAGACCTTTTGCAGAAAAAGGCTACCAAAAAAACTACCACCTTCATTTTCCTTACATTTAGAGAATTGGCCAGGTGAAACAATAGTTTCCCTCTTTTAACTGCAAGGTTTGCTAAATGGATGCATGGAGCGAAACACACCTAATTAGAAACAACTAAATCATCCGTAAATAAACCTGTAATGAAGCCATCTCCTTTCCCCTCAAAGTCACCAACTGGCCAGTGCCCTGGAGTTTCCTCAGACTCGATAATGTAAAAATTGAGAAGAGATGCAGTGTCCACTGGTTCCTGATGCTTAACCTTTGAACTCGACCAGAAGAACATCCTGGATTATGGCTCATAGACAACAATGCGCAATTCAACATTCTTCCCCGAACTCTGATATTCTTTTAACTACAGGTCTCACAAACACCTGAACTGAATGACTTTAGACAAAATATCCTAGTCTACGGATCTGTTTGTGATGATGTCAGCAAGAATGTTTCCTTTCATTGTTTTTATGGCTTAAAGAGGGTAAAACTGAGTTAGCCTTTGTGAAAACAGAAGGTGCAGGTTCAGAAGTGGGGGTGGCTGGCGATGCTGTGACACTTCCAGTCTTGCTCTGCACTGCCTCACCAGAATGGGGCTTGACATGAACTTGATCGAACATTTAGGGCAAAAAGGCTGACGAGCTGGGCTGCCAAAGAGACTACCTCCAGAGGAGGTCACAGCCTGTTACCTCCAGCTGCCAACAGCATGGTGGGTGGGAGTGGCTATGTTGCACAGAAACGTGTGAAGTCCTGTGACGCAACAGGAGTCTCCTACTTTCTTAAGAAGATCTTCTGGTTATCCAAGCCTTTCCCGGGACGCTGGCATCATCAGCTCAGGGCACGACAAATGCACTGACCGCAGCCTGTCTTAATAAAAACCTCAATCCCAGACTGCTCACCTTTGCAAAACCAAGTAAAAGACTCCTAGATAAGACAGCAAAGTGTTTAAGTTATTTTTCCTTATTAAGAGGGCATTAGCTGAGAGAATATATTTAAAATACATTTACCCAAATATCCTACTTCCTTTGGAAGGTTGCAAAGAAGCTTTATGCATAACGTCCATAAACTGCAAACACCCAAAGTGTCCATCAACAGATCAATGGATGAGCAAGCTGTGCAGTGATCATCACACGGAAGAAGACTCAGTGATAAGAAAAATAAACTACTATACACATATCAGCACGGATGAATCCAAGAGAGAAATGCCAAGGAAAAGCCCAGACACAGATGGGTATAGGAACTCTGCATACAGTGCAATTCTGCTTACATGAAGGCCCAGAGAGGCTACATTACACCACAGTGAAAGATGCTTAACAGGAAGGAAGGGGCTCATGGAAACGGTCTGTATTTTAAAGGGAGTAGGAGTTTCGTATGGGTGTATGCACTTACACTCAAACTGGACACTTAAAACCTGTGCATTTTATTCATGTCTAGATTATATCTAAATTTAAAAAGAAGGAAGAAAATACACATTTACTTTGAGAAAGCATTGGTAGTGGGTTGAATGATAGCCTCCATCTGAAAAGACACGTATATCCATGTGGAACCTGTGAGTGTGACCTTATTCAGAAAAGGGTCTCGCAGACATAACTAAATTAAGGATCTCCAGTTGAGGTCATCCTGGATTATCTGGAAAGATCCTAAATCTGATGACAATTGTCCTTATAAGAGGAGACAGCCATGTGAAGACGGAGGAGAGACTACAGTGATGCAGCCACAAGCCAAAGAATGCTGGGAGCAACCAGAAGCTGAAAGAGGACAGGGAAGTTTCTGCCTGGGAGTCTTTGGAGGGAGTATAGCCCTGTCAGCACCTCAATTTCACAATCCTGGCCTCTAAAACTGTGAGAATACATTTCTGTTGTCAAAGCCACCCAGTCTGTGGTAAATATTACAGCGGTCCTAGGAACTAACACAAAACCTATGCAAAATAAAGAAACTCATTAATTGTCCTATGACTGACCACTTGCTCTCCAAAGCCAAGATAAATGGCCTCTCTCCCATGTGTTCAGGCCTCAGGGACATCACCAGCGTGGTATGCAACTTACGCTGCAGGCCAGCAGAGGCTGTGCTCTGGCTTTCCATTCTGCTGAGTGTGAATCCCTAGGACCACTTAGGTAAGGTGGCACTCCAGCTTCTGAAAGTATCTCTGCCCTGTGGAAGGGCCTCGGCTGTGTAAAATACTCTGACAATGGCCAAGGAACGTTCATCACATAAATTGGGATTTGCCACCAGTAAACTGAAAAAGGTCTCTACTGAGCCCAAAGCAAGAGACTGGCAGGCACCTGCTGTTCCTCACTGGAAAAGGACTGCTAAGAAGGGACTGGACCTGTTAACAGCTCAGACAAGGGCTAACAAGTGGTGGTACTCACACTCCCAGTTCAGGATTTCCTCCTGCCAGGGGTGGGCAACCCTGGGAGTGGGACAGTTTTCAAATCTGTTAATGGTTACACAAATACCTACATAATATTCTTGACATTGTCTCTTCAATTCCAAAGCCTAAAATATTTACTATCTAGCCCTTTAAGAAAAAAACTGCCAACTCTGTGCTAGACAGAGGGGCCTAATCATGGACAGAAGACTAGTTCCCACAAAATAGCTGTAAGATCTACTAAAATGGAATGATAGAGACTGACAGTGGGAAAAAAATAAGACTACATAATAGTATGGTCTCATTTTTTCTAAAAATAAAAAATATATATAAGTTATCCATGAAACAAGAATTGAGACTCTATTAACGGTGGTGATCTGCGTAGTGAAAATGTGTTTTTTTAGAAAGTCTTGCTTATTTGTATTTTCTAATTTTTTACCATACACATATAATATTTCTGTAATCTCATTATGGAAAAAAAATTAAATTTCAATACATATTAATACATTTGTGTAACATCTTATTTTACTAATCATTTTACCTATGTGATCTGAATAAAATCCTATGAGAGTTTTGTCACAGGACATATATTTCACAGGTGAAAAACAGGAAATTCACATAGTACAAAGTACGTACCAAGTGCTAGCAAATAAGAAACTCGGAGTGAGAACCCACATCCCATCTGGAAACTTCCTCTAGTGCTGCCTGTCAAAAGTCCATAATCATATAAAAGGGGATATTGTATTAGATTATAAAAGGACCTTGGACACAGAGTGAATTCCTCCTGGATACAGCCAAAGGAGTAGATGTAGTCAGGCTGGCTTTAAGACTTACAGCAGTGTGCTGAGGTCCAATTCTAAAGCACCAAAGTCCACAGCACCTATTCTGCACCAAGTATGATTTATATTCATAAAGTGTCAAGTGTAAAAGCAGTTTTTTCAAACCATTCCAGAAATGTGGAGTATTCCTAAATTCATTTAAAATGGGTTATTATATTTTATGATTTCCTCTTAAGAAATATTTTCTATAGTTATTTTATAACAAAGTAACAATAGCTAATACGAAAATGTTTCAAGCATACAGAAAAGTATGAGAAATAATGTAACAAATACTGACGTATCCACCATCTGCTCATTTTGCCTTTGCTTTGGGATATATTTAATATAAAAAATAGTACATGCACACAGTTGAAACCCCTTATGTAACCCCTATCCTACTCATTCCTTCTCCTCTCTCCAAAGATTCTAAATTTTAATTATTCCCATATATGTTTTCATATTATGCTACCTGTAAACCCATAGACACATGTGATGTTGATATGTGATGTTTTTAGAAGAAACTTACTGCACAGATCCTCATGTACTTTTTCCCTCTCCAGATTATACTTTAGAGATTTATCTATGCTTTTTATACATGCAATTCTACTTCATTATAATCATACTGTGATATTCATTGTTTAAAAAATACCCATTCTCTTGTTGAATGTCAATTGTTTTGTTCCAGCTCTTTGGTATTACAAATGATCCTACAATGAACATTTGTCTATATACTTCTTTAGGTATATATCTAAGAGTTTCCTTTGAGGTTTACGATTAGAAACAGAACTAAAAGAAACTAACTGTAAATGCACTTAACAACATGATGAAGCTTCACATTGTGTAGTCAGTCATTCACAGACATGCCCTCTTTTACTTCTGATTAAGGCACATGTCTTACATTGTAAACTTATCAAGAGATCTTGGTTAAGAAAGAGGAAAAGGTACTATGCATGTAATATTCTTTTGTAGAACAAAAAGTCCATTATCACGAAATTCGTTCTTGACATTGTAAACTCAAGCGATAATATGAGGCTCTCCTGGGCAAACAACTGAGACAAAGTTTAAAGACAGCTGAGATGAGAGAACAACAGTCCAGAGGGCTCTGAAACTCAGTAAATCAAATAGTAGGTACAGATGTATATGCATTTTCCTTCAGGAGGGGACCCATAGCTTTTACTCAATTTTTAGGGAGTCCACAGCCCCAAAGAGGTTTAGATGGTTGTGTTTTTCTTTCTGAAAGTATACAGCAATGTGACAAATTAATATTACATGGCACCCAAGGGAAGCACTATAAGAACACCTTACTTTCCAAATCCAGCCTTCCAGACAGACTAAAAATTTACCAACACATCCAGAGGAAGATAATTATAATATAAATGACTTCAGAATTCTTTAATCCAGAAAAAAATCATAAATCATAACCCAAGTCCTATGACTAATGTTTATGTGTAATATTGTAAAAAAAAAAATTTATTTTAGATTTCCACTGAGAAATGTCTAAAGACCAAGTCCATTCTTCTGTTTCTAAGGAGAATGAGACAGGTGAGAGCAACTGAAAACACTGAAGTTCTGCTGCAACGATAACATGGAGAAAAGACATGAAAAATGCTGTCCTGTTTCTCTCCATATTCAATGCATTGCAAGGTTTTTCTTTTTAAATCACTAGGTAAAGTAATCAGGGAATCAAGCTAAAAGGGAGCAGACAATGTAAACTGGACCAGGGCAATCTACAGATTCCTCTATCATGTACCAAGATGCCCTCGTGGGAAGAGACCCAACCAAGTTATCCCCACCTTCCAGAAGGACTGTGTGGGTGGTGAGACTGAGGCTCATCACCTTAGCAACAGCTCTAAACATATGTGCAGTGACACCAGCTGATTTCTTAAAGCTGTAAACAGAGAATAATGAAAAAATTCTGAATTAAATTAAGGATCACTCACCCCTCCCCTTCCTACTCCACCCATTCTTTAAATCTCACTGGTATCAACTGAGAGTAATTCCATGTACGCAAACATGATTTTAATTCCCAGATATACCAAACATTCTGCATAATTATATACTCATAGAAAGCAAAATAAGGCCTTTGGATTAATTATCTTAGTGCAAACTCATATACGAACATGAAGTGGCCGCAAGTCGGCAGAGTGTGTGGTACAAGACAGTGAGCCTAAAGACGCTGCACTCCCCCATGGGGATTTCTGGGCCTATGCTGACCCACACAGCTCCATGCCCTCCTCCCTATATGGTCACCTGATCCCCTCTCATCCCTCCCTCAGGCCCACCCCTTCCAAGGTTTCTGTTACTTACTTAGCACCTGGACTCAAAGCCCAGGGCAGTACTAACAGATCAGCTCCACAAACCAGAAAGTCACAACAGAAGAGAAGAATGGTATGGTGGGTCTGCAGCCTGGGGAAAGCAGGCCCTCAAGAGAGGGTCCAGGCCAGACCATGCACTCCTGGTAAAACAGAATGCTGTCCAAGGTATCAGCCTCAGAATCCATTTCCATCTTCATTTGAAAAAACACAGTTCATTTCATCTTCGGGGAAGAAAATGTAGAATTCTCTGGAGATTTTGTGACCTTGGAAGGAAATCATTTAGTCTATGATAAACCAGTAATAGTATAAATAGGTGTACTCTGAACAAGGCTTGCCAAGAGATTGCCCAATATGAACTAAATAGGAAGGGGTAAGGGCTTGACTGAAATGACATTATTTCATAGTAACTCCCACCTATGGTCTTCATTAAGTTGATAAATATCCATCCCACTATCTTTAGTTTTATTCCAGTGTGTAATGTGATAAAGGATAACATTTTTTCCTTCTTTCCTTTCTACCATATTTTGAAACCAAACTTGATATTTCATGTTGTAAAAATCTATTTATGGGCCCTACAGATACACTTCTTAGTATAATCATTACATTTAAATACTAAATAGTCCAAGGAAACACAATTACATGTTAAAACTAAGATGGTAAAAATGCTCTGAGAAATTGTTTTTATAGAATACAGTAGTTCTCCCTCATCCAAAATTTTGCTTTCCATGGTTTCAGTTACCTACGTTCAACCACGGTCCAAAAATATTATAGGGAAAATTCCCCAAATAAACAATTCGTTAAGGTTTAAATTGTGCACCATTATGAGTAGTGTCACGAAATCTCATGCCCTGCTGGTCTGGACATGAATCATTAGTCCCCTGGTAGCCGTGTCGGTGATCAGATCAACTGTCAAGGTATTGCAGTGCTTGTGTTCGAGTAACCTTATATTATTTAATAATGGCCCCAAAGTGCAAGAGTAGTAATGCTGGCAATTTGGTCATGCCAAAGAAAAGCCATAGAGTGCTTCATTTAAGTAAAAAAGGTGAATATAGTACAAAAGATATTTTGAGAGAGAGCATGCACACAAGCGACCGACCACATCTACATAACTTTTACTATAGTACAGTTATAACTTCTATTTTATTATTGTTGTTGTTAATCTTGTACTGTGACTAACTTTATCATAGGCATGTACGTATAGGTATAAATGAAATATATATACGGTTTGCTACTCTCCGCAGTTTCATGCATCCATTGGGGGGTCTTCAAACGTATCCCCTGCAGATAAGGGGGTCTGAGGTTTCAGACAACCATTGGAGGTCTTGAAATGTATCCCCTGTGGAAAAGGAGGTCTCCTATAATCAAATTTGTTTACTGGGATTGTCTTTCTGCAGTCATTTACCTCCAAATGGAAAAGGGTGGGAAAAGGGAAAGAACTGAAGGAAGAGAAGGCCTACATTGCATGTTCTGAAAAATATATCATTTAGATGTTTTATAATTCTGAACTCAGGATGCAGAAACAATTGAAATTATGCACTACTGTCTGTTCCCAAATCTAAGTGCATTTTCATTAACCCATTTCCCACTTGCCCTGAGAATACTTGCCAGTGGGGCTTGGGGCTGGAGCATTTACCCTGAGATAACTCACAGGATTACAGTCCCAACCTTACCCCCAAAGTTTGCCATGAAATTTCTCACCTTTATTATTATTTTCACATCGCCCTAGTATATCGATAGTCTTTGGACACAAATGACATCATTCTATTTATACCATTCTGCTTTTAGTAGTGGTACTTCCATTTACAAAATATAGTTATTCTCGATCGCTGAAAATGTCAAAGCCTAGAAAATGTAGCATTCCTATGCGTGATGTTAAATTAATGCTGGCAGCAAGCTGCACTTTTTCCTAAACGGAAAAAGGGTTAAGGAATATCTAAGTTTCTGAACAGATACAAATCAACATTTATAAACTCCAACACTTTGTTTTTAAAGATCTAGCTATTTAAATTGCATCTGTGGCAAATTCTTTCCCTGTAAAAATCATCTCAGATTTGTCTTCTTATGCTAACTTTCTTAAAAGTCAGAGTAAACAGGTACTCCTATGCATGTGGGCGGCGGGGTGGGAGGAGGGCACTGACAGTACAGGGAGGGGGTACATGCCAATCTTGGACTGAAGATGTGCTAGAATGAACCTGATTCAGAATTTTACTTCACTGAGAAAACACAAAGTAGCAATGAGTCTAAAGTTAGCCTGATGACAAGCATATTAGTACCTTTAGAGAGAAAAATTATGAGGTTTACTCCCAAAGATTCATTGTTCGTGCTTTTCAAGGAAGTACCTCGAGCTCGGAGAAAGGAATCAAAGTGCAGAGAAATGTCAAGCCACACTCCTCTCCATCTCTCCTTCCCCATGCACTGTCTCTGTTCAATGTGCTGTTTAGCTGGCCACGCAGGACTCTTCCTTGCTCCAAAAGACTAGGGTAAACTAGTAAGGGGAATATGAAGGTACTCTGGAAATCATGAATTATAGGGCTGTTTTAGGTCTGTGGAATGTGCAGGTCAGACCTCTGAAAACCGACGGTGTGGCTATGGATGTAAACATAAGCACTACACAGCTCTACCACTTACTACCAGCTGAAATTGTGAGCAAGAGATTTAACCTATGCCTCAGTATCCTCCTCTGTAAATTGGGAAAAAATCACTGTCCTGTCCTCCAGGGAGTGGAGGCAAGTGCTTGGTACACACTGGCAACTGTAATTAATGATAGTGTCCTACTCCCTTTGGTCAGTGACTGGGGTTTAACGATCCATTTCAAATTGCATTTGCGCAGTGCTTTACTTTCATGTTATTTTATTTAAAGCCTCTAACTAGCCTCAGCTCAACAGATGGTATTATTTCCACTTTACATTTGAAGGCAGGAGTTGATATGATCCAAAGATACACCCTTCGTGGGAGTGATGGGCCAGGCCTCCAGGCAGGGCCTCCAACTGAGGACCATCTCAGAGTTGCAGTAGGGTCAGTAAGCTCCAAGTGAACTGAATGATACAGATTTTATCTTCTTGGGGATAAAATAATTCCATCTTCCAAAATCACTCATGAATAAAGGAGTCTTTCCCTCCCACTGTCTAAAAGGCTCCTCAAGAGTCTCAAGGATGAATCCCCAGTATTTCTTCAAGGTCTCGGAGAATGTGTCAAAGAGAATGCATCTAAGAGAACACTGAAGGGCTAAGGAGGGTCAAGGACCTAAGAATGAACAGGGACAGGAGTGACGGCTTGCTCACTTGGCTGGGGGAAGCTTGACTGAGGCCTTCACACTGAGGGAGACAGTTCACAAGTGTTAAGGTTAAATTTGAGGGCAGGAAAGATGATTTTGGTAGCAGCATAGCTCTTGATAAAAAATAAAAATTACAACAAATATAAAGGTGAGAAACTGAATGACTGAAAATTTTCATCTTCATCAAATAAACACCAAATTACATTTTCTCTGGTTTCATTATGAGGCTTCTTATGGAAAATACCAGTGAAAAAGAACAGTTGGAAGAAGTAATAAGTCATAGAAAAAAATATATAAACATATGACATAACTGAAACAAGAGTGGACAAGGAGCATGAAGAAAGGTAGAGCTGCGAGGTGTTCCAGGTGGTCTAAAAAGTCACTAAAATCATTTCCTACAACTCCACACAAAAATTGCTTCGCACTTTACACAGGTTTAAAAATTTGGGAGCATCCACCAGCGAAGGTAAGCAAAAGGCTGGCTTTCCACACATCACTCTTCCATGATGACTACGAAAAATATATATATATAATTCCCAAATGTGCAGAGAATTTATTAAAAAAAAAAAAAAACTAAAAAAATCAAAAAGGAGAGAAAAAAGACAAGTCAGAACAAATAGAAAGCCCAATATGATGGAACTAAATGTTTATTAAGTACAAAAGTAAAAGTGCTAAGGAATCCAGTTAAAAGACAAAGTTTGTCAGACTGGAATGGAAAAAGTAATCTACCTACCTCAGAATAAGGGAAGAATATCTAAAATCTAAAAATCTGGAAAGATTTAGAGAAAAAGAAATATAAGACATACCAGGTAAATATTGAGCAGAAGAGCTAAGGTTGCTGCATGAATACTGGATGCAGGCTTGAGGCCAAAACACAATTCATGAGATAGTTAGTCACACTGTAACAGAACAAAGGGTTCCTTTCACTAGAGAGATAAGATAATTCCAAATATTTATGCACATAATAAGACAGTGTGGGGGTTCAGAATGAGCCACTCCAAGATATGTCTCTGTGGTATGGGGATTGTTTTGAGCTAAAGGCAATTTTAGCTCCAGACTCAAGAGAAAATTCTGACACTCCTTAAACTACCTAGAAGAACCTGAATTAGGGGCCTTGCCCATAACAGGAAATTATCAACAATAGTATGGCAGGGTGAACTTCTATTTACTAAACATCTGTTCTTACCGTCCTATGATGACTCTTTAATGCTCTCACTGTGCATTACTTCCCCACCTCAAAATGTCTGTCTTACTTCAATCCCCTATTTCATCTCTGAACATATGTATGTATTAAATTTGGTTATTTTCTCTTGCTAATCTGTCTCATGTCTACTTGATTACTAGACCAGCCAAAAGAACCTTGAAGTCCTTCCCTCCCCACAACAGCATCAAAGTAAAGAGCAAAAATGGACAGAACAGGGAAAATAGATACAGCCACAATCACGGGAGTAGACTTTAAAACCTTTCGCTAACTAATGAACCAAAGAGACAACCCCCACCAAAAATTAGAACATGATAGCAAGTCTGATCCAATGAGCATATACAAAACATTTCAAACAATAATTGCACAATGTCCATGCTTTTCAGGAACACAGGGAACAAACGCTCATGAAAACTGACCACACACTGTAAGAACAAGTCTAAATAATTCTGAAAGGACCCACTTCTTACACCACAATACAATTTAGACAGGGGAGTGGGTAATCATGAACACCTTAAATCTGAGAATTAAGAAATGTACTTCTAAGTATAAAGGTCCAAAAGGAAATCAGAGTGGGAATTAAAAACCTTCAAAATTGAGAATGACAACATACTACACAGTCAATTGGGAAACCTAAGTAAAGAAGTTTTTAAGAGGGAAATATATTTGTCTAGAAGGCATCCCAATAAAGACATTTTTAAAAATCAGAATATACCCGAAAGCATGGAAGGAAAACGTGACAAGAACACAAAAAGCAAATATATAACAGAGGCTAATCAAAGTCTAAGGTAGATTTTTATTTTAAATGACCCATGAAATAGAGAAGCTAAATGATAAAGAACAAGCTAAGTCATGCAAAAGGAAAGCAATAAAGAAAATTATGAAAGGCTTTCTGACCAGTAGAGGGAAAGGAGACCATGCTAGACGAACAGGACCTAAAGGAGGTGACCATATACAATGCATGGACCAGATGCTAGCTGGGATAAAACACTGGAACACAAAAGGTCTCTCCATGGTGAGGCATTTGATAAGACGGAAGCTTACTAAAATGGTGACAATCACTGAATGAAAAAGAGGTAAGATTTTTTTAAAGTTAATAAATATATATGTGTGTATCAGGGTTCAGCCAAAGATATGGATATATGTTAAACAGGTAATATATTAAGAAATTTATTGCAAGAAATTGGCTTACAGTATTGTGAGGGCTGGCAACACAATTCTGAAATTGACAGGATGGGTTCTAGGGCAGAAGCCTCAGCTTCTCCTTGTCTCAAAGTCTTTGAACAGATGGAGTCAGGCCATCCACTTTACCTGGGATGCTATGCCTTACTCCAACCAACTGATCGTGGGCTGTATACACGCCTACAAATTCATAGCAACACCTAGTCTAGTGGTTGAATAACTGAGCACTGTAGCCTAACCAGGTCAATCCATCTAACTGACCATGTCACATGGATGTACACACACATGTACTTATGAATGCATGCATGTAAACACACACAAAAGTTCTCTAGGCAGTAAAAATGTGATGTTTTATTTTTCCTTATCACTGTTTCCTAATTTTCCAAAATGCAGAGGATTGCTTTAGCTAAAAAAATGTTATTTTAAAAAAAGAGAACAAGAGGTAACCACAAACAAGCCTATCTTAAAACTGATATTAGAGAAACAGTATTTAGTCCTCCACCTTCAAGGACAATGTCAGTCAGCCGCAGGTATCTCTTAAAATGTCCTTTGAGGCTGAGGAAGTTCTCTTTTTTCTCAGTTTGCAGAATATTTTTATCGCAAATAGGCATGGAATTTTGTGAAATACTTTTATTTATTTATTTATTCATTTGTTTGTTTGTTTGCATCTTTCGAGGTGATCTTATGGGTTTCCTTTTTATTATGTAAATGTGGTATACTACATTGATTTTTGAAAGTTAAACTAAATTTGAATATCTGAGATAAACCCTACTTGCTTGTGATGTATTATTATCCTGTTATATTGCTAAATTCAATTTGCTACAAAGTAATGATTTTTATAACTATATTCATATGAGTGGTGGCCTGTAGTTTTCCTTTCTCATCACATCCTTCTCTGATTATGGTATCAAGGCAATCCTGCTTCATGGAAAAAGGTGAGGTGTGTTCTCTCCTGTGCTGTGGAGCCTGTGTATAATTGGCATTACTTATTATTTAATGGATGGTAGAAATCACCAGTGAGGCCATCTTGGACTGTAGGATTCTTTGTGTCAAGAATTTTAATTAAATATTCCATTTTTTAATAGATAAAGGGCTATTCAGGCAATCTATTCTTCAGCAAGCTTAGGTAGTTTGTGTATTTTAAGAAATTTGTCCATTTCCTCTGAATTGTCAAATTTATTGGCATAAAGTTGTTAATAAATTTTCCTTATCCTTTTAACAGCTATAGAATCGTAGAGATGTTCTCTCCCTCATGCCTGATGTTGAAATTTTGTCTTCTTTTTTCTAATCAGTTTGGCTAAAGGTCTTTCAGTTTTATTTATCTTTTCAAAGAACCAACTTTTGGTTTCACTAATTTTTATCTATTGTATTTTCTTAAATTTTCATTTTGATAGATAAAGCACAGGTCAAAACTCTACTCCCATTCAGATTTTTTAAAGCTAAGAAGAAAACTCTGTCAACCTAATTAAAGGAATCTACTAAAACTCAAGAGGTAACGTTAATTGTAAAAGACTGAAAACTTCTCCCCTAAGACTATGAACAAGGTAAGAATGCCCACTGTCAACACGTCTATTCAGTACTGTACTACAGGTCCTAGATAGTGCAATAAGGTAAGAAAAAGAAATGGAAGGTATACAGAATGGCAAGAAAAGTAAAACTTATCTTTAGTCACATCGGACATAAACATCTATGTAGAAAATTCCATGAAATCTATTTTTTAAAAAATTACTACTTATGAGTTTAACAAAGTTCCAAGATTGGTCATTATTTTAAAGAATCAACTGTATTTCTATGCATTATCAACAAACAATAGGAAACTGGAATTAAAAACAAAACAATTGCAATAGCATCCCCCGAATTAATAACTTAGGAATAAAGTATGTGCCAGATCTCTCTAAAGAAACATAAAATTCACTATTGTTTAGATGTCAATTCTCTCTAACCTGTTCTATAGATTCAGCACAATCTCAATCAAAATTCTGGCTTTTTTTTTTGTATTTATTGATAGTGATTCTGAAATGTACATGAAAATATAAAGGAATCGCTGATAGCCTAAGCAATGTTGAAAAAAAAAACAAAGTGAAAAGACATACGCTATCTGATTTCAAGACTTCCTATAAAGCTACAGTAATCAAGAAACTGTGATTCTGGCATAAAGACTGACATGTAGATCAATGGAACAAAACAGAGTTCAGAAATAGACACATACCTTTACACTCAACTAATTTTCAATAAAGGTAAATCAGCTAAATGGGAAACGACCCTGTTAACAAGTGGTGCTGGGATAACTGGATAGCCTTATGCCAAAAAAAAAAGACCTTTAACCTGATCTTATACAAAAATGATCTCAAAATAGATTACAGAAATGAATACAAGAGCCAAAACTACGTAACTTCTAAAGAAAACATAAGAGAAAATCTTTGTGACATTGGGTTAGAGAAAGATTTCATAAGACACAAAAAGTATGAAGTATCTAAGAAAAATATGTTAGGTTGGACTTCATCAAAACAAAAACCTTTGCTCTTCAAAAGACACTGTTAAGAAAATGAAAAGAAAAGCCACAGACTAGAAGAAAATATTTACACAACATAAATCTGGTGATGGACTGGTGTCTAAAATATATAAAGAACTAAGACACAGAATATATTAAAAAACTCTCAGTAAAACAACCCAATTTTTTTAAATAGACAAAAAAGACAGATATGAAGAAATGGATACTTCATCAAACAACATACATAAGTGACCAAATTTATTTCTAAGTACATGGAAAGATAATCAACATAATTTGTCATCAGGGAAATGGAAATTAAACCCACAATGGGATGCCACTAGATATCCACTAGAGTGGCCAAAATTAAAAAGACTGACCATATAAAGTGATGGTGAGAATACAAAGCAATGGCTGTCATTGTTGATGGGAACATGAAATTGTTTAGTCACTTTGGGAAACAGTTTGGCAGGTTTCTTAAAATGTTAAAACATTCCCCTACCATATGACCCAGAAATCTCAATCTCAGATATTTATCAAAGAGAAAGTAAAACATATAGCCACACAGTGTTTTGTATGCAACTATTCATAGCAACTTTATTCATAAGTTAAAACTGGAAACTGTACAAATGTCTAACAACTGCTGATTGGATAAACATGACATATGTATCCAATGGAATGGCATGCTAAGTGAAAGAAAGCAGTCACAAAACACTTTACACTGTATGATTCCATTTATGTTAAATTCTAGAAAAAGAAATCCTATTGTGACTAAAGCATATCAGTGGTTTCCTGGATCTAGGGGATAGGAGGAAGGTAGTATTGGCATAGGGACACTTCTTGGGATAATGGAGATGGTTCTATGTCACGACTGTGGTGACGGAAACATGACCATACTGATCTGTTAAAACATCACATTTTACATTTAAAATTGCTGAATTTAATTGTATTTAATTGTCTCAATAAAGCTCTCAAAAAGTGAGGGTGGGAGAGGATGTAGAGAGGGTGGGAAAGGACATAGAGACAAGTATCACCATCTCTATAAGAGGACTTCTGCTGCAAAGGGGAGAAAGAAATGGGGTGACAGCTGGTGGTAAAAGTGGGCAAAAGAAGGACAAAAGGAGAGTATGTTTGCACGCTGATAGGAGTACTCCACAATCATCCAATCCAAAGGCAAGCTGAGGGAAAGGAGGGAGCACTCCTGGAAGCAGTGGCTTCAGCAAGAACAGCAAGACTTTGTACTGGGCAGAAAGCAGAGCCTATGGGCACAAAGGGAAGGCTGCTGGGATGTGCACGCGGCTTCTCTAGACTGACTGTGAGAGTGGTTCTGATGGCTGCCTCAGGGTATGGAGCCAGAGACTGCTGCAGAGCTGGGAAGGAGGCCGACTTTCACTGCAAATTTTCATTACTCACCAAGTTAAATAATTGGTTCTCATCTCCTAAAGTGTACACATGCAGTCTCACTTAAATAGAACCATATCAAACTTTTAAAATAAACTCTCTAACATGTTTGTAAGTTAAATTATGGAAATCTGGGTTCTTTTTGTGTTTTTGTCATTAT
>NW_006494614.1:63517674-63532505 GCF_000325575.1 Pteropus alecto
ATGTATGTCTGCATGCACATGTGCAAGGGTATCTCTGTGATGCCACATAGTGTTCAACAATTCCATGATACGAAATGTCCAAAATAGGCAAATCCATAGAGACAGTGGTTTTGCTTAGGGCTGGGGAGGGGGAAATGATGGGGTGTGTATTGATTTCTTTCTAAGGTGATGAAAATGTTCTAAAACCGTGTTACACATGTCTGCAAATATACTAAAGACTATTTTAAATGTGTGAACTATATCATGTGTCAATTATATAGCAATAAAGCTATTATTTTCTTATAAAGCATAAAAGAAGGTTCTCCAGAGATGGACTGCTGGGCAAATGATAGGCCCTGTGATGGCTAAGCATGCACCATGCCCAAGGTCAGGGTCAGAAGCAGGGTCCAGGCTAGTACAGCCCTTCCCCAATACTCACTGGCAAGAAGCACATCTCAGTATGGCTTCTGGAGAAATGTGCACCCAAGACCTCTCTGCCCGCTCTTCTGTGCTGGTCAGTGGGCAGCCAGGCACTGGGGGTCACATAAATAAAGGTTTCGCACTGTTATTAGAGCTGCTCTGCAAAGTCAGCAGCAAGCAAATACCGCCCCTCCTTCTGTACAGCTCTCACATGAATGTTAAGGCCTGTGCTTGAGGCCACTTCCTCTTGCTCCAGCGTGTCCAGACTACATTCTGCAGCTACAGCCATGCCACTCCTCAGCAAAAAATGTGTCCTAGGGCTGGCCCCTATCCAGCAAATGACCCAGTTTGGCATTAAGATCCCCTATCAACATAGCTTCCACCTGCATCTGGGAATGTCTGCAGCTCAGCTAACCAGGTTTACTTAGCATGTTTTGTACATGCTGCAAGTTGTGCAAGATACTGATGGCACAGAGCTAAAGAGGGCATGAGTGTCCTCCAACATTGCTTTATGGGCCCCCCCAGCCCTCTTTCACTCATTGTTTCTTCTACGCAGTGGCACATTTAAGCAAAAAGGACCGTTACAACAAAATTATTTCTAAAATTACATGTTTGAAAAGAGGATATGGAATAATTAAACCTTAAGTATTTAAGTATTAACTTTACAAGGTCTATTTACTTCATCCTAACACTGATGTAAAACTGTAAGACATGAGAGGGTAAACAGGAAGCTTCTACCTGGCTCTACAGAGCATCTCAAAAGGGGAGCCAGAAACATTGGCAGGAAGATTCATCACAAATGAACTTCAGTCCCAGGCACCTGGACAGACCTGGTCACATATTTATGTAACGTAACATTTCTAATGCCCAGACATGCAGCTAACACAACACCACACCCATCAGCTCTGAAACACCAAAAACAAGACAGCCCTTGCAACTGAGCATGCGCTACCAGGTCAACAGGAAGGTAGACCTTGGGCAGAGCTGGGGCAGTGAAGACCTCCGCAGGCTGTGTGCCCTACGTCTACAATGACTGGCAGGAGTCCTACCCACTGGACATACTATCCCCACCAGGGAGGCAAATCCAGACAGCTTCATCCCTGCCCCCATTCTCAGGGTCTACCAGCTATGTCATTTACTGCTTTTAAATAATATACTGTATGGTGACTGAAAAACATGTCTTTACTCATTCAAATCCTCTGAGGCATGCACCTTCACAAATTAATTTTACAAGTGATAAACAAATTTTGCATTCAGCAAAAAAAAAAAAAAAATTCTTGTTGAAGCAAATATCTCACTAGAATTTGAAAAGCCTCCTTCTCCCTCACTCTGAATTTTTTGAAAAAGGAAACTCTGCTTTTTCGCAACAGGTTTGCCGCCAGAACACAGGTGTTGTGAAAATCAGTGCTATATTTAAGCCTAAATGGGAAAGAAAAAGACTCACATCAACATCGTTGTCATTGGACACGTAGATTCTGGCAAGTCTACCACAACTGGTCATCTGATTTACAAATGTGGTAGGACTGAAAAAAGAACCACTGAAAAATTTGAGAAGGAGGCTGCTGAGATGGGGAAGGGCTCCTTCAAGTATGCCTGGGTCTTGAATAAATTAAAAGCTGAACGTGAGCGTGGTATCACCATTGATAGCTCTCTGTAGAAATTCGAGACCAGCAATTATGTGACCATCAGTGATGCCCCAGGACACAGAGACTTTATCAAAAACATGATTACAGGCACATCAGGCTGACTGTGCTGTCTTGACTGTTGCTGCTGGTGTTGGTGAATCTGAAGCAGGTATCTCCAAGAACGGGCAGACCCATGAGCATGCCCTTCTGGCTTACACACTGGGTATGAAACAACTAATTGTTGGTGTTAACAAGATGGATTTCATTGAGCCGTCTTACAGCCAGAAGAGATATGAGGAAATCGTTAAGGAAGTCAGCACCTCCATTAAGAAAACTGGCTACAACCCTGACACAGTAGCATTTGTGCCAATTTCTGGATGGAATGGTGACAACATGCTGGAGCCAAGTGCTACTATGCCTTGGTTCAAGGGATGGAAAGTCACCCATAAAGATGGCAGTGCAAGTGGAACCACACTGCTTGAAGCTCTGGATTGTATCCTGCCAACTTATCCAACTGACAAGCCTTTGCGTCTGCCACTCCAGGATGTCTACAAAACTGGTGGTATTGGTACTGTCCCTGTGGGCTGAGTGGAGACTGGTGTTCTCAAACCCGGCATGGTGGTCACCTTTGCTCCAGTCAATGTAATAAATGAAGTAAATAAAGTCTGTTGAAATGCACCACGAAGTTTTGAGTGAAGCTCTTCCTGGGGACAATGTGGGCTTCAATGTCAAGAATGTATCTGTCAAAGACGTTCGTCATGGCAATGTGGCTGGTGACAGCAAAAATGATCCACTAATGGAAGCAGCTGGCTTCACCGCTCAGGTGATTATCCTGAACCACCCAGGCCAAATCAGTGCCAGATATGCACCTGTGCTGGATTGTCACACAGCTTACATAGCTTGCAAATTTACTGAGCTGAAGAAGACTGATCATCATTCTGGGAAAAAAGCTAGAAGATGGCCCAAAGTTTTTGAAATCTGGTGATGCTGCCATTGTTGATATGGTTCCTGGCAAGCCCATGTGTGTTGAGAGCTTCTCTGACTATTCTCCTCTGGGCCGTTTTTACTGTTCATGACATGAGACAGACAGTTGCTGTGGGTGTCATCAAAGCAGTGGACAAGAAGGCAGCTGGAGCTGGCAAGGTCACCAAGTCTGCCCAGAAAGCTCAGAAGGCTAAATGAGTATTATCCCCAATACCTGCTATCCCAGTCTTAATCAGTGGTGGATGAACGGTCTCAGAACTATTTGTCTCAATTGGCCATTTAAGTTTAATAGTAAAAGACTGGTTAATGATCACAATGCATCGTAAAACCTTCAGAAAGAAAGGAGAATGTTTTGTGGACCATTTGGGGGTTTTTTTGTGTGTGGCAGTTTTTAAGTTATTAGTTTTTAAAATCAGTACTTTTTCATGGAAACAACTTGACCAAAAATCTGTCACAGCATTTTGAGACCCCATTAAAACAAAGTTTAATGAGGAAAAAAAAGGGGGGAACTCTAAGAATTGACTTCATGAATATTAGACAAGTCTCCAAATATAAAATGCTTAAGACAATCAATATTTCAGCAAGTGGAGTCTCACTGAGCAGCACTAACCATGTAAATAAAGCCAGCCAGCCTCCTGCACCAGCAGCCCCATGGCCAGGTGAAATGCCAGGAACCTCACAATGTTGGATGGAGAGCAAGGTGTGCTCAGGCAGTCTGCTGCTCCTCAGAGACAGGGACCACTTACAAAGCTGCAGGAATCAGATCTGATTCATCTGTGGGTATTCTATTATCAAAGTGTGCTTCCAATAAAAAGGCTGGGAATGATGTGGCAAGCTCCACTCTCCTAGTCCTTTTAGGAAAGAAAAGGCACAAAAGCAGGAAGGGAACAGGTGAACAGACCTTCAAAGCCCCAAGAGGGGGTTCACAGCTTGACTCAATACTCACTAGAATGCAAGAAAATGCTGAAACGACATGATTTGTTTTCATCTAAAACACCAGGAAAAAAAAGTCTAAATATTGCCAACTCCTCCCAAATAGAGAGACACTGGCTGTATGTGGAGGTCTCCAGGCCAGTGGCAGGTCTGGAGGAGGAGCAAAGGCCATGGACCCATCCATTATCATTTTACAATAAGCTCACTCCCTGCTTACTCCCAGCCAAAGCAGGCCTTGCTGGTGACTCTCAGAAAATGGGCAAACGACTACAGGAGTTCCTGCAAGGACCAAACACCATGAGCAACCACGGCAACAGCAACCACAAAAAGGAAGAGCTGACATTACCACTTCTGAGATAAATTTTTCATCAGCTGGACTGTTTTGCCTGAGAGATCTAATCAAGGTTGATGAGAACTCAGTAAGATTTCAAAACTCACCTGCAATGAACATCACCTCAATATAAGGTACATGCTCTGCTTCTGAAAATTATCTTTACTAGCTATGGCAATGAACATCAGCATAAGCAAAGAACCAGATCTTCAAAACACAGCCCCACCAGTATTAAAACAAGGTTATTTAAAAACAAAGTCTTTGTTCCATTAACGTACAAAATAAGCAGCAACATGCTTATTTTTCCTTCGTCTTAGAATAAGCAGACATACACTGAGGGGTGGGTAGTTTCTTTTTTTCTTTTTAACGACTGTGGCACATAATCATCTATTTACAGTGACCGCTTATGTTCCACTTAATAGGACATGGAGCCATTAAATAACCCCGTGAAATAAGAGAAGAAACATGATTATTTTCAGCCAGTAGTTAGGGAGACCAGGGCTCAGAAATGTTAAGTGACTTTCCAAGATCAGAAGAAATGGAACTTAGATAAAAATTGAGGGCCTCTGCCTTTAATTCCCGCCTAAATCCTCCAAACTCAAGAGCTAGTGTCATTGGCAAGTGCTGATCCAGAGCAGGAGGGCTGGCCCACAGAAGAAAAAAAAAGAATGCATTAGATGGTCCTGGCCAAGAGCCAGACCCAAAGTGAGATGGCTTCCAACCAGTGGAGTGACGGAATGAATGTAAGCATATGTGATGAGCTTTTAATAATTCAAGGCTGCCTCAGATTATACTGCAGACGGCAAATAAATAGATTGTGAAAGCATTCTGAAAACCTTACCATGAACTGTTGCTCTTCACTAATGAAGCACAGTACCTTTTTTATTCTTGAATTTCTAATCCTTATCTTTTAAAAGACATACCATTTATAGATTACTAACAATGTACAATCTGTTGTGGGTTTTTAAAAATTATTCATTGCTGATTTTCAACAAGTCCAAATGAGACATTTTTTATCAAGAAACTAAAGTGGAAAGTTCCAGAGATGAACACAGATCCCTCCAAGAGAGGCCTCTCTAGGCCTATCATTGACTGGAGGGAGGACAATGGATATGAGCTGACCTTGCTTAGAACAGGAAATAGGCTCAGGAAGCAGGAAGGAGCAGAACGAGGACAGGAGCGAGGATACAGTAAAGAGACACTGCTGGTTCAAATGGCAGCTCTGTTAAAGAAGGTATAGTACAATTTTGGGAACACCCCTTACCCCTAAAAGATGGGGCATGTAATAAACGGCAACAGAAGCTAGTGTATTACCTCCCAGAATGAGCAGAGCTTCTCTCAGGCCCTACAGCCATCATCTCCATAGCCGGGAGTCCTGTACTGGGTAGGGTCAGCCCTGGGCGGCTCCCATCACCCTGAGAGATTGGTAGGCTATCGCGTTAAGACAAAAGCTAATAGTTCAATATCCAGTTTGGCATCTTTTATTCTAAAAATTTACCACAAAATAATCAAAGGGCTGAGGTGGGGACAAGAATTAGTATGCAGGAGGAACAACAGGGACAGACAGTGGAAGAAAAGGTACTGGGAGAGGTGGGCTCTGCCAGGCCTCTGTGTGTATCCCCAAGAGGCGAGGGTCAGTGGCATGAATGAACTTTCCTTAAATATACCCAATACTCTATGAGGTCTGCTGCAAAGGAAGACAAGAGAGACTATGCTGACCAAGTGTTCTGACCGGTTGCAGGAAGCCTGCCAGTAGCCTTGTTCAGGGACCCTCCTGCATAGCTAGTAGAATGTAAAATGGTATAGTCATTGTGGAAAACAGTATGGCAGTTCCTCAGAAAACTAAACACAGAATTACTATTTGATCCAGCAATTCCACTTCTGAATGTATACCCCAAAGAAATGAAAGCAGTCTCAAAAATATACTTGTACTCCATGTTCATAACAGTTTTATTCACAATAGTCAAGACATGGAAGCAACTCAGTGTCTTATCAACAAATGAATGGATAAAGAAAATGTGGCCGATTCATACGATGAAATATTTATTATTTAGCCTTTAAAAGGAAGGAAATTCTGACACTTGTTATAATATGGATGAACTCTGAGGACATACTATGCTGAGTGAAATAAGCCAGACATTAAAAGATAAATACTATATGATTCTACTCACATGAGGTACTTAAAGAAGTCAAATTCATAAAGACAGGGTAGATGGGATGACCATAGGCCATTTGTAAATCACTGGCCTGCACAGCTCGTCCCAGCTGGCCTCCTCCCTTCTGTCTTCCTCATCCTTACCTCCACAGGATGGCCCTTTCCTGACCTGGCCTCCTCTCAGTCTGGTCAGCAGGAGTAGACACACCAAGTGAGGCCTTCTTGTACTCACAGAGGGCACTGTGGCCCCAGGTCCTCACCAAAGTGACTCCTGCAAAAAGCTGGGAAGGAGCTATATTATAACCAAGGGAGTCCTTGCTGGCACTCAGGATTGCAGAGTATCAATGCCCTGGCCACTGCGGTCAGCTCCTTCTGGACTGATCTCTGAGACGTGCCCAAGGCCAACTCTAAGTAGCAGAGCTGTTTCTCTCTGTGGTGGTCATGCAGGGGATCTTTGTCAGTGTAAGATATGAGAGGCAGCAGGTGAGCATTAGGTGAGCGGGCAGAACGAGTACAAGCTGGGGCCCAGCAGAATTCAAGGGGAGGGGCCCTGGGGAGGCTGCCAAGAATGCCTTGCCTTCCCCCAGCAGGGCCGCCTTCTGTCCCTGTAGGTGGACACCAGTACACCTCTCTTGGTCGCCTCAGAAACACAAAGAAGGGGCTGGAACACTGGCTGCTCCATTTCTTTCTTTTCTTTATTTTTTATTTACTGAACACTAGGGTAAAAGTAGTGAAAAATAGTAAGTTCTTTAAAACACAAATGAGGTGCAATTACTACACGCAATTCCTGAAATCTTTAAAAACAGTCCCGTGAACAGGTCTTTTTCCTTTTATGAAACTACAACCACTTCTCATAATTATGGGGCCTCTCCCAGCTCTTCCAGGCCACACCATCCAGGAACTGTGTGCTCCTCCCCAAACACCACCAGGAATGTCCACATCTACAGCTTTGGGTCCCAGGAAGTTCGACTCCTTCACTGGTTTTAACGATGCAGAAACTGAGGCCCTAGATACAACTTCTCACTTAAAATTGCAGAGGTCAAAGTTCTATTAAATGACCAAGGCTGTTGCATGCACATCCCAAGTGGTCTTACAAACACCCCTACATACAGAGCAGACACTGGGAAAGGCCTCGACTAAGGCCTCAGAGCAGTTGGGCGAGCTCTTTCTCTATATCACCCACATTGCAACTGCACGTCCCCAGCAGGATTTTTACATCATCTGTACAAGTTTCTACATTTGTATATGTAGGCAGCTAGCTTAGCAACATGGCAAAGAGCAATGCAGACAAATGCCTTTGTTACTGGTACTGAATTAACACCCTGGGTTCATCACACATCTGGAAACGATGCCTTTAAGATCTTCCTTTCAAGGTCCTCGGCCTTACTCGGAGCTTCTGTTTAAACTAAAATGAGTGTTCAGAAAAATAAAGCATACACCCAAAACCAAAACACTTGAACTTTAGTAGATTTTGCTATCTGACCAACAGGAAATCTACAAATATATTCTCTAAACTTCACTCTCTGAAAAGCCAGCAGATTCTAGAGGCTTCCTTCCAGAGGCCCTGGGCTAGGTGTCTCTGAGGGTGGCTTTCTAAATGCTGTGCACTCATTCCTCGTATATCCTGAAAAGCCGTACATCCCGAAAAGCCGTCTCCGGAGGTCATGCTCTAGAGCTGAAGATGAAAAAGAAAGGAAGTCCTTAGACAACAGAGAACCAAACAGCCTAACAACAAAATATTTTCCTTTACACATCACCAGGATTTCAACTATTCTGACCTAGGGTGCCGCCTGCAGCCAATTTCAATGATGATTCAGACACTGTGCCCTGAGACAGGGCACTTGTGGCAGAGATTAGACGACATGGCTGTCACTGGACATCATCTTCCTCATGGTAGTAAACTCCACATGCTCAAAGTTTTAATTTTAACATATTGTTTGCTTTTTGGTTTTTTGCCTAAGATTCTAGAACGTTTCTCATTACCATTTTAACTTCTAGTAAAAAAGAAGAGGACACATAGTTCGATAAAAATATAGATGTCATTAACTATGTTTTGTTGTGTCTTATCAACCATTTTTCCAAAATACTACAGAGGGATCACATACAACAAACAAGGAAACAATAGTAACTCCAGGAGCCTCAGGTTGCTCAGGCTGCTCCTGCCTCCTCACTTTGGTCCAGCAATCTTGACTGTTCTGGCTAATCCCACTCTGACCCTTGCACACTGAACCTGAAGGTGGAATATAATTTCACGAAAGGCACCTTCACCCATTTTCATATCCAATGATATGTTTCCATTTTAATCTATTCTGGATTGTAAGTGATGCAGAAAAGATAGAACAGCATTCACCATATTCTTGTGAAAGCTACAAAAATCCTAAGAAAAGTGTCAAAGATACCGAAATTAGCATCATATATTTTAATCAGTTGATAAATACGTCTATGATTAATGATTTTTAAGTTATCTGTGGTGAAATACTAAATAATTATATACCTTAAATCTTAAAATATTTAAAAGATTAAAGGCCCACCGACCTATTTCTGTTACCTGTATTAGCCAATGTTGGTGCTTTCAAGAATTAACATCCCTTCCAAATACAAGGGCAGCATGGCATTCATGTCAGGGATGACAGCAATTCTAGGAACAGCTGCTTCATCTATCATACAAAGGGACTCCCTTTTCCTGTGCGTGTGCATGTGTGTGCTGTGGGCTACAAAAAGGAGAGGAAAAGATTTAGATCCACTCAGTACTCCTCTGAGTGCCCACAAGACAGATCTAAGTAGTAAAATATCCTACTGGGCCTCACCATGAAGTCTCCAGCTATAGGCAACGTATTCCAGCCTCCGCACTAACTGGGCTGCTTCGCATCTGGACTCCAGCTGCAGTCCAACCATTCAGCATGGGCTCTTGGAGTCATGGGTTCCTATCCCAGTAACACCCAAAAAGAGACCCCCTTTCTATCTCCATGACACAGAGTAGATTATTCCAAGCCTGGATCATGCCTATACTGCTGCAGCACTCCTACTTCCCCATGAAGACCCCTTAATTCCTGATCCTGGCTGCCTCCCTTGGGTCTCATCATTCTTCATCAAAGTATGAAACCTGCTCCACACAGGTGGAAAGCCTTCTCAGTTATCCTATCTCTGCCCTCTCAGGAAATCCCACAGAATCTTTGTTCCTCCACTTCCAGGAGGCCCAACCAGGGAGGCAGGCATAGGCATATTCATGACTTGGGCCTCTTTGCCCTGGGCTCAGTTGTTACAGTGAGGGCTTCCGACAAAATTCTGGAGAATTACCAACTGCCCTTCTCTGAGTGTCAGCAAAACCCCGAAGCAGTGAGCTGGCTCATTCGGGCCCAGTGACCATCTTCATCATAATTCAACTCAGAAACAAAGGATTTGATTCAGCTTGTTAATGCTCTATAGTACACTTCAAAAACATCAACATGTATCTTTGGTTATAGTTAAAATCTGAAATACAGCATCAGCTGGGAAATGCCTAATCACAAGAAGTCTCAGCCCCAGCAGAACTGAGGGCACTGTCCACTTATCTATTTAGAACAAAATTCAAAATGTAGTTACAAATGAAGTGGACAGTACTGAAGCCTGAATGAAACATAACACCTGATAAATGTAACCCAAATCCAAGTTGGGAAAACATCTATAATATTTGTAGCATTCCCCCTACCCACAGTTTCACTTCCCACGGTTTCAGTTACCCGTGATCAACTGAGGTCTGAAAATATTACATGGAAAATTCCAGAAATAAACAATTCATAACTTTTAAATTGCACATCATTCCGAGTAGCATGATGAAATCTCATGTCTTCTCACTCAGTCCCGCCTGGGATGTGAATCATCCCTTTGACCAGCATATCTACACTGTATATGCTATGGTAGCCATGCTGGTTATCAGAAGGGTTAACAGAGTACAATAAGATATTTTGAGAAAGACTATATCATATAACTTTTATTACAGTACAATGTTGCAATTATTCTATTTTATTGTTGTCGGTCTATTACTGTGCCTAATTTATACATTAAGCTTTATCATAGGTATGTATGTATAAAAGAAAACAGTATATAAAGTGTTTAGTACTACCCGCAGTTCCACTGGGGGTCCTGAAACATATCCCCCGTAGATAAGAGGGGACTATTATATTTAAAAACATATGCTAGGCAATGATTAAGATTTAGTCTTACAAAGTTTTGAAATTTCTAAAGGAAAAAACTTAGGTAATTCACAATTCTGTGTCAGAATTTAGGGAAATCAACTAATGAAGAGGGAGCTTCCTTCCCCAGCGTCTGGGCCCCAGAGGCTCCCCTAGAATACTCCTGCACTCACACAGGGAAGCCTGGGCCAGACAAGGAAATGAGAAACCTAACCAATCCACCAACTTACTGTCACCTCATGAATGACTCCAGGTGTGACCAGCAGGAAAATCACACAGGCAAAATAAAAGTTACGGGAAATGATAAATCACTGTTGTTTTTAAGACATTAAATTTTGGGGTGGTTTTGTTACACAGCAATAAGCTACTGATTACACATCTTATTCAGGTTAAGACCTAATTTGAAATATGGAGGTATGGAGGAAGTATATAAGGTGCTAACAAACACATATTTAACTCTGAATTATTTTTCTCCCCCCCCACATTCTGCCCTAAAGCGTTCTCGTGTTTCCTTGTAAGATTGAAACAGCACTCCAAATGACACAATCCTAACGTGGCTCCTTGAAGTGAAAGCCTGTATCAGCACCACCCATCACCTTTATCATAGTGCTTATTATACTCAAAATGCTTGGCATGGAGATGGCCCGAGGTAAAGTATGACCATATGCTGAATACCTGTGAAATCCTTTACTATGAATCAAAGTGAACAACACTACATTAATTCTCAAATTTTAGCATGGAAATCACATTCCAAGATCTTTCCCAAACTTTCTGAAGGATGCTGTGAAACCTTTAACAAATAACAAGTCTTGAAGCCAAAATAATGAAAATTTTATAAAATGGTCTCAAAAGAATCTCCTTTCCACTTACCCCCTCCTCGTACAGATATTGGAGTCATTTCTAAGTGGTTGTTAGTTTAATTATTTGAAAGCCCTATCAGACATAACAGTTTTGTTTGCTGGTTGGAGAGTTGAAATCTTAAAGACCTGGTGGGAGAGGAAGTTCCAAAGTAGACAACTGGTTTTTGGAGAAAAGCTGGTAAATGGAACTTCAGAAACCTCACATTCCACATGATAACAATACATACTTGTGAACCCCAACGAATCTCATCACGTATTCTAAACTCTTGGATCCTAATGATTAATTACACACAAGTATGTGCTATATATATTACATATAATATGTACACATGTAACAAATTATATGTATATTTCTCCAATGTCGCTTGCTTAATATTTTCAACATAATTCAGTAGATTTATGAAAGATCTGTTCAGAGTACCAATGTTAGAGAGCCTAAATCTGAATTATTTGGGGGAAAAGTGCAAAACACAAAATCCACAACTACCTTTCAGTTCAGAAGATTGAGAATCTCTGAGCATCTGCACGTAGTCCCAGGGAATGTGCTGCAGAGCACCCTCGAAGGTGGGATAGGGTAGGGGGGATCTACTAGGCCCCTTGGGCAAGGCAGGGGATCGCCACTGCACTAAAGAGACACTACAATACAGAATTAGCCACAGGACTTCCTGAAATTTGCTTTCAAAAAACATTCCAAGCTCTTATGTCATGCTTGCTTTAACAGCAGAGAAACAGGTGTGCTCACTGGAGAAAGGGAAGAGCAGTGAGCTGACTACACAGGCTGCTCACAACTCCTGCTTGTGTTCACAAAAACATGCAAGGATGGGGCTGAGGGGAGTTCTCAAGAGAAACCTGTCTTCATGACAAACAGACTTCAACTTGCCTACAAACAGCAGACTCTTGTTTAAGAATGTACCCTTCCCTAACTCCTTTTCTGTGTTTTTCAGTGGGTGCTGAAATAGACTCTAGTAAGAGATGTGGCACTTAATAGGACAGAACCTAGGACTTTGATTTAACAAAGCCACTCATTGGAGCATGGCTCAGTGGAGCTCACCAAGCCTGGTTCCAAAAGGCTAACTCCCTGGAAAGGGCCAGAAAGCAAACTATTTGGCCCTTTGCAGGCTTCACTGATGTGAACAACTCTTTAAAAACATGAAAACCACCCTAGCAATCTGATCATACAAATTCAGGCCATGGTTTGCCAGCCCCTGGCCTATGGACAAACCAGCACGCAGCCCAAATTCCTCGCTGTGGCTTTTTTGTCTCTCTCGATCCCCTCCACCCAGAGAGACTCATCGGACACCCACTGCCTCCCCACTGCCGCCTCAGAAGGTGCAGACCCCTCACTTTGTGCAGGGACAGTGAAATCACACAGACCTGTGTGTCTCCACACCTAACACAACTCTGAGTGTCCAAACACCTGGAGTGAAGTGGTACTGGAACTGGTGTACTGGTGGGCAATAGCACCTGGGGCCCACTATTCTAAAGAATAAGCTGCTCACTTCCACAGGGGCCAAATCTGAGACTAGTGGGCAAAGCAACCCCAGGAAACCAGTGTGGCTTCAGCTTTCAAACAATACCTATGAATGTGCAGCTGCCCCATGGTAATTCGTGGAGCCCTCTCAGGCTCTCTTCAGCCCTGTTCCTCTGACTTGGCCCCTTCCTTGCAGGTGCCCTTCCCAGCCTGAAAGGTCTGCCTGCTTCTAGAGGCCTCCAGAAATCCTCCACACGACAAAACTCTCTCCACTGAGGAGGCCCCTAAAGCAACTCCAAGAGACCTGGAGAAAAATGTTTGCTTGAGAAAGGGGTTCATGCTTAGAAATATCTCCTATATATACATCGTTCATCACTATTCACTATTTTGGATTAAAACCAATTATATCTGGGGGAAATGACAGTACAACAGTAATTCAAAGCAAGACAGCCCTTTTAAATTCTCTCTTTTCGTTTTATTAAATAATTTAGCATATGTGTTTTAGTCCTCATGCTATTCATTGCTACTGCACCTCTTCAAGATCTAACAGGAATCATCAAATTTAAATATCTGTTCTATAAGAAACTGTACTTACAGCAAACTATTCATTTGAAGAGGCTGCATTTACCTGGTTTCTAGTTTTACTCACAATGCCCACATTGCTCAGCATTTGAACAATAAGTCCTAAATCAAACCAGCTTCCAATGTACTTTGTCCAAACACATTTTCAAGGCTTTTCTGTGCAACGCTTTCTCTTGCTCCCACCTTAATTTCTTTCTCTAAAGAAAAATAAAGGACAATAAAAGACTACAGAACAAGGAGGTGTCAGGACAGTAATAGAAGGCCCTCTTGTTTTCTTGAGGTAAGCAGACAGTTGTGCACTTAGGATTTCAATCAGGATGTGTGCCCCAGATTAGAGAGGAACACCCCCATTCTTCCTCCTGTGAGCCTGGAGCCACCCACTGCATGGACTAATCGCTATCCAGTTCAACCCTAGCAACCTACTCTAGAATAGGCACAAACACAAGATCAAAGCCACAAGCACCCCAACCTCAAAAGGTTCTTTCAAAAGAGAACACAACATTCTCTGGTCTCCAAAGGCTTGAATCAAAACAAAAAGCAGTGCAGCAATTCCACTCCTGGCTGAATGCTTGAGAAAAACAAAGACATACATCCACAGAAAAACTTGTGTGCAAACGTTCACAGCCATACTACTCATAATCACCAAAGAGTGTGAAACAATTCAGATGACCACCAACTGATGACAGAGAAACAAAATGTGTTCCATCCACACAATTAAATATTATTCAGCCATAAAAAGGAATGAAGTGCAAACACACACTACAACATGGATGAACCTCAAAAGCATGATGCCCCAGAGCATGTGAATCCACTTCCATAATAGACAAATCAAGAGATAGAAAGCAGGTTAGTGGTTGAGGGTTATAAAACACAACAGGGGCGATCCCTGTGGTGAGGGTACGGTTCTAGCCTCTTGACTCGTGCTGAATACAGGAAGCTAAATGTGATAAAACTGCACAAAATAAACACACACAACTGAGAGCAAACCTGAGCAATGTAAGATCAGAGGATTTTATCAGTGTTGATATTCTATCCTGGTTGTGATACTGATCACACTTTTTCAAGATGTTACCATTAGAGAGAAACTAGGCAAGTGTACAAGGCTATCTCTACATTATTTCTTACTTGTGAATCTACAACAATCTCAAGAAAACCAACAAACACAAACCAGATGTGCCAGCCCATTTCAAACCCCCAACCCAGCTGAGGGCTGAAGCTCTGAGAGGCTGGGGGACTGTCCCCTAGGCACAGCCCAGGTAGAGGCCATGCTTGCATGACGATGAGGAATCTATTTCAAGTCCCAGAAACAGCAGGGAAAG